>NC_132862.1:11716223-12026472 GCF_048164855.1 Canis lupus baileyi | reverse complement strand
ATTTAGTGAAAGGTGACTGACCAAGCACAAGCTTAACAAGGGAAAAACAATGCATTTACCTAAAATATCATGGATCTTAAGCTGCCTTACCAAGAGGCAGTATAAGGTCCATCTGGCCAAAGTACTGAAGAATTGTCAGCTTAGCAAAACAGCATGTGCCAAAAACAAAGACAACAGAGTGATGAAAGGACTTATGAAGAAGTTGAGAATGAAATCCAGTAAATATTTTCACATGCTTTGATTACATTTCTAGTCTACTTCTCCATTTAGCAGGTATTTAGTGAGTTCCTGCTATATGCCAGGCATTGTGTGTTAGGGCTTAGGATTTGCAACAGGAATCAGATCAGACATTGTTCCCATTCATATGGAGTATACAGCTTTATGGGGGAGATAGACATTAGTTAAATTGAAATTATCATACTACTAGCAAGATAATTACAAACTGAGATAAGTCCTGAGAAGGAAAGGAACCAGACTCCATGAGAACATAAATGAAGTGCCTTGACCTATGTGTTGATTAAAGATATCTTCTCCAAGACACAGAGATTTAAGCTGAGGTTTAAAGGACAAAAAAGGAGGGGCACCTGGGTGTCTCCATCAGTTAAGCATCCAACTCTTTTTTTTTTTTTTTTTTTTTTTTTGCATCCAACTCTTGATTTTGGTTCAGGTCATGATCTCTGGGTCCTGGGAACAAGCCACACATCAGGCTCCTTGCTCAGCAGAGAGCCTGCTTCTCCCTCTACCTCTACTCCCCTTCCCCGCCGCTCATGCTCTGTGTTTCTCACCTTCTCTCACTCAAATAAATAAATATAATGTTTTTTTTTAAATAACAAAATGATAAATAAATCTTTTAAAAATAAATGAATAAAGGATAAAAAAGAATTAACTAGTCAAAGAAGATCAGCATCACAGAGGGGTATCTAGACAGAACAGAGTATGTGTCACTGCCATGGTTAGAAAGAGCTAGAGATTATTCTCTGCCCTTCCTAATCCACTCTCTACCCTTCTCTACCCTGCTCTGGACCCCAAAAGGTTAACTTCTATGTATCAGTTAGGTCCTTTGACCTCTGGATTCTATTAATGTTCAGCCAGTTATTTGGGACATTTATTCTCCTGGTTCTCTCCCTGCGTTTCCTTGGGTTAGTAATTGTTGTGGCAGTCTTTCTAGGAGCACAGCTCCTGTTGGATAGTCTTATCCCATAGCTACAAGCAAGGGTCATCTCAGGAACCCAAAATCATTCCTTCCTAAGAAATCTACAGAGACCTACAGTCTTGGTAATAGCTCTTAGCTTTCAGGTGCATCATTGTCTCTTGTTGCCTTCCCTTAACCCTGATTATACCTCTGTAATTAGTTCCTTATAATCTCTCTTCAATCACACAATTTGAATGTACCAGCTGGTTCCTACAATTTGAATGTGTATTAGAAAAAGAAAGACAATGGTTGTAGTGAGAAATAAAGAGATTAGAGATCTCCATCAGAGCTAGACTGTCCAGGGCCTTCTAAGCCACTTGGAGAATTTGGATTTTTATCCTAAGAGCAGCAGACAAATACTGAAGGGTTTTAAGCATAAGGGCTGGCTGCTTGGTCAAAGATAGACAAGAGTGGTTTGAAAAATAAGTTGGAAGTAAGGAAATGGCGATAACAAGGATTGTCATTATTCATAAGAAGTTTGGCTTTGAAGGAAAGGAAGCTTTAGGGCCGTAGCTAAAGATGTAGGATTAATGGAGAGTTTATTAAAAGGTAAAAGAGAAAGAGGGAATAGGAATGTGCCAGTAGGGGAATACAGTAGAATGTGCATGAAAGAAATAAGGGATTGTTAGTGCGTAAGTGTTAGAGGGTAGGAAAAAGCACAATAATGGCACTGGCCATAAATAGAAAGAGGAGCCCCTGTTTCAATTGATGAATAGAAATGTAAATCCTTGCATTTGCATAAGTGTTAGGTACAGGGATATGAGAGGTTTGATGATAGTAGGAATGATTTAAAATATTTGTTGTTAAGAATGGACTTGCAGGGTCACCTGGGTGTCTCAGTCAGTTAGGTGTCTGCCTTCAGCTCAGTCCTGGGATTGAGCTCCACTTGGGGCTCCCTGCTCAGCAGAGAGTCTGCTTCTCCCTCTCTCTTTGCCCCTCCCCCACTAGCATGTGCTCTCTCTCTTTCTCAAATAAATAAAATAGTTTTTAAAAAAGAGTGTACGTGCAACTTGAACTAGAAGAGTGTAGTAGGAGTGCCAAGCAGTTTGAGAACACTTTTGAGTTTGATTACTGACATGCACATTCCTGCCCCCACTCTACTGTAAGCCCGCCCAGCCCCAGAGAATTCAGTGGACCTAGCAGGCACTGGGACTCTACCCTAGGGTAGACCTAAGACTGAAACTTGAGTTATTGGTCCAACGATGAGCACATGACCCAAACTAGGCCAATCAGAATAGTCTAAAACTTTCAATACTGGGGCACCTGAGTGGCTCAGTGGGTTAAGCAAGTTTGCTTTTAGCTCAGGTCATGATCCCAGAGTCCTGGGATCAAGCCCCACATCAGGCTCCCTGCTGAGTGGACAGTCTGCTTCTCCCTCTCCCTCTGCCCCTCTCCCTTGCTCATGCTATCTGTCTGTCTGTCTGTCTCTCTCTCTCTCAAATAAATAAATAAAATCTTTAAGAGGGCAACCTTGGTGGCTCACCAGTTTAGCACTGCCTTCAGCCTAGGCCATGATCCTGGAGACCCAGGATCGAGTCCCACGTCAGGCTCCCTGCATGGAGCCTGCTTCTCCCTCTGCCTCTGTCTCTGCCAATCTCTCTGTGTGTCTCTCATGAATAAATAAATAAAATCTTTTTAAAAAAATCTTTAAGAAAAAAATATTAAAAAATTAAATTCTCACTACCATTGTCAGGAAAGACATTCTTTCCCTCCCACTGCTATTAAAAGTACATAAATAATGTAAACTTAGTTCAAGCTGCTACATGTGATCTTCTCACCAAGCTGGAAAGAGAACAGTGCGTGCCCTGATGATACTGGTTGAATGACTGGAACCAGCCATGCCTAAAGCCTGAACACCTCTTTAGCTTTCCACTTACATAAGCCAATAAATTTCCATTTTTCCTTAAGCTAGCTAAAGTTGGACTTCTAATTGTATGGTAACCACATTGTAATCATAAAATTTATAGCCCTACCAATCCTTCCCTCACCTCGCTTTCTCCAATATGCTTTGCTGCTTGAATATAGGCATGCAAAAACACAAGTGGTCACCAGATTTTATTGAGGAGAAAGATTTTGCCATGAAAGTACAATAAGAAAAAGGTACAAGAGGATCAGCACAAGCCTTACAGCCAACTTTCGTTCTTTTAATCTCTACACTTGAGGTGAGGATTGCAATTGGAAGACCCATATATTCAAGGTTAAATCCCCATGGAGAAAAATCTAACCGGGGCACCTCTCCCTCCCCAACACCACTCTCACTAGCCAAGGCAAGGAGATTCCTGACAATGCTGCATTCACTGCCAACAAGGATGCTTCTGGAAGGACATGCTACTGATATTAAGGAAAGAAGATCAGGAGGTGGAACCAAAAGAGGTGGGGATACAGAATATGAAATAAATCTAATAAACTGAAACAAAATTCAGCCTTTTGCATTTTCAGATATACCCAAAGTAACGGTTGGGATTGTTGATCATGGAATCAACAGTAATTGTTGGGACCAAGAGAGAGTGTGACGCTGAGTTTCACCAAGTGCATATTCTTCAGAGCTTCTTATCAGAGAGGAGAGGAGAGTGCCATTGGTCCATGAATCATCCGCACTTGTGCCTGGCAGTAAACTTCTAATAATTTATACACCCCATCTGGATGCAACTTAAAAGACTAATTACTAGTGATACCAACTAATACCTAGTAAGATTAATGGATGACGGTCCCCAAAATGGAGCCAACAGGAGTCCCACGCTCAGCATGACTACAAACAGACAAACAGTTTTCCTGTGATATAGCAGATGGTATTTAGAGCTTCCAATTTGATACAAGTGAAAGGCAGTCCTCTTGTTGAGTAAATTATTTAAGCTTCACTCCAAGATCAATAATTTAATTTAAAATGTCACTTGTATCTTTGCATTATCACCTCTACCTTTTGAAACTAAGAACATAAAGAAATTTTGAAAGGAGGAAAGGCCATCTGGCCCACCCTAGTTACTACTTATGGTTAATTATTATTAATATTAATAATTTTACATAAAAGCACACAAACCTTGAGGCTTAGAGTCCTTCGGCAGACATGATAGATCAGGTAAGTCTTGCCAAGCCACAAAAGCCGGGGAAGTAATTAGCTAGTAAATCCCACTGAAAAAAAGTATTTAATCAAAATAAAAGTTGAGCTTCTGTACAGTATGTAATGACCTTTTCCTGAAAGACCATATATTTCCTAGTCCCATTTTCATACCAGATCCAATTCCCATTGCCCTTTGAAGTCAAAGTCACCTTTGTACACAGAAGGTACAGATAAAAACTTGGAAGCAAAGGGAGAAGAGAGTTCTAGTTTTATCCTAGCTAGCCTTGTGGGCCATTGTCCATCCTTGGAAAGCACAACTATGGTCACTTTAAAATCATAAGTAATTTCTCTTATTAATGCCCTTTCTTCAAAATTAGACTTTGCCTTAGTATATCTGCTTTGATTATTTTTAAAATATTTCTCATAGATGACAGCAGGAATTTCATTCCATCGTACATTGACGATCAGAGAACTTCTGTGACTTAACCTATTATACTATTAGTAATCAAGTTTACCTAATCCCACGGCATTATTTCAACCCCTGAATCAACTATTCTCAAATTTTTTTGTTCCCTATGTACTTTTTTTCTTTTTAATTTGCAATATCCATGTCTTTATAGCTAGTATTCCACTAATGGTAGACATACAGAAAATCTAAAATTGATCACATTGGAAATGTTCTTGCAAAATAATTTAGAGCACTGTTAGGATGAGAACGAGAGCATTTTCTCATCTATAAAATGGAAAAAAGTCTTATGAGATAATACAGGGAAAGCACCTGACACAGTGCATGACACAGTGTTTCCTAAATAGTAATAATTATCACAAACATAGTTTTCTCTCTTTCTCCTCTTCCTTTGGTCCACTTTTCCATGTTTCCTCTCATCAATCTGAGTTATTTTGTCTTACATATTGCATATCTCCCAGCAACCCAGAGAATGATTATCCATGATAAGAATTATTTACTTTCTTCTTTTCTTTATATCAAGGTCCCACATAGCCTTTCTTTAGACCCAAATCTTACTAATTATTTACAAGCCTCTTCTGTTCATAAATAATTTCCAAACATCTTTGGAAATTCTATTCTCAAAGAACACTTGCCCTGTGTCGCTGTCGTCACACACCTCCCTTTTACTGCACCCCCTTGGGAAGCCTGGTGGCTTCTCCTCACCTGTATAAGCTACAGCATTTACTAGCTGCACTCTCACTTGTTCCCTTTTAGCTCAATAATCTACACACTTGAAGTCAGGTGGAAATTCATCTCACATGAGTAGATTTTACTTCCTTCCCACAGCAGCACTGCTCCCCGCCCCTGCCCTTCTGGCCTCCACTACTCTCGTGCTGTTTAAAATGGAAAAGGAAGAGGTGCAGGATCGCTGAATCAAAGGGAGGCAGCATCTAAGCCCAGTTCTGATTACAAGTGTCAAGTTCTTTCTGAAATATTTCTGAGGAGTGAGAGAACAAGCAGATTTATAGGGTACATACTTCACTGGTTTTTATTTTGGTGGTGCGTGTAGATGAGAAAAGATTAAAAGCCCAAACAAATGTCTAAATCATTGTGCACACTACCGCAGTACATTTCCCAGCCCCAGGCACCACGGACAGCCCCCTACAAGGGAAAATAAGCCCTGGCAACGTAAGGGAAAAAAGATCCCAAAGAATTAGGAGGGAAGTTCCAAATTGTCAAAGCTGTATTTCATGAGAAACAGTGATTCCATTTTTAATATGAGTCTTCTTTGAAGTGTTAAGTACCAAAAACTAATTCAAAGGTTTGGGTACGGCGTGATTCAAGGAATGATTTATACTGAAGTTGGAGGACCTGGGGTGTTATATCTTCCAGAAATACGAGTCTAGAGGAAGAATAGTACAGCGATTAAAGAGCAGTTTTGAAAGTCATGGTTCTGAATTCGAATCCCAGGTTGAGTACTTTCTAACCAAGTGACATGGGACAAGCTCCTTAATCTCCCCAGTGTCTAAGGATCACCTATGAAATGAAGGAATTGCTCTTAGATGTAAATAGTGCAATGTGCATAGTGCCATTCGCTGTCATTAAACTAGCTGATAGTAACTACTACATAAAATTTACTCTGCAAAAGAAAACAGTGGCCATAAGCAAAGAAACGGATGCCTACAACTGGAGTTTCACTGAGAATAACAGGGGGGCCGAGGAGCCAGCCTTCCAGAGCTTCGCAAATGATACCAAACAACAGTAGCTACTTTTCCCACCTGAAATCCAGTCTCCCTTCTACATCTCTATCTGACTCAGTCCCATTCACCCGTGGCATCCAATACCTCACCACTTTCTCTGTTTCCCCACAGACGAGGTTCCTGCCTTTGATACTTGGTTTCTATTTCAATGCAGAACTAGCATCCACTGTATGCAGCCATCTCTCCTGTACAAAAGAATCCAGCATTCAGTGTGCAAAGGAAAGATGTTTACTTCCAGGGGCTTGGGGGATGGTGCAATAATAAGGGTCAGATTACATGTGTGATCAATTTTGGCCTTTTGCACGTCAATTAACATATCGCACTTGAATGTTTTATTGATGGCAAAATCCTATAGTGGGATGTTATTATGCTCATATTTTAATGTCTTAGGGGTCAGCATCTTGCACACAGATATCCACTAGCATATATTCAAATGCAGAATTGCTAGCTTTATCATTTTAAATGATTTAAGCCAATGAAAGGACACTCCATTTGTTTGCTCAGTAGTCAATTGAAATGGAAACGGTTAGCTGAGTGCATCTCCCTTGAAAGTCTCTTCCCCTCTAGTGCCAATTACAGAATATGAAAGGTGCACTCCGCACAGCTTGCTCAGGATAATAAATCACTAAATTGGAAGCTTCAGTTACCTTGCTGATTTTGATAAGAAAATTAATAGAATTAGCAGCTTATCTTCCCTACCAGGAGATTCACATTATGAAAAAGAAGAAAAGGAAAGAAAAAAAGAATGAAAAAGAAAAGAGAAGGAAGAAACCTGTTTCCATGGCTGGGGCTGCCTGGTGACAGGGAGACAGTCTGGATGGTTTCCTTTGGCCCCCTATGGTGATAAAGCTCCACCGAAAACAATGCAAGTAGCATTATCAATTATTGTCTACTTGTTCTGCTTTCATGCATAATTAAAGCAGGACAAAGCCAACCCTGGATCAGACATTAAATCAGGCTGCATCCAGCAAAGTCCAGCAGCGGTCCTACTACTGATAAACAAAAATTCTGAACAGCCCGAAACTGAAAAGTGGGGAGATTGAGATTATTTTCAAAGAGAGGATTTACAGTCTTGCATTTTCTTGGCGAGGGGATGGCTCCTCTTCTTTTTGTCTAGGGAAGGATAATTGTTTGCAACAAAGCTGCTGCTCTCAAACCAGAATGAAAAGATAAGGGTCGTTTATTTAGAAAAAAAAAAAAAAAAAAGAAAAAGAAAAAGATCCTTCGTAGCCTTCCCCTGCTCCTTTTTTCCTTAAATATATATGAAAATCTGTAATTATTTCTTTGAAAAACATTTTTCAACAGCTGTAAATGATAATGAGCCAATCACTGTGTGCTCCTTTTTTTTTTCTCCAGCAGCTGCAGAACTCCCCATTCAAAGCAATTAATTGATATTTTAAAGTGCTTTGAAATTGAGAAGTGGAGCCTCATAAGTGCTAAATATTGTTCTTATTGCTGCTGCATTAGGAATTAGGAAAACCAGCCCCTCTTCAGACAAGCCTCAAAAGAACAGCAGTAATTCCAAGTGTCAAAAACAATCATCTAAAACTCCAAGGCACCCAAAAAAAGATTCAGATTAGCAGACCTTTTTATGAAACATCAGAGGGTAATTACTAAAGATAACTTCACTGGAAATTGTATTTCAAGTGTTGAGCAGAGTAAAGCTTTAGCTGTCTGCTACATTTATCATTTTCACACATTTATACCAGTGTGTCAGCTTGCACCACACTTTTTCTTAAAAGATACTTCTCAAGCAATATACATTTGAGAAGACAGCGCTTGTTTGTACAATATGTCAAAATTAAGACTTTCATAGTTCATCAGGCCAATTTCAAGAAGGTCTGTCATTGTATTACTGTTTTGGGGTGGAAAATCACTCTACTAAACTAAAAGATACTCTAGATTATCTCAGATTTTATTTACTGGCAATATATAGATTTTGGAAATGCTCAAGCATTAGATATTGCAGTGGTTTCCAGCAGACTTCACTGTTTTCATGCAATCTTTCAATTTTTAAAAAATCTTTTCTGATATGGACATTGCTGTTATCTACATCGTCAACAGTGTTGGTCATAAGAAGGGCTGGTCTGTTGACAGTATATGTTTCAAAGCACAAAGTAAAAGAGAATCTTTATAGAGATATCTCATAGAGATAGCTACAATTGAAATATTATTTCTTGGGGCAATAACTCTAGAGATGGAGTCATAAACCTGCTGGCATCCATTGCTGTTAAAAAGAGCTATGGGTGGCAAAATTCTGTCCCAATCACTGACCAAGCACATGGATAGTTTTTCTTTCCCCTGATCCTGAAAAGGAGTAGCTTGTTTAAAAGTCCTATGTTGCTAAGCAATTAATTTTTGACCATCCAACACCACTTCTTTACTGAGAAATGAAGAAAATTACAGATGGTTAGCACCAGCCGGAAATGCTCACACACATTTTGAAACCAAAGATAGATATTTATGAGTCAAACAATGAAATTAGTGAGCATGCATACATAACATCTCTGCAAGGGAAAAAGAACACATAATATTAAATAATTGCCATATATAAAGCAATCTGTTAATTTTTATGCCATTAAACAAAAACTGCAATCCATGCAGTTTATTTTTAAAAGCTGTAACCAAGCTTAGCATTCTTAATTATAAGAGTGCTTATATTTTTTTTTTCAAAAAAGATGGCTTCAATAAAGATTTTGAACACTAGGGAATTTAAGGTTTGAAAAAAAAAAACAATGTTCCCACTTTCAATTTAATTGTCTAAGCAAAATACAAAGTTTTATAAAATTAAAGCAAATATCTGTGGGCTCCTTCTTCCTGTCATCCTGGTTGTCCCAACTTTGGCAAACAGGGCCAAACTTACTCTCTCTCTAAGAGTGCAAGAGTTGACCCAAAAAAGGCCAGTGAATGACCCTTCTGAACTATGCACAGGCTAAAGTAAAAAAAGAAGGGAAATAGTAATAGAGTTCCTCCCATTCCAAATTACTCAAAATCCTAAAGTAGTTCCATGGAATAAGATCTCTGTATCTGATCAGATGCTTTTAGAATATTTATGTCCTTTTTCCTAACATACTTTATACTAGTTTCTCTCCTACAGAGAAGTGATTTTATTTAAAATGCTGAACCTAAACAATGTTGACAGTGTCATCTTCTATGGAGCCGTGGGACAGAAAAGAGAATTACCTAACCAACTTTACCTAGGTTTTAGTTTAAGATGATGGAGCTTTATTTTAGTTTAAAATCACATAATCATGTAACCAAAAAAAAAGGGGGGGGGGATTTGAAAGAAAGAGAATAGGAAACTAATTTTGTTACAAAATTAATTTTGGGCCAGGCACTTTACAGGGATAATCTGATTTAATCCTCACAATACTACAAGAAAAATATTGATGCCCACGTTTCAAAAGTGAGATCTCTGAGATTCTCAGATTAAGAGTTTTGCTCAAGAGACCACAGAGATGACACTGAGCTGTGAATTAAGGACTGTGTAACTTCAAAATGCACGCCCTCCCACAAAGCCACACTGTTGCCCTTCCTGCCACACACCAACTTTTTAGATTCATTGTCCATAGCAAATCACCTGCAAAATAAGAGGCATCAGCATATCTAAGGGGCTGTGCTTTCCCCTCATGATTTCCTTAATAAAGAATCACTATTGAGTTTATTTTTAACTAATAAAGAAACTGCAAGTTGCTGGGTGGCATTACCCAGGGGTCTGCCTTCTAATTTCCTGAAACATTTTCTCAAATAGCAGCAAATGAATTCGGCTTCAAGAACATTTTCATCCATTCCTGGATGAGCATTCTTTTCAGGACTTGGCACATTTGTTCTGCACTAATAATAAAATTAGATTATACCTATTTCGTATAAGCAATAAAAAACTAATCCCTCATAAAGCAGTCTAATAAGTTCTTTTTTTTTAACCATGAATCAACTAATCTGCTGACCAAGAAATCTCACGAATGCCTAGTGAATACTTCTCCTTACCTCATAATTGACTTCCTGCCTCTGTTCATTTCCCATAGATGAACTCAAATCACACATGAAGCATGTTGAGCCTCTGCTCATAAATTTCAGTTGACCTGTAATTTGTGATACCAAAAAGTCAATACGACAGAACGACATTCTTCCTTCATAAAGCTCAAAAACTTTGCAGGTTCATTAAAAACAAACAAATGAACAAACACCGGTTCCAGAAATGTGCCCACATGTTCAGTCATACTTAGATCTTGTTTGCACTGTAGATGCAGCGAAGAAGAGGCATGAGAAAAAATTAGTGAGCAATACACACTGCCTCAAAATCTCTTTAAAATAGAGTTAAATAAGAACAAAGATAAAATAATCCTCTTAAATCCCCCAGAAATTGTGAAGGGTTTACTTCTGGATTGTGACTCTCAGCCCAGAATCTCTTTAACCACACAAGTGATAATGACTCTCGATGCTCTTCCAACTATCACACAGTCTTGTTTTTAGTGCAGAACTGGTTGACCCTGACAGGGTTGCTTTTACACAGAGCTAAAGTTTTCCTCTCACAACTTTAGTGAGTGCCTCTGTTAGAAGTTGATTTGTGTCTCCCCTCCTGCCCCCAAATCCAAATGCTGAAGTCCTAATCTCTAGTACCTCAGAATGCAAATTTATTTGGAAATAAGGTCTTTACAGGGGTCATCAAGGTAAAATCAGTCCATTAAAGTGAGCTCCAATATGGCTGGTATCCTTATAAAAAGGGGAAATTTGAACATACATACGTATATACATGTATTTGGATATACATAGATATGGACACAAACAGAAGGAAAACAGTGTGAAGACACAGAGGAGGAAGAATGACCATGTGATTTGACTTGCAGATGCATCTCTCCATGCTAAGTATTGCTGGCAAACCCCAGAAGCTAGAAGAGTTAAGGAAAGATTCTCCCCTAGAACTCCTGGAGAGAGCACAGCCCTGCTGACCCTTAATTTTGAACTTGCAGACTCCATAACTGTGAGACAATAAAGTTCTTCTGGGTTTATTGTTTGTTTGTTTGTTTGCTTGCTTGCTTGCTTGCTTGTTTTAAGATCTTTTTATTTAGTTGAGAGAGAAAGCATGAGCAGGAGGGGAAGCAGGAGAGGGAGAGAGAGAATCTCAAGCAGACTGCCGCGCTGAGCACAGAGCCCGACACAGGGCTCGACATGGGGCTGGGTCCCAGGACCCTGAGATCATGACCTGAGTCAAAATCAAAAGTCGAACTTTTAACCAACTGCACCTCCCAGGTGTCCCTCACATTCTTCTATTTGAAGCCGCAGAGTCTTTGGTTCCAACAGGCCTGGGAAACTAATACAACAACCATCATGCTTCCATTCCCTCAATACCTATTTCACCTGGGAAAAGAAAACATATACCGAGGGCAGAGAACTAATTCCAATTCACATGCCAATGCTGATGAAGTGTCAGGGACTCCTGGAGTGCTGTGTTGCAAAAGGTTCTCAGATAAAGCCCAGGATCAGCAAAAAAGCACACCATGACTGCTTACTTTAGGTGCAAGAAGATACAAATTGATATTAAGCCATGCATTTGCCATGATGACATTAAATCGTTACCAGTTGGTCATCAATCCCTTAGAGTAAACTATTTCCTCAGAGTCTTTCCAATAGGCTAGTTGACAGTAGAATGTGAAGGAGGTCATTAAAAAGTAGGTTTAAAGAAACAGTTATCATCCCCAAGAAAGCAGGCCTGAGAGCGCCCTGCGTAGCCTGGGATTGCATGAAGACCCTGCAACCCCAGAGATCTAGAAAGGTTATTCAGAAGAAAGGAGAAAAGATCCACCTTTTTTACCTACATCATAGTTTTGTCCAGAGAACCCTGTTGCTTCTCACCACCAAACGCTATGTTTGTCATTAATAGACCCAAAGCATTAGATTCTATCAATTTGCATTCAATGGTCTGTCATTATAAAATACAAGGCAGTATTTTTGTCACACTGTAGTTCCATATTAATTATTGCATATCACAGTCATTTAAAAATTGGGGCACTGGTGCAAGAAAATAGAAGACCCACATTTATCAGGAAAAATTATATAATAAGGTTATATTTAAAATCAGAGGAAGTGGATATTCAATAAAGAGTGGTGAGTCAGGGGATCCCTGGGTGGCTCAGTGGTTTGGCGCCTGCCTTTGGCCCAGGGCGTGATCCTGGAGTCCCGGGATCCAGTCCCACATCAGGCTCCCGGCATGGAGCCTGCTTCTCCTTCCTCCTGTATCTCTGCCTCTCTTTCTCTCTATGTCTATCATAAATAAATAAATAAATAAATCTTTAAAAAATTAAAAAAAAAAAAAAAGAGTGGTGAGTCAATTTCCTAATTACCCAGAAAGAATTTTAAACCAGATACTTACCTTCATACAATAAAGAACAAAAAATCCTGACGAATTAAGAGTTTAAATCAAATTTGTAAAAATACAGGTAAAATTATCCAACAATATTTTTATAATTGTTGTTTCAGAAGGCCTCCCAAGCAAGACCCACAGGCGTAAAGTAAACACCAGATAGATTCGGCTAGGTAACAAAATTAAATATTTCTAGAATTTGGGATCCCTGGGTAGCTCAGTGGTTGAACACCTGCCTTCCACCCAGGACATGATCCTGGAGTCCTCGGATCAAGTCCTGCATCGGGCTTGGAGCCTGCTTCTCTCTCTGCCTGTGTCTCTGCCTCTGTGTGTGTGTGTGTGTGTGTGTGTGTGTGTGTGTGTGTCATGAATAAATAAATAAAATCTTTAAGAAAATATATTTCTAGAATTAAAAAAAATACTACAAAAAGGGTTAAAAATAAATAGCAAACTGGGGTAAATAGTAAACATATGTGTCAATCTAAGCGGACACAAATAACTGCAAAAACAATTATTGCAAAAGAATAATAATACTGCCTTCTAGAGTTCAAAGTATATGCAGCATTACCGCATGACAACAAGAGCACACAGGACATTAAAACAGTTCCTAAAATTGTTTCTTATGCTCAAAAAATTAAGTAGACAATCTATTGAACCCAACCTAAGGGGCATCTGGATGGCTTAGGAGGTTGAGCTTCCACCTCTTGTGATTTCGGCTCAGGTCAAGATCTCAGGGTTGGGCTCTGCACTCAACAAGGAGTCTGCTTGAGATTCTCCTTCTCTCCCTCTGTTCTCCCAACTGCTCCCCCCCATCTCTAAAGCAAATAAATAAACCTGTAAAAAAAAAAAAGACCCAAACTGAATTTTAGAGATGAAAACTCTAAAGGAGGGAGGATAAAAGACGAGTTAAACATATTCTAATAGAAGAATTCCAAAATGAAACACAGACAGAAAAAAAGAATTCCAAAAAGAAAGAAAGAAAAGAGCATCGGTTTGCTGGTTAAGAAGACTAATAATTATGTAACCGGGGTCCCAGGAGAAAATAAAAGAGGAAATTCTGGGAGGGAGAGAGAGTATTTGAAGAAATAGTGGTCAAATATTTTCTAAACTGGACAAAAAAATATAAACTTACAGATCCAGGAAGGCCAAGGAAACACAAGCACAAGAAACATGAAGAAAATGATGCCAAAGCACATTATGATCAAATTGCTTAAGATAAGTGATAGGGAAAATCTTAAAAGCAGCCAGATTTCAAAAGATATGTTTCATATATTGGTTGAGGCAAAGGCTGACTGCAGATCTCTCACTTCAAATCATGCAAATAAGAAAACAGCAGAGCAACCTCTTGAAAGTCCTAAAAGAATAGAATTTACCAGAATTATATACCCAGGGAAAATAGCTTACAAAAATTAAGGTAAAGGGTGCCTGTGTGGCTCAGTCAGTTAAGCATCTGCCTTGGGCTCCGGTCATGATCCCAGGGTCCTGTGATCGAGCCCCACATGGGGCTCCCTGCTCCTGTTTCTCCCTCTCCCTCTCCCCATTCTCCCTGCTTGTGCTCTCTTTCTCTGTCAAATAAATAAATAAAATCTTTTTTTTTAAATGTAGGCAAAATAGGCTTTTACAGAGCAGATAATAATATATCACAAGCAGACCCACATTACAAGGAATGTTAAAGGATGTGCTTCCGGCAGAGGTAAATGATACCGATGGAAATAGGAGGAAATAATGGTCAAATGTTTTCTATACAAATAAGAGCACTGAAAAAATTGTCTCTATTATTAATATATGACATTTGTTATTTGTATATCTTTAAAAATAATTGATGACTCCTAATAGGTATGGGGTTTCCTTTTAGGGTGAGTATAATGTTCCAAAATTAGACAGCAGTGACCATTGTACCACCTTATGAATATACTAAAAACTACTGAATTGTACACCTTAAAAAGGTATGTGGATTATATAGTATGTGAATTATATCTCAATACAAACAAATAAGTATTTGTAATAACTGATTAAACAAAAATGATAACAATGTAGACTAGGATTTATTACATATGTAAAAGAAAATCACATGACAATAATAGATGCTAATTCTCTCCTAAACTGATCTATAGATTCAATGCATTCTCGTTCAAAATCCCAGCAGGACATTTTTGCAGAAACTGACAAGCAGATTCTAAAATACATACAAAATGCAAAGGACCTAGAAAGAGCCAAAACCACAACTTTGAAAAGACAGAAAAAAAAGTTGGAGGACTATCCACTTACCAGAACACAAAATTTTAAAGATTGAAAATGCATTGACAAGGATATAGAAGAACAGAAACTCCAGTGATGTTGGGAGTGTACAGTGCATACCCTTCGACCCAACAATCTCCCCCCTAATTATACACCCAAAGGATACACATGCAGTGTGCACCAGGAGGCATGTTCAAGTATGTTCCAAGCAGCACCAATCATAATAATACAAAACTGGAAACAACTCAAATGTTCATCGGCAGTAGAGTAGATGAATTGTAGTAGATTCATACAATGGATTTCTAAGCATCAAAGATAAATGACATGAATAAATCTTGAATATAATGTTGACTGAAAGAGATCACACATACCTTATGCATAATTCTGTAAAATTTAAATAGAGGCAAAGTTATTCATGAAGTTTATAGATGCCTACATAGATGGAAAAGCACAGAGAAAACAAGAAAATGTTTACCACCAAAAAAAAAGATATTGGTTATCTTTAGTGGGCAAGGAAAGGGAGGGAATGGGCATCCATGGGAACTTCGAAGGTCCTGGTAATGCTCGCTTTCTTGACTTAGGTGGTAGTCACATGGCATTATTTTTATGACAATTCATTAAATTTCTACATTTTGTTTTAAGTATGTTTTCACAAGTGAGGCATATTTCAAAACAAATGCTTGGGGGGAAATCCCTTTGTTTTCACTGTAATGGAGTTTGAGTTGTGGTTATGGGTTGAATTTGCTCTCTCTATTCCATAGACTATTAACACTTCATATAATTCCATACTATGTGCGCTTTTTAAAAATAATCCTGTATTTAAAAAAATAAAAAAATAAAAATAATCCTGTATTATTCTGTGATTAAAAACAATACGTATGAAACATAGGGAAATGAAAGATTCTGCAATTTCTGGAAGTGAATAAACGTGGATAAGATGATAGAGAATGGAAGTTTAATCAATAAGGAAAAATAGCTCCTATTCTCAGCCAGCTTAAAACCTTTGGAAGAATGGTGGTAAAGAACAAACAATTCTTATATGCCTCTTTCTTTACTCAATCAAAAGCACTTAAGCTCTTTCCAGGAGTATAATGTAAATATGAGTAATGGAATTGATTTTTTTATCAAACATACAAGAATAAATCAGATGAGTTCTATTCCCTTCAAGGTATTCATCTCAGGAAGTTAGACACTTTTTCCAATGAAGCTTTTATTAATGCAAACATTTTGGCATGCCTCTTGGAGAATTGCTTTCAGAGCCCATGGCATCCTTTTAATAACCTCAAGGATGGTAAATTCACCCTTTGAGAATGAACTGAGGAAGTTATTTGGATCTATGCCTGATAAATAACATAAGTAAACTCACTCATTCAAAGTGTATTGATTCGATACAAAAGTGAAGTGCGGTTGTAAAGGAATGCCACTAGTTTCAAAGGAAATTCCCAAAGAAAAGTTCCTTCCAAAAAATAGTCTGAGCGATGACAGCATTATTGAAATATACGTTTTGCATCTTAAGTAACCACTCTGGGGACAAGTGCATATTCCATTCACCAGTCAACAAATGCTTAGGGAGGTCCTGTGCATCAGGCATTGTTCCTGACCCTCTAGAGAGAGGACAATGGACAAAAGAGGCCTCCCCTCCTGTAGCTTATTTGGATATAACCTTATTAACAATTCGCCGCCAAATTTAACGTTACACTTTTACTTTCTGAGTCTGTGTATTTCATGAGTACAAGGAACACCTCTGCAACATCTTTACAGCGTTTTCGGTATTATAGGTCTTCTGAGGGCAGATCAGGATTTAGGTCTGGTGGGCCAGCTCAATGCTATAGGCCGCGGAGGACAGATACCCCAAGGGCTTTCCCAGTGGAAAATGAAGAGTTGCTCGTGTTTAACTTGAGTTTTTAGTAAAGAGATGTAGCTGGTACTCAGAAACTTTTGGCTTGACGATATTAGCTTTAAAACCTCACTGTAATAATAATAATAATAATAATAATAATAATAATAATAATAATAAATAAAATAAAACCTCACTCTAAGGGGATCCCTGGGTGGCTCAGCGGTTTGGCACCTGCCTTCAGACCAGGGCGTGATCCTGGAGACCCAGGATCGAGTCCCGCGTCGGGCTCCCTGCATGGAGCCTGCTTCTCCCTCTGCCTGTGTCTCTGCCTCTCTCTCTCTCTCTCTCTCTCTCTCTGTGTCTCTCCTGAATAAATGAATAAAATCTTTAAAAAATAAGTAATGCATGCATAAAAAATAAGGATCGGCTCAGTTGAGCCTTGTAGGGAAGATGTGGTCAAGTGTCCTCCTGATGTCGCAGTCACGCAAAGAGGCTTTTCCAAGGTGACCAAGGAAGAAAGCATCACACTAGGGCTACGCACTCAGCACGCAGCACTGCGACCCCTAAGGGAGTCTCTCTCTCTCTCTCTCTCTGTCTTTCATGAATAAAGAAATAAAATCTTTTTTAAAAATGCCTTTTGTGCCATTGTTAACGTTAATGGGAAAAGCTGTGCTGAACGTTCAAACAGCGTCGCCCCAACCTCGCGGCAGGAGGCGTGGAGCTGCTGTACCTGGCCCGTGAGCGCCGGCCTCTGAGCGCAGCCTGCGGGGAGGAGGAAGGCGCGGGGAACGGCGCCCCACGGGCCCCAGGACCCCCGAGGACCCAAGAGTCAACAAGAGTTGACTTTTGACAACCAAGAGTCAAAGGTGGCAAGGCGACAAGAGGGTAAGAGCCTGGGATCCCTGAATCATCGCCTAGAGTTAGAGCCACCTGCCAATCAGGAATACTTTTTTGGGGGATTTACATAAGAAAGAAACTGTTAGTGGATCAAGCCACTGATGTTGGGAGTTTATCTTTTCAAGAATTAAAATAACAGAAATGAAGATAGTCGGTTCAGAAAGCAAGTCCACTGGGCCATATGGTGAGATGACCAGGCTGCGTGTAGAACAGACAGGACTTTTGCGATCAAAGTGCAGATCACTGGGTATTGATGGGTTTCTTTCTGACCATGTTAAGCTTCTCAGAGCAGATGTGGAATACACAGAGTCCTGTTTTGAAAAAAAAAAAAAAAGGAGGAAGCTGGGAGCTGGGAGCTGGGGAGGAGCCCGGGAGCTGGGGGGCGCCGGGTGCAGCCCAGCCGCCTCCTCCGAGCTGGCACCGCGCCCTGCAGCGCGCTCGCCTCCTGCCTCCCGCTCTGCTTCACACCCAGGGCCTAAGTGTTTTTGTTTTGTTTTGTTTTTTAAGATTTGATTTATTTATTCATGAGAGACACAGAGAGAGAGAGACAGAGACCCAGGCAGAGGGACAAGCAGGCTCCACGCAGGGAGCCCGACGCGGGACTCGATCCCGGGACTCCAGGGTCACGCCCTGGGCTGAGCCACAGCCTAAGTGCCTTTTAATCGTCCTGCATCCCTTCCGGATTTGGCGGGAACCACTGCTGGCAGCCGGCAAACCTGGCTTCCTCGGGCCTCGCCTTTGCCCCGAACAGGCCCTCCCGGCCCGTTCCTGGTACTGAAAATGCACCTGACCCTCCAGCGACTGCGTGGATTGTTCGCCTGTGTCCCTCTTTTCCTTGCCCAGGATCTTCGTGCTTTTGAGGGACGCGTTCTCGCACGCTGAACTCTATTGTTATTTGTCTGGCTTGCCTTTATTTCTTGCCAAGGCTCCTGAATATTTTTCAATGCCATATGATTGGGGGGGCAGGGGGGGATGCCTCCCTATGTTCCTGTAAAGCAGGAATCCAATATGCAGAAAGAATTGGGAATTGGTTTTTAAATTCACATGCAGAGGTTTCAGAAGAGGATGCTTCTTTTCACATCTTTAATTAGTTGTTTGATTATTTTATTTGTTTAAATTGTGTTTGTAATTACAGATGTCCGAATCTGTAATTAATTTGTCTAAAACCTAAAAAGCTTTTTTTTTTTTTCGGGGGAAGAGAATCCTATGGGCAGCTTAGATGAGGACCTATGGTGATCCAACAGGCCTTCCCTTCCTAAGCTGCTTTTCCCTGGTCCCCAGGAGTCCACTGAGCACTTTCCCATCTTGCTGCCTCCCAACTGCCCCTTGGGGCCCTCCACCCACACTCTAACATCCAGGAAAACCCCAGAATTGCAGCAAGTAAGGCCTGGAGAGAGGAGGCCTCTATTAGAAGAGTTTTTGCCCAGCTTTATGAGTAAAAAAGATACACACACACACACACACACACACACACACACACACAGGGACAGCTAGTCCCTTAAAAGCAGGAGCCTGTTTTTGGGATAGGAACCATTTTTCTTGGTATTTTTCTCACCAGTTCCTGGGACAGTAGATGCTCTATAATGCTTGAGTAATAAGTGAATTGATTAATTAATGATAAAGGCATCAGTGAATGATGAAAAAGTAAATAATATGCAACGTACTCTATTTAACAAATATGTATTAAGCAGCCACTATGCATATGTCAGGCACTGTTGGAGGAACAGTCTGTGCCATGGAGGAGCTTACAATTCACTGGGAAACACAGACAAGTAATAATACTGGTGTAGTGGGTTAACTGGACTGGATGCTCACAGAACAATAAAGGAGGGGTCTGGGTCAAGGAGGTGAAAGGAGAGGAAGGGGAGACACCAAACTAAGATCCATTACGAGAGCATTAAGTGCAAGGCCAGGCTGGTGAAAAACAGGGATCGAGAAGTAAGGAAACAGGATCCGCCTTCAGTTATGCAGTAGATCACAGAACAGAGAGGGATAAGCTTATGGGTGAGAAAGGGCAACTGCTTTCATCTCCAGGAGCAGGGCAGGCAAAGGCACTGTTTGCTGCAAGCAGGGATTGGAAGTGGCTGGAATGTTAACAGCCTGAGTTGGCATGTTGATTGGAACAAGATGGAGCCCAAAGACACATGGCCCAGCCCTTCTCCATGGGACTTCCACAGGATAGAAGGCTGTGGAACCCAAAGGGCCTGCAACTGGGCACACAGAGGCATAGGAAGCTGGGGGCAGAGCTCGACAAGGTCCACAAATTCCTGGGTGCTTAGATCTCAAGCCTGCTGGAGGGAGGAGCCAGAGCCCATCCTCCAAACTGGGGAGCCCACTGATGTGCTGAAACCGACTAGAGTAGGTGGCCCAGTCCTATCCATGTCAGCTCTGGGGTCCACCGAAGAGACTACACCTTACCCTAGTGGGACAGAAGAGTGACCAGTGCTCTTCGGGGCAAATGTTCAGTCTCTCCCCTTCATACTCAATGGCCAGCATATAATTCTTTAAAATATGAGATAAGGGCAGCCTGGTGGCTCAGCAGTTTAGCGCCTCCTCCGGCCCAGGGTGTGATCCTAGAGACCTGGGATCCAGTCCCACATCGGGCTCCCTGCTTCTCCCTCTGCCTATGTCTGTGCCTCTCTCTCTCTCTTTCTGTGTGTGTGTGTGTGTATTCTCATGAATAAATAAATAAAATCTTTTAAAAAATAAAATAAAATATGAGATAATCAGGACCACATTGTGACTCACAATTTAAGAAAAAAAGTGGGGCATCTGTCCTCCTCCTACATGATAAAGACTCCTTCGACCAAACTTTACTGTTTCCTCTTTTGGACCAGGCCTCTGGACCCTTGGACTCTGCACTTGGCTCATTTAGTCATTTTAGCAAGAATCTTTCTGGGTCCATTTAGTGAAATTCCCTTATCTTTGATATCTCATCTCATTCCTTATCCTCACCCTCAATATCTTACCACCCAGGCCTGCTTCAGCAAAATCCTGTCAAGTTGGTTCAAAAGAATCCCCCCTTACCCCTGAAGTTCTCCACACCCTGTCCCCCCACCCTGCTGCATGATGATACATCCCCACCTGTCCTCGCCACATTCAGAGTTGAGCCCAATCTCTCTCCCCTACTGCAAAACTCCACTGGAGTCGTTCCCCTGAAGTCTGCCCTCTTGTCTTTAACAAGTGTCAGAATCTTTTTCTTCTTGAATTTCTCACATAGTCATTGTGATAACACCTAAAACAATGCTTGGCACAAAGAAAATGCTAGACAGGGTGGCTTCATGGGGTACAACCTGTGCAGCTGTATAGAGTCCCACACTTAGAAGGGCCCTGAGTTTGGTTTAGTATTCCGGTGTTACATATTGAAATTCTTAATAGATTTTTAATAAGGGCCCTCTAGTCTCATTTTGCTTTGGGCCCATAGATCATATCTGATGCTGCATGAGTGCTTGCTATTCTTTGTCTGGGGTTACCCATCGTTCACCTGGGAAGACGCTCCTATCTGACACCCAGATCTGGCTCACCAGTGAGAAATTACCATAAAATAAAAAGTCCCAAAATTGGGTTTCTCTTTTCCTCCAAGCACCTATCTTAGTTTGTAATTATGCTTTTATTAGTGTGATTATTTGAATAATATTTATCTCCCCACTTGTAAATAAGTTCCATGAGAGCAGAGGCTATGAATGTGTTCACCATTGTATTCCATCTGTAAGTGTCCTAAAGCTGAGCAATTTTTTTTTTGTTTTTTTAAAGCTTATTAAGCAAAAAGCCTCTTTGTCTCTCTCTTCTATGTTGTAAAGAAAAAATTACCTGGTTATTGATTAGTTTTTCCCCTATGCTGGAATATGTTACATATAGGGAAAAATACCTTTCTCTGGAAGGTTAAAAAATTAACCAAATAAACATTATTTCAGTGCTTTTTTTTGTAAGGATGACTAACTCATCATCTGAGCGGAGTTTAGTCTTTCTGTGTATTTCCAGAACATGTTTAACGTTTGGACAAAGTTATCCTAACTAAATGCAAACAAGACCCCTAACCTCTCTTGGGTTTTAGTTTTCTCAACTCTAAATGAGCTGTTGGACCACATGGTCTTCATCCCTGGGAGTGTCAGCACAATAGTGCACCAGTACTACAGAAAGCATAGGATGAATTCCAGAAATAAGCTATTTTGAGAGACAGGAAACATCTTTTTCAATGTGAAAACAATTTAGGGTTTTAGATGCCACCAGAACAAATGCTTTTAAGATTAAAGCAAAAGTCACAATTTCATTACGACTGATGTAGCAGCAATAAAAAAGGGAATTTATGGAAGCCATTATTATATTTGGAAATAAAATGGATACGAAGTTCTTAGAACATGGAGCCTGTTGTAGTAACCAGTACTGAAAGATAAAATTTCCTTTAGTAGAAAGAAATGCAAATATGGTAGTCTTTGAATTCTCCATTGACACTTTGATTTAACAAAATAACTAAGTACACAGTTGGGCTTTCAATTTGGATAAGGGTAAGTGAAGATAGATCTGCCAATGGTTTAAGTCTTTATTCATAAAAATATGGACAGGGAAGAAAGAATATAAATTGCCTAGCTAAATGAATGAATGAATGAATGAATGAATGAATGAATAAATAAATAAATAAATAAATAAATAAATAAATAAATAAATAAATAAATATCAGCCATGAAAATATACAATACAGAGAGTTTTCTTAGAAACCACTAGCAGGAAGGCTGGTAAAAATAATAATAAGATTGCCTCTTGTATGAAATTCTCTGTGTAATCTCAAAGCTCTAGATAAAATGAATTAGAAGGAATCAATCACACACTCAGCTGGTGGGAGAGTAAAATAGCACAATGATTCTGGAATGCAATTCAGCAATATAGATAAACTGTCCTACACATCTTCATATACCTCGGAACCAGAAATTCTACATTTAGGAATTTAGGCTAAGGAAATAAACATATACTGTTTTTATATATAGTGTTTTATAAATAATATATAACAATGTAAAATATAGATTAATTTAACATATATATTATATAACGCTTCGTGTGTGTGTGTGTGTGTGTGTATATTTATATTGCTTAACACAATGTTGTTTAAAATAGTAAAACCTTAGAGATAAATGGGTGTCCAAAGGAAGGAACTGAGTAAATGTATATGTGAATCATTAAAATAATTATTTTTATCTACATTATTAACACGTAAAGACCTCACATGCTAATCACAATAAGGATTTCTTTCCTGGAAAAAGCAAGTTTGAAACTGTTGATATAAATTAATTGAATTTAGAGCCTGTGCATTTCACTGTATTTAATGTTACCTCAAATAAGTAAGAACAACAATAAAAATATTGAACTCTAGTTTATGATCTGCATGCTAAAATGTGTACGCTTAAGTAATATTTGCAACTTTAAAGTATTTCAAAAATAAGATGGATTGATGGATGGGCAGAAAGAAGGACGGATACAAAGATACATATTAGAGCAAATATAACAAAAGTTTGTAAGGCAACTCTATATAGTAGTTGCCTACTTTGGTTATATACATTTTTAAAATTATAAATATTTTATTCAACTGTTCTCACAAGTCCATAAAAATTGAAGTTATGCAAGGGAGATAAAAAGAGAGAGGGGTGCCTGGCTGGCTCCACTGGTAGAGCATGCAACTCTTGATCTCAGGGTCATGAGCTCAAGCCTCACGTTGGGCATAGGGCTTACTTTAAAAAAAGAAAAAAAGAGAGAGAGAGAAAGAGAGAGACTGAGTTCTAGGCCACATTAGGTGTGCTTAATTCTGGGAGTACTTACCTTTTTTTGCTTTTCTATGTTTTGAATATATTGCTCTCAAACAACAACAACATTGTGGCAGAGACTACCATTGCCTTCCGTGTGCCACCACCCCTTCCTCCTTGATGCAAGAGCCCCAATATTTTAGGTGGGCTTATTACTGGCCAACTGGCAGAGGTCTCAAATGGCCTCTCACTCACTTCGATGTGCCCTTGGGACTAAGTTCTGACCAAGACACAAGAAGACACATCATATTATACTTCCAGGAGGCAGCACACTTCTCTGAGAATGCACACAACACATGACAGAGCAGAAGAGAAAGAGGCTGGATCTCTGACAAAGTGGAACTACTTTCCAGGTCCTGGATCACCCACTTCTGGGACCCTTTTGCATGCGTCTGGGTTTGAACCATTATTTTTCAGATCTTTGCTGCTCACAGATGAATGTATTCCCAGCTCATATAAACAAGTCCATTTTGAAGAGGTTTGTTTTTTTTTTTTAAGTATAAATGCTCTTTACAATCTGAATTTCTTAACATTTAGGTTGAAGACCTGCAAAAAATGGGGGGCTGATAATAGGAAAAAAGTGGTATTTGAAAGCAAGGCTAAATTTAAAGAAAACAGGATTAAATTTGAAGGTAAGCCAGGACCCAACTAAATGGACAACTATTCAGTATAAATGAGAGGCAGTTTGGAGTCATCAGTCACTGATCAGCTGTCCTATATTAGTTTGTCTACACTGCACTTAAAATCAGTAGAGTAGGGAGGGAAAAGAGCATTGATGAGTGAAGCTGATGAGGCAGGGAAAGCCCCAGACTGGTTGAGACATCTCAGCCACTGAGGAGGCATGGGACGCACTGCATGAAGGGCTTCTGCGTGCCTGGGGAAAGGACCTGGGAGCTTTTTTTTTTTTCTTTTAAGATTTTATTTATTTATTATTCATGAGAGACACAAAGAGAGAGAGGCAGAGACACAGGCAGAGGGAGAAGCAGCCTCCCCCACAGGGAGCCTGATACAGGACTCCATCCCAGGACCCCGGCAGGGAGCCAAAGGCAGGCGCTCAACCACTGAGCCACCCAGGTGCCCCAGGACCCGAGAGCTTTAAAAGACAAAGAGAAAAACCCGAAAGCAGGGAAAGAAAAAGACAAACACTTAACCATCTTTACAATTTTGCCCAAGGCTCTCTTTTTCACTAAACCTTATCACAACTTCTGTGATGAATATTATCAAATTATTTACTCAAGATCTCATGGTACAATAAAGGACAAGTATGAACTAACATCAAACAGTACTGAATACAGACAGAAAAGGATACATGGTAAAGGAACTCTACAAAAAGAAAGGGTTTTCATCAGTTAAAAGGATTTCCAACTTCAACAATAGAAAATCTTGTAATCTGATTGAGAGGAGGAAACGTTAAAAGTACCAGTTGAGGGACCAGCTAAATGACTCATCTAATCTTCACATCTACTCTATCAAATGGCAGCAGAAGAATCTTGAAGTTTGTACACACACACTCTCTCTCTCTCTCTCACCATTTCCACAGAGATTTGCTGTCCCGAATGTGAAGTCAGTCAATGCTCCACTGCGTGAAGTAGGTGGCTGGGCCGGGAAGCAAGCCCAGGCATCAAATGGACCCAATTTTGCTACTAATTCCCATCGCCACCATTGCTACTAGCATCTCCCAAGAATGGAGCCTGGAGAATGAAAGCAGGGATTATACTACCATCCAGCTAAAGAGACTCCAGACTTTCCAGGGATAGGAAAAGGTGAAACCGAAAAAGGAGTAGGGTCCAGGAAAGCATGGAATAAAGCCCAACAAGAAGCCACACGGGGAGCCTTATGTGGGAAAAGAGAGGACGGGGCTGTGAGAACACTGGTAAAGTTGGCTTGACTGTTCAACGTCACAGATGCATGGGTCCCTCTAAACAAGAGCTGTGGTCATGTGGCTGTCTGGTGTGTGAGCTTGGAGGAGCTGCTTAGAAAATGCTACTGAGGACTGTTTGCTGCCAATTAGAAATAAAACATTATAAGTGATGCTAGGTTTGTATGTCATATGAAGAGTTTCAGGTTTTATATCCCTTTGGTGCAGAAGTTCTAAACCCTAGAGAATCTACTCTAAATATGTGGGCTGCAGATTTAAGGTCCCATAATCAGTAAGTTTGAAACACATTAAACATTAAGCAACATTAAACATTTTACTAAAAGACTTCTCAGAGCCTTTGCTATGCTAATGTAACACTGTGATGACCGAGAGGAGGATATAGTCCAATCCATTTTATCATAGGACCTTTGTGGGGGGCTCCTCCTTAGACAGGCCTTTCACAATTCAAAACTCAGTAAAACACTTGTTTAGAGTGTGAGGACAAAGCACAAACTTTTTTTCAGGACTCACTCCGTATAAAAAAAAATAATAATAATTAAATTGTTATAAGTACTTAAAGATGCTTGTGTTCTACAAACCACAGGGCAGGGCCCCCAGAAGAGAGCATGTAAAGCACGTGTCCTTATCAGAAAATTGGAAGAGGATCTTATTGGGAGGAAGTTCTTGGCCAAAGGTCTAGGAATATCCTATATTTATAATAGATTCTATTTATTGGCAATGAATGAACAGCAAGGACTTCTAAGAAGCAAACATCAGAAACATTTTACGAGCAAGTTCATCCCTGGAGAACACGTTTCCCCCAGAGATCTGCATGGCTCAATCTCTCACTTCACTCAAGCTCCTTCTCAAATGACATCTTGGGAGGGACTTTGTCTAGTATGGCAACCTAGTAACTGTCTAGCCACTCACCATATTTTATTTTTCATAGCTCTTATTCACCAACATATTTTATATTTATTTATCTGCTTATTGCCCGTTTCCTCACTTGAAGGATGGCCCACTGAAGCCAGAGATTTTGTTTGTCCACCTCTGTATCCTAAGTGTCTGAAACAGTGCCTCTCTGTCACACAATAGGACCTCAAAAATATGTGTTGGTTAAATACTCAAGATAATTCACCTTGGTTTCTTTGTCTTCTACAAGCAATGTTTTTCCTTGAAGTGTTTCATATATCCAAGCACTTAAAATCCCTACCCCTAGCCTCAGAAAGAGTGAAGAAAAAGATTTATCCATGGTCAATCTGTCAGGATGCTTCAGGTTGGATCTTTTATTCCTCAGATGATTGGCAGTGCTCATCCATTTGACAACATCATCCTTTTATTTGGGGGCAATGGGAGATAAAATATATATATTCCAAGTAGCAAGCCAGCAAACAAAAAAAAATCTCATGTTGGAGAACAGATACAAAAACTGCAGAAGATAGTAACATTGTGTCACCTCTTGTGGACTGAACTGTATTCTCCTATCTCAAATTCCTATGTTGAATTTCCCTCAATAAGACCGTATTGGGAGATAGAAACATTAAGGATGTCATTAAGGGTAAGTGAAGGTCATAAGGGCAGGACCCACATCCTAAAGGAATGGGTTCCTTTTAAGAAGAAGAAGGTAAGACACCAGAGCTCATTCTCTTTCTCTGCATGCACAGAGGAAAGGCCAGGTGAAGACACAGAGAGAAAATGGCTCTCTGTGAGCCAGGAAGAGAAGTCTTGCCGGAGACCAAATTTTTTGGCACCTTGATCTTGGACTTCTAACCTCCTGAACTGTGAAAAATAAATTTCTGCTGTTAAAGCCACCTGGTCTGTGATATTTTGTTACAGCAGACGAAGCAGATAAATATACCTCCTTTTGTTGAAATGCATGCGTACTTTCTTGAGGACACAAAACTACCCAATCCCTGCAAATTCAACCTTTCCTCATGATGATTTGCCTAAAAGTCCATCCTTTTCATGGAGGAAAGAGTATGTTACATGGCAAATGGCTGAAAGGTTTTTAGGGAGGACTGTACAAGGTAGTATGTTTCTCAGCACCAACTAGAACCATCCAAAGCGTTTGCACAAGAAAACTTCAGATAGATTGATGTTTTGAAAGGGCATGTACCAAAGACAGAAAAAAGGGCAAGTGAGTAGCATCTGTAAGATTAGGACAGGAAAGTTAAATAGCACAGTAAGCTGAAGCTTAGGGGAAAATGCTAAGACAACACAAAGGTTAACCAGGTTCGATAAATCAATGAGAAAAAGAAGGAATAAACCCACTTCTTGAGAAAGACTGCATAGTGGTAATAAAAGACTGAGAAAGAAGAGACTCCAAGACCCGACAGCCTTTGTGTTCAGCAAAAAAGAAAGACATTCAGATTAGGAAAAGAACAAATATGGTTAACAGGAAATTGAACAGCTAAGTAAATTACAGTACTTCCATCTTTAGCATATTAGGCAACCACTAAAAATTATGTTTATGAAGAGTTCTTAATGGCATGGAAAAAAACATGGCATAAGATTAAGTGGGGGGAAAGCAAGATACAAAATTGAATCACAAATAATCTTGATTTATGAAAAAATAAAATCAGAGGAAAAAATACCAGATGGTTGTCTGTGATTGGTAAGGTTATGGGTATTTTTTCTCTCTATGTTGTATTTTTATAAAGCTTCAAACAATGAACATTTATTACTTTTATCAACAGAAAATAAAAATAGAAAAGTAAAAACAAACACAAAAACACGAGCCCAAGACATTTGAGGCTGTTTTAAAGGACTTTTAAGTCACTACTAAATAAAGCCAAGATCCCAGGCCCAGAAGTTGCAGTGATGGAATCAGTATCAGTAAGACCTGAGGACTCAGAAACATTAGAGGCTAAAAAGCTCTGGTTTTCAAAATTATGGGAATCTCAAACCCTTGGGCACAATATCTCAGAGAAACTCTTGACTTGATGGCTTTGAAAACCTGGAAAAGGTGATAGAAAAAAAATGGGCTTTTATTTTTAGTCTGTCCACCATTCCCCTCGATGTGAGCTTCATTGTGCTCATGAATGCAAGATGCAGAGGCCACAAAGGCTCCAGCACTGTGGTCTTTGAGTCCCAGCTCAGTCTACTTACAACTGATGACATCTGGGAGTTCAGACATAATTCACTGTTTTTTTTCTGGAGCTACCTTTTTCCCCAGATGCTTACTCCTCTGTGTCTTCACAGCCTTCTACAATCCCCCTCTACTGGTCTTTTCCAGCCTCACCAGTGTTCTACTCTACCCCACTCCACTCCTTTATCGGGTCCTTCCAAAGCTCTATTTGACCATAGGCCACCGAGAGTCAGCCCTGACATCATATTAGGGTATTCCCCATGTATATGCTTCTTGTAACTAGCCCTTGAAAGATATCCATGACTTCCTAGGACCAAGAGGATTTGATGATTTAAATTTGAGAGCCTCCCTTTAGAAGATTCATAATGGCTATTCACATATTAAGTGTTTTAAATGCTTACAATAAAGAAACTTGTTTAAAATTTACCACGTTTCCTAAAACTTTTTTTTAAATTCCTGTTAAATCCAATAAATTAGTGATTTTGCAGTATGCTTTGGCAAGAGTTACGTTAGAAGTTTCCTTCCCAGTTACACATATGGCAGAAATAATTTGCGGCTCCTGTGCCTTTATCTAATATCCGGATGCTATACTTAGAATACTGAGGGCCCTTGAGAACTTCAAACTGCAGCCGCTACATTACCTCGTGATGGGTATCAGCCTGCTGCAACGGTAACGAATCCACCCTACTGTAGCCAACAGACTGGGGTCCTGGTCCTCTCACTTTATTCCTTCTGACTTTTTCTCTTGTGCTATGATCTCTTTCTCCATCCTTCATAGAATTCACCAAAGACCACTGTGCATAAAAGCTCAGAGAAGCAGCAGATACTAACAAAAAGGCAATAACCAAACAACCTATTTCCAGGCTTGCTGCCTACCTATTTTTTTAGAAGGAATCTTAATATTCTTTTTCTTAACATTTTTTTCCCTCAGCTAACTCATCACTTCTTCAGGAACACCTCCTTGATCCGATAAGATCCCCCACCTTATTCCCATAAGAGGAACTACAACATTCTAAGGGTACTATATATCTCTGCATGAAGTACTTGTCACGATCACCATTTTACATTTGTTATATAAATATATAATGATGTCTGTCTTTTAATACACAACAAATTACTATGTTAATTATTTTACCCTTATTTTTTTTTTCATTACATCCTTACCATAGTTCAATTAAGCATAAAGGTTTGGAAGAACAATGATTATCCCATTTTATAAATGAAGACACTGAGGCATAAAGTGGTCAAGGAACTTGACCAAGATTACATAGCTAAAAGTGGCAGACCAGAATTTGAATCCAAGCATTCTGATTCCAGAACTCTCACTCTTAACCACTAGGGCATATAGTCTGATATAAATTCCATGAGGGAAGGAGCTGTATCTGACTTTGCTCACCACTGTATCCCTAGCACTTAGCACATACAATCTTTCACTATATTTTTTAATGAAGAAATGAGTGAGTGAAGAGATAAATGTAATTCAAGAATTTCAGAAAAAAACACTCTATAATGTAAAATTTAATCCTACCACCACTCTCCCCCCCCCCCCCCCCAGAGAAAACATCTCTCAGCAGTTTTCTAACTGTCCCTTAGGATGCAAAATTCCATCAGGCAGTGTCATGAAATACACCAGGTATATGGCTGATTCCATGAATTTTTGAGACTTTATAAGAATAAGAACTTTTCCCCCCAGGGCATTATCATTGTGTTGATACACTGTTTATTCACATTACATCTCCTACTACCACAAACACTCATGTTTTGCCCAATATTAACAGATGATGGATAAGCAGATGCTTATCACCTAAGCAATAAACAACATCATTCACAATATCTAAAATCAAGAAAAAGGACTATAGGCTGGATAAGAGTACAGATATGTAGAATCAAAACTGAATAAGCAATAAAACACAGAAAGGAATAATTAATAAATGTTAAAAATGGAGAAAGAACCACAGCAGCATGCCACATAGCTAGGTCTCTGTTTCTAGCTTGTTCCACATTTCTAATAACTATTTCAATGAAAACAGAAAACATGTTAATCATTTCTGAAGATAGCACTAAACCGGGAGAGACAGATAATATTTCAGATGACAAAACCGATCTTTGAAATTATTCCAATAGATGGAAGATTAAACTTAGCAGGATTTAATCTAAACTCTGAATTTAAGTTCTAAAACTCAATAATACAAGTTTAGAATGGGGGCCCCATTTTTTTTTGATAGCGTATTGGGGGAAAAAACTGTACACAGCCAAAGAATAATTAAGCAGACCACACTTATGCAACAGATATGTATGTCAGTCACCAAACACAGATGTGCAGGAAATATCTATTTGCTTTCTATTACTCTGTTTAACTTATGATTTAGAGACCTAAATCTGCCAAGCAGGCAGAAAATTTAATCTCAGTCACTCTTGAAGATTCTTCACCACCCAGGAAGGTCTGGGAATTCTTTACAGTGTCAAGGCTTGGGGAGTAGTGTTGCCCCTCCTATCCCTTGTCATCCTTCTGCACACCTGTGTTGACCCAGGGGCCCCCTGCTCCATGGCACTCTAGGCCATTAGGATCTTTGCAAACACTCGGAACTCTTGAGTCTGAGCTCTCCCTGTTTTCAACCTCCCTGGCTCTGCTGCCAAGCATTCTAAGTTTCACTATGAGCTTGGGCTTTTGAAAAGTCCAGAAGTCTACAATATATTTCTTCAAACTTTCTTTTTTTTTTTTTTTAAGATTTTATTTATGTATTCATGAGAGACACAGAGGGAGAAGCAGAGACATAGGCAGAGGGAGAAGCAGGCTTCCCACAGGAAGCCCAATGCGGGACTTGATCTCAGGACCCCGAGATCATGACTTGAGCCAAAGGCAGATGCTCAAATACTGAGCCACCCAGGTGCCCTCCTTCTACTTTCACCTTGACATACCTCTCTACTAAGGCGACAAGGGGAGTGCAGGCTGTTTACTTGAATTAAAGGAAAGAACGTGAGAAAATACAAAACAAAACAGAACAGAACAAACTAGTAGCTGATGATATGCACCCCTGGAGATAATGGAGTACCATTGTACGGCATTAAGGGCAACTATATGAGATGTGAATTTAGAAGAAAATTTGTACATCAGATAATGTTGAGTGAGAAAGATACATGAAAAAGGACATAAACTGATGTAATAATTTTATGTAAAATTAAGTGCATACATAACTCTTGAGTAAACCATACCAAAGAAGTACAAAACCAAAAAAAATATTTTATTTATAATTATTATAAACTCAATATGAGCTAATAAATGAAATGTGTGGGGTTTTTTTAGGAAGGCTGATGCAATTTTGAGATGTACAGTGGAAATTATTAGCTGTCTAATAAAACTCATTCTTCCTTACTCCTAATGGGCGTAGTCATGCCACTCTTGAAGTGGGTGTAGTCACATGACTTTCTTGTCAAAGGAACCCAACTGAAAGTGTTGCGTGCCACTTCTGATCCCACAGTGGGCCTGCCTTCCCCTTGCTATCCTTTCCTCTCTCTCTAACTAGAACCCACACATGGCTGCTAATCGGCTTCAACCAATGAGATTACCAGCCTGAATGTTCACATCCGACTGCTACATGAAAGAGAACTTACTAAGTTAAGGGATCTTTCTGTTTCTACAACTTTAGCCTACCCTAATCAATACAGTGGACATCACTAGAAGTCTTACATTTAGCTGTGCTCAACTGATTGTATCTCAGATCAAATCCGTTCCACTGATATCCTGAAGAGATAGCTCCATTTCTGGGAGCTATCTAGCCACATGTTAAAAGAGCCCTAAAAAACAAAAAGATGACCCAAAGGAAAAGTCTAGGATGGTGCCCTTCTGTTGGCAGAAGGAAACAAAAGAGGGTGGAAGCAAACATTCATTCGTTGACTCATTCATTAGCACTTTGCAGAGCATTTCACTTATGCCGTTCAATTCTGGGAGCTAGGGTTGGGTCTGGAGCAGAAGATTCCATCTTGAAATGTTTGAAGGGCCATTTTAAGGGAGAGAAAATTCTCTCTCTTTTTAAAATCTCTTAATGTACTTTTTATTATGCATGAATATGTTCTCACTTCATGATAGTCCCTACTCACCCCTCTTTTCTCCCTCCAACTCCTCTCCTCCAGAATAATCTTTGTTAACAGCTCCAAAGGTCTATCCATAGATTATTTGCAGTTTTTAAAATATTTTATTCATTTATTCAAAAGAGAGAGTGGGGAGAGGAGCAGAGGGAGAGGGAAAAGCAGACTCCATGCTGAGTGTGGAGTCCGACATGGGGCATGATCTCAGGACCCCAAGATCATGACCTGAGTCAAAATCAAGAGTCGGACGCTTAACTGACTGAGCCACCCAGGGGCCTCTGCAGTTTTATATAAAAATCAAGCAGTTCAAATGTCAGACATCCAGGAATCCTTCCTTGAGCCCTCAAATGAACTAAGGAAGCTTCTCTTGTACCATCACAGCACCAGTGCCATTCTCCATCCTTGACTTAAACATGATGCGCAACTTTATTTACCTATCTGTCTTAGATAGTGTGTTCTCTGAGGACAAGAAGCCTTTTATTTATTGGATAAATGCATGGAGACTACATAGTAAATTCAATAAATGTTTGTCAAACTGAAGGGAGGTAAAGTTAAAGAGAGGCAGATTTTGTTCAACAAAGCCAAACGCAAAGATTTAAGCAATTGCTGTTCACAGTAGAACCAAATGCTTGTGAATTCATCATCTTTAGAGGCAGAGTTTTTAGTCAAAGTGTGTCTTACATTGTGAGGGCATCTGGCTCTTTGTGACCAATATCTCTTAACTCCAAAATTTTAATCTCCTATAAATACTTGTTCCCCTTAAAACATTTTTGCGTGTGTGATTTTCAGAAAGCTGTAGAAAAATAAGTATATTTTTCTACTTACACATTCTTAACTGCTAGTAATTTTATTTTTCTAACATGAATATTTCACAAGAAACTGCATTGTCATAAAAGCAAAACATGGGCATTTCTTTTCTCTTATAGGTAAAGAAGAACCAGTTTATGTGTCATTGAATCAGCTTCCCCCACGCCTCCCGTTGTCTCTACTCTTTTACTTACTTCTCCTAGATCTATTGTTCCCATTAAAATTTCATAATATTCCATTAACTCACTGAAAAGAATCCTGCAAGGTATTGAGGTTAGAAGGAAAGCATTTCCTTTCATTATTATCATGAGAAATTTTTTTTGACAAAAGATGTTTTTCTTTTTCCTGTGAACCTTTAGTTTGCTCTCTTTCAGAATTTCCATAATTATTCCGCCGTTATCAGTTCCCCCTTAAGCCCACCGCATGGTTTTTATATAAAACTGCAATTGAATTGCTTTGAGTTTATCTCCGACCTTTAGTATTACTTTCAAATTACTGGGTATCTAATTAGAGAAGGTTTTTTTCATAAATAACATTTCAAAACTGTTGAACTACTACTGCATGGCCAAATACCTGCTGTTTGCTCCTCAATCTTTTTTCTGAGGTTCTCCTAAAACAGCTTTCACTGAACAGTGCACACTGTTGCTGTGTTGCAAAGATGAAAGCAAAATTCCATGTGTGAAGCCCAAATTGAAATCACAGAAGGCAGGATTCACACTGCTAATTGTTGCTTAGCAATAAAATGTGCAAAACATGCTAATGGAACAGTGACATTGGGCACCAGAGGCATCTGCAAATCAGAGAATTAGAAAGCCAACAGTAAAGGTGAGAAAAGGAATTCCATCCCTTAGGCCCCGGAGGAAGGTTCCTGCCCTTGCTCCTTGCTCATAGCTAGTGTGCTCTGTTGAAAAGAGACAGGGTCCCTTCATCCATTCGAGACTCCAGCTGTGGGACCTGAAGATCACATGGAAATAGACACTCAAAGGCTCACTTTACCCTAAAGCAGTTCCTGATGGAATTCCTCACATCTACAAGAACATATCATCATTCTCTCTTCCCTGTTAAAAAACAAAAAACAAAACAAAAAAACAGTCTCAGGGCACCTGCATGGCTCAGTTGGTTAAGTGGTTAAGTGTCTGCCTTCTTCTGCTCAGCTCATGATCTCAGGGTCTGGGGATTGAGCCCCATGTGGGGTTCCTCACTCAACAGGGAATGTGCATCTCCTCCCTTTGCTTCTCTTCATTTTCTTTCTTGAATAAATAAACAAAATCTTTTAAAAACTAAAAAATTACTGCTATAAACTTTGGGGTGCAGGTGTCCTGCTGTTTCACTGCATCTGTACCTTTGGGGTAAATTCCCAGTAGTGCAATTGCTGGGTCATAGGGTAGCTCTATTTTTAACTTTGAGGAACAAAGTTTTCCAGTGTGGCTGCACCAGTTCACATTCCCACCAACAGTGCAAGAGGGTTCCCCTTTTTCCACATCCTCTCCAACATTTGTTGTTTCTGGTCTTGTTAATTTTCACCATTCTCACTGGTGTGGGGGGGTATCTCATTGTGGGTTGTTTTTTTTTAAGGTCTTATTTATTCATTCATGATAGACACAGAGAGAGAGAAAGAAGCAGAGACACAGGCAGAGGGAGAAGCAGGCTCCATGCAGGGAGCCCGACGTGGGACTTGATCCCAGGAGTCCAGGATCACGCTCTGGGCCGAAGGCAGGCACCAAACCACTGAGCCACCCAGGGATCCCCCTCATTGTGGTTTTGATGTGTATTTCCCTGATGGCAAGGGATGAGGAGCATTTTCTCATGTGCTTGTTGGCCATATCTATGTCTTCTTTGGTGAAATTTCTGTTCATGTCTTTTGCCCATTTCATGATTGGATTGTTTGTTTCTTTGCTGTTGAGTTTAATAAGTTCTTTATAGGGCAGCCCTGGTGGCTCAGCGGTTTAGCGCCGCCTTCAGTCCGGGGTGTGATACTGGAGACCTGGGATAGAGTCACACGTCGGGCTCCCTGCATGGGGCCTATTTCTCCCTCTGCCTGTGTCTCTGCCTCTATCTCTCTCTGTGTCTCTCGTGAATAAATAAATAAAATCTTTAAAAATAATAATAATAAATAAATCTTTAAAAAAATTTAAAAATTTTTAAAAATTAAAAAAATTTTAAAAAAATAATAAGTTCTTTATAGATCTTGGATACTAGCCCTTTATCTGATAGGTCATTTGCAAATATCTTCTCCCATTCTGTAGGTTGTCTTTGAGTTTTGTCGACTGTTTCTTTTGCTGTGCAGAAGCTTTTTATCTTGATTAAGTCCCAATAGTTCATTTTTGCTTCTGTTTCCGTTGCCTTCTTGCAAGATAGATGTATCTTACAAGAAGTTGCTGTGGCCAAGGAGCCTCGGTGTCCATTGAAAGATGAATGGATAAAGAAAGTGTGGTCTATATATACAATGGAATATTACTCAGCCATTATAAACAACAAATACCCACCAGTTGCTTCAATGTGGTTGGAACTGGAGGGTATTATGCTGAGTGAAGTAAGCCAATCAGAGAAGGACAATCATTACATAGTTTCATTCATTCGGGGAATATAAAAAATAGTGAAAGGAATTATAGGGGAAAGGAGAGAAAATGAGTGGGAAATATCAGAGAGGGAGACAGAATGCCATGACATGACTGATGCCAGATGCCATGAGAGACTCCTAACTCTGGGAAACAAACAAGGGGTAGTGGAAGGGGAGGTGAGTGGGTGGATAGGGTGACTGGGTGACAGGCACTAAGGGGGACACTTGATGGGATGAGCACTGGGTCTTATACTATATGTTGGCAAATCGAACTCCAATAAAAAATATACAAAAAATAAAAATAATTAAAAATTAAATTAAAAAAAAACAGACTCTCAAGTAGGTTGGATAGTCTGCTCTCAGATCACATGGTTTGCTGAGGGCACAGGTGGGATTTCTAGCGACTCCAATCACAGTCACCTTCAGCCACATGCTCTTTAGGGGATGGTTATGCCTCCAGGGTTAAGTCCAAGTCTAAAAAAACAAAAAAGATCCCACCATGTATAGGAGCAAACTGATAAGGAGACTTAACCTGAGACCTGACTTCAGCTTTTTCTTGTGTTTTGGTTTAGTTTAGTTCTACCTTCATTTGTTTCTGAGAACATTTTTTCCAGAGTAAAATGTGCCAAGCTGCCTTAAAAGAAATCTAAATCTACCTATTATCTCTAATCTCATGGGGGCTATTTCAGTGAAGCTAAGATGAGGCCAGGCAGGGATGTTTGGGCATTTAATAAATAGCACCTAAATTCATGTTAAATCAATTTTTAGGAAAAAAAAATTAATGCCAAAAAAAAAAAAAGACAGGTGGTTGCAGAAGGTGGTAAAAACTCCGACATACCACAAGGCGATTCTTGAACAACAGAATGCCTGCCAGCCGAGCCACAGTTTGCTTCTTCTTAGTGTCTCTGTCAGGAAATCTTTATTGAACATATATGTGTGCCCTGTTCTTTACTAGGTGGTTTGACTAAACCGATATTTTGCACATGGTCTCTGACTTATTAGCAGTGTAGAAAAGATAATATGCGTGAACCAATTAGGGACATACAAGAGACTACAATATAAAAGAGAAAGATCTACATACTGAAAACTCTGTTATTTTGCACAATTTATCTAGCCTAGCTTTAATAATAATCTACTATTCCCTAAATTGATGGATAGAAATATCCAGATGCTTAGCACCCAACAGACACTTCTTATAAACCTTTTCATTGAAGTATAGCTTACTATAAAGTACACAAATTTTAATGGTATATAGCTCAGTGAACTCTTCATTTCCATAGTATATACCCATACAACCACCACACAGATCAAGATTAGAAATTTCCAGCACTTTAGAATGCTCCCCCAATCAATACTGCCCCCAAAGGTAACCATCATTCTGACCTCTACCACAACAGAATAATTGTGCCTGTTTTTGAGCTACATATAAATGAAGAGTACCTGGGGCACTTGGGTCGCTCAGTTGATTAAGCATGTGTCTTCGGCTCAGGTCATGATCCCAGCATCCTGAGATCAAGCCCCTCATCAGGCTCCCTGCTCAGTGAGGGGCTTTCCCTCTGCCTGCTGCTCCCCCTGCTTATGCTTTCTTTCTATCAAATACATAAATAAAATCTTTTAAAAAATAAAAATAAATGAGGAGTTCTCTACCATTTGATGTCTGACTTCTTTCACTCAGCAGTATGTCTGTGACATTTATCCATGTTGCATGGAGCAGTAGTTTGCTATTTTTCTTTGCAGTTTAGTAGGCCATTGTGTGAATATACCATAGTTATTTATCTATTCTCTTTTGAAATTAGGATTTTTTTTCCAGTTTTGAATTAATGTGAATAAAGCTACCATAAACATTCTTGTACATGTCTTTGATAGACATGAGTACACATTTCTGTTAGGCGTATATATATGTATAATTAATAGGTTGGTATCTTTTTAGCTTTGACACACACTACCAGCTCTTCAAGTGGTTGTACCAACCACTTACCTCTTAGAGATATAGCTTCACATGCCCTCCATACCTGTCAACGTTGGGTATTGTTAGTCTTTTAATTATAGCTACAGTGGTGAAGTATTGTGGCTTTAATTTGTAACTTCTTAATGACCAGTGATGTTGAACACCTTTTAACATACTCATTGGCTATTGGAATATTCACTTTTGTAACAAAGCTCAACGATGTGCTTGAGAAGGACTGAAGTTTCAAAGAACCAGGATGGAGATCTGCTCTCATCTTACAATGTCCCAATTAATTAGCCCAGGATGCTGGGGCCTTGACTTTTGTAAAAGGAGACACCTCAAGAGTGAGCTTCCTGTCACCAGAGCTATTCAAGCAAAGACTAGACAAAAAAGAAATTTGTAAAAGGAATATAAATACCAGCTGGATGGTGAGATTGAGTAAACTTAAATGCCTCTTCCAATGCTGGTAAGCACCACAGGGATTCAACTATTGCTAGATCAGTGAGAAGAGGAAGGCAGAGGGTAGAAGTCAGAGGACAAACCTTTATGAGTATCTATTGCATGCCGTGGTTCTACGAAGCCTTTACGTGCATTAATTCATTTAATTCTCACAGCAATCATATAAGATAGTATAAGGGAAAACCCACCATTTTCCTCCCCTTTAAACACAACACTCATACTTCTGGTCACCAAATGTGTGGGAGATTTTTCCACACTGACCAATTCTGAGACACCAGCTGAGTAGCCTACAATTCAATTCAGTTTTGACACTATCTACTTGGAGTTAACATCAGAACCCCCAAGTTAAGTGCTCACTTCCACAAACTGCCTCAACTTCAGATGCCAAAGGCAAGTCCCAGGTTCTCACTTGAACTTCTGACCAGCCGACTATAGATTGAGTTTCCACTGACCCCGTCCTTGGGTTCTATAATTTGCTAGCACACCTCACAGAACTGAGAGAAACACTTACTTATGTTTACCAGTTTGTTATAAAGAAAATAATAAAAGATGTACATAGTTGGCTGCTGAAGAGGGTGAGGTCCAGGAGGGTTCCAAGTGGAACTTTTTGGAATTAGGATGTGCCACCTTCTCAAAGCATGGATATGTTCACCACCTGGAAACTCTCTGAACCCCACTGTTTAGGATTTTTATGAAGGCTTTATATTTAGGCATGATGGACTAAAATCATTGGCCATTGCTGATGGACTCAACCTCCACCCTTCTCATCAAATGGTTCATTCCTCTACCAACCATCCTAAGGCTATCCAGGAGCCTTCAGTCACCAGTCACCCTGATAGCATGCAAAAAGACCATATCACTTTGGAGATTCCAAGAGCTTTAGGAGCTTTATGTGGGAAACAGGGACAGAGACCAAATATATGTTTCCTATTATGTCACAGGTAGATACTAATTTATATTAGCTATCAATTGCTATAAAAATATTATCACAAACTTAGAAGCCTAAACCAACACATGTGTATTATCTCATAATTTTATGGGTCAGGAGTCCAGGCCTCTACAATCAAGGGGTAGACCAGAACTGGGTTCTCATCTGAGGCTTGACAGATAAAGGATTGCCTATCAGGATTATGTGGTTGTTGGCAACATTCAGTCCTTGCAGGCTCCCAGACTGAAGGCTTCAGTGTCTCCTTGGCTGTCAGCCATTCTCAGTTCCTTGCCACATGGACCTCTCTCCAGATGGCAACTCACAACATGGCAACTTACTTCTTCGAAGCCAGCACGGAAGAGAAATTACTAATAAGACTGATGTTCCAATCACATGTAACATGATCGTGTAAATATAATTCAATAAAACCAGTAACCTTTGTCACGTTCTATTGGTTAGGAATGAGTCACAGACCCCGCCCACATTCAGAGGGAGGGAATTATACCCGGTGTAAACAACAACCCCAGGGATGATGGGAGCCACCCTAAAAGACTATCTACTACACTACTATTATTCTCACCTTATAGGTAAAAAAATAAACCTAGAAAGGTAAAATAAATTGCCAAACGAGGTTTTAAACACAAGTGTCTCTAAATCCAGACTTTGCCTTCTTAACCACTATCGTGCCAGGAACTGTTCAAAGAGCCCATGAGACTAAAGCTGGAATGGTTCATTCTGAATAATCTGAACGAATGTGTTAGGGAACCCACATGAGCCAAGAGGCAGGAAAGAATGTACGTGTTACAGGAGAGTGAGGAGATGGTTCCAATATAAGAAAGTTGATTTGGGCATGTAATGGTGGGGGAGGCAAAGGGCTGGATAGCTAGAGTAGCACTAGAATTCTAGAAAATCAAATGGAGATGCATCCATCTAATGCAGTATTCAACCAGGAATTACTGCAGGTTTGTAAGCAGAAGTTTTTAAAGCATTAAGATGAATCAAGTATCATAACTTCATTCTAATCAATATATCTGAAACTTCGTAGAAGAATAAATCTTGATGTTAGCCAAAGTAGATATCCATCTCTACTTGGCAATGCCTTTTAAAACATAGCTGTAAATGACTTAAACAAATAAATATCGACTATCAAGTTAAAAATATTTCTCAGAGGAGCAGCTTTGTTTGGATCTAAATGGAAGAAAGACCTTGCAATGAAACAAGCAACTTTTTTTTGGAGGCTTTTATCACCCTCCTGAAATCATAAATCCTAGAATCTGTGCTCCTGGCTGCTCTTCTCAATGGTGAGCTGAGACATAGAACACCATGGAAATCAGTTACCCTTAGGCATTGGGCTGCTCAGCCCTCTAACTCACAGGACAGCCAGGCTGGTCTGACCTTGTACTGGTCTTATGATGCAGAATGAAGGGAAATTGGGGTGTAGGGGGAAATGCTACCCTGGGGACAGAATGAAGGGAAGGGACAGAATGAAGGGAAAATTTGGGGTGTAGGGGGAAATGCTACCCTGGAAATTATAAAATGGGATGTTTCCTCTGTCCACACTCAGATTACTTGCTTTCACTCCTGACTTTCACTCCTCTTAAATCAACAAATATCACCATGATGTTTGCTATAATGAGATGAGATGATTGGTCATCTGTGCAATCATAATTCAGAGTGAAGGCATAGAGTCACAAGGCCTGGGGTGGAATCCTCTATCCTCCTCTTGCAAATTTTGTCATGATGAACAAGCTCTTTCACTTCCTTGGGCCCCAGTTTCTTTATTTCCAAAACGGGGAGTTAAAATGAGATAATGCATAAAGTTTGCAGAAGGATAAAGTGAGTTAATACATATAGAAATGTTTAGTATCAGAAATAAAATGTAGTAGACACAGTAAAACACTCATAATTTATATCATTAGTGTATAGTGCAGTGATTTGCTAGTAAAAGTACAGTGAACTTGTTGAATAGAAAATCCAATGAACACAATCCTGAATCCTTTGCCATTTGTGTGCTTTTCCAGCAAGGGTATGTATACCACCTCCAAGGCACACAGTCATGGTGTAAATGAACATGGAGTTTCTTCCTGGAGTGTCCACTTTACTAGAAGATTTAGAGATAGGTAAAGAAATTTAAGAAAGAAAAGGAGAAAAAAAGAAAGAAAATTGTTAATTATCTTTATATTAACATTGTAAGAGAGATTTTATGTGGTTGGATCTGTATTATTTTCTGACTGATACTGATTTAAGATTATGTAAGTCTACTTTTAAATCCACAGTTTAGAATTCCCGTGATAGATTTAAAAGTTGTAAAACAAAAAATAATAATAATAATAAAAAATAAAAGTTGCAAAACATTATTTTTATATTAAGTATCTGGAACAAAGATTCCATTCAAAACAAAGCTTGATATATCATATACATGGTTTCCTCTGAACTTTATTTTAAACACATTTTAAATTATACACATCTTTTTTCATCTGGCAGTAAAATAATAGTACAAATCTTTTATCAAAATAAATCTTATGGGGATCCCTGGATGGCTCAGCGGTTTAGTGCCTGCCTTCGGCCCAGGGTGTGGTCCTGGGGTCCCAGATTCGAGTCCCACATCAGGCCCCCTGCATGGAGCCTGCTTCTCCCTCTGCCTGTGTCTCTGCCTCTCCCTCTTTCTCTCTCTCTCTCTCTCAAATAAATAAAGAAAACCTTTTAAAAAATAAAATTTTAAAAAAATAAATAAATCTTACTACTGAATACAAGCAATCATTAAATCATGTAAAAATCTGTTTTCTTTGGCAGAGAAAAAATTGGTGGAGTAACAAAAAAAAAAAAAAATCAGACAGACCCTCGAGAATCAAAGTACTTGGCCTGAAGCTATTAGACTGGACAACTTAGTAATATTCTCCAGAACTTTGATTTTAAGAATATGACCTACTTCCTAGAAATGCTGAGAAATTTAAATCAGATATGTATGTCAAGTGATCCATAGAATGCCCTCTAAAATTTTAGTTCCATTTCCCAAGTACAGTCTCCCCTACTACTTGCTTCAGTGACTACCTCTCCCAACAAATGTTGACCTCATGTCTCACCAGCCACCAATCATCATGCTTTTTACCATTGAATTTCAACTTATCTCTCTTTTTTTACTTCCCTATTCAATATGTGAGTTTTAAGAATTGCATGAGATAGACAAGCCACAGACTGGGAAAAAAAAATGTTTGCATAATGTATATTGGACAAAGTATTGATATGTCAAATATGTGAATAACTCTTCAAACTCAATAATAAGAAGGAGATCCAATAAAAATGGGCAATAAACTTGGACAAACCCTTCAAAAGTGAAGATAAATGAATTGTCAATAAGTGCACATTAAAGTGTGCATCGTTAGTCATCAGAAAAATGCAAATTAAAATGATAATCTATACATCACCTAAACTGTTAAAATTTAAAAATTGACATCAAATATTGCCAACAAAATGGAATAAACAGAACTTTCATACTCTATGAGTCAGGAATTCCACTCCTAAGTTTTCACCCAAGAGAACAAAGCATATGTTTACAGGAAACTTGAACAAGAATGTACATAGCACTTTTATTCATAACGGCCAAAACCTGGAAACGGCCCAGATATCCACCTATAGGAAAATGGATAAACAAACAGTGGAACACAACTCAACGATAATAGGGAACCAATTACTAACACATGTAACAGCGTGGATAAGTCTCAAAACATTTCTCTGATTGAAAGAAGGGCACTATACACTATAGAATTCTATTTATGTGAAATCCTGGAATTAGCAAAAAGTGAGGATTGCTTGAGATAGGGCATGATGGAACAGTCTGAGATGGTATAATGTTCTCTATCTCGATATGGGTTTGCATTATACAGAGATTTGCATTTGGCAAAATTCAATAAATATACGCCTAAGATTTGTGCATTTCTTTGAATGTAAATTTTACAGCAAAAAAATAACTATAAACAAATATTGCAGGCTGTGTACCAATATCTGCAGGTTACTTTGGAATGTGTCAAAAATTAAAATGGACTAAAGGATGAGAAGAGGACAAATAATCAAATAGATATGTGTGAAAACAAATAAAGTAAAATGTTAATGGTAGAATCAAGGCACTGGGTATATGGTTGTTTATTAAAATTGTTTTCATAAGAACATATTGGACAATTTGGGATAATGCAAAGCTGAATTTTAAAACTCACTGGTGGGAAAAACTTCACCTTAATTGCTTAAGACATTCCATGAAGAGCACAATTTTTTAAATCACAAACATACATATGGTCTTTTAAACTAGAAGTGGAACTTCTTAGCTCCAATGTATTGTCTATCGTATGACTGGTTTCCTCCAAAAACACATAAAAATAGTTTTTAAAAGTTACAGTGATCATGAAATAAAAATGTAATTAAAAGAGCATCAGCACAAGATCTTAATGAAGGCATGTGATTATTTTACCACCAAAAATATCCTTTAAAAAAGAGAAGATCTGTAAGGAAAATCAGACTACAAAAATGTTCTACAGATTATATTAACATCTGCTGTTTCTCAGGTCGGACTGAGAAGTACATGTGACTTTGAAGTACATTTTTAATGCTTTTTGCTTAGTTTACTGCCCATATCAGTGTTTTCCAATAGTTTGTAGTTCTTGACCTCCCTGTATCAGAATCACTAGGAAATGTTGAAAATTCAGATCCTTAGGTCCAACCCATAGAACTGAATCAGAATTTCAGAAAGTTAGGGTAATTTTTATCTATTTAGTTTTTTAATTTTTTAGATTTTCAAAACCATGCTATTACTAGATATTAAATATGTTCTGCAAGTAATCGGTACATAATAAAGACTCACTGGCAATCTACTCTCTAACTTATGCCGACTTCCAAACAGCACCTAGTGTGTGTTCACCATTTCTCCTCCCCTCTTTACTAACCCACTTCTTAGTGGTCTCTTGTGTACTAGGCACAAGCTTCTTAAGTGCAGGCTTATTTTCCAGCTGATTTATAGAGTAAGGCTGATGGTTACATTAGAGGGTAATATGGGATCACTTATGGTGCTATTTCTACGGCTCCCAGCCAGGGCTGGTATAATGGAATATACAGAATACACTGTGCATAGGGATCCCCTAAGAGGAAAGGACCCAGACTCTGATCACAGCTCTTACTCATTTAGTAATAAATATTTTTGTGCATCTACATCACAGAGGCAAAGTCTCCTCCTTTTTTTATGTCCCTTAGAGAGTATCACTCCATAGTTTCCAATGGAGTCATGCACATCACAGATCCATATATATGATTTAACAATCATCTTTCATCAGGGTAAAAATTGACTAAAATATAAGTTGAAGGGCAATCATAAAGTGGAAAGGAAAAAAAGACATGATCCAGAATGTATTTGGTGGTAGGAATAGGGATAAAACCAGCTGCAGATTCATACATCTAACAATGTCTCTGGTCCACCAGTAAAGGACAATGACTCCATTCTTCCTACTAACCAATCCGCAAGCTCAGTTCCCAAAGCTACTGGTAGTAGCAAGCCTCCTTGCCCTAGGAGCCTGGAACTATTTTCCCCATTTCTCAAGCTGTGTCCCCAAACTGCAACCCAAAGACCACTTGCTCTCCCAGGCCAGTAGCCACAGTTAAATGAATTTCAGATGCTTCAGATGACATCCCATTTGGGTTAGTCACAATGCTGCAAATTAAAGACTAAGAAGTTCTATCCTTAAAAAACTGGCTTAACTCTCCTTAGCACATTTCTGAAATTCGACTACTAATGTCTTTTCACACATAGCCCATACACGAAATGCCCTGAATTACAGTAATTTGGAATGCTGTCTCAGGACTGGGTTTAGCTCCTTGCAGTCCCTTTCCTGTCTACCCAAGACACCTAATATCTTTATACCACTTTCTGGCTATTAAAATTCCCAACTTAGATATTAATCTCAAACCCAGGATGCAGCTCCATCATTTTTAGGGCCACCTAATATAAAATGAAAGTGTGGGGCCCTTTATTCAAGCATTATTAAGAATTCCAGATTATCAACAGGGGAGCACAAAATCAAGCCTGGGTTCTTCTGAGTATGGCCCTTACCTGCCTTTCTTCCCTCATTTTTAGAGTTACACATTAGAAGAGGAAATCAACATAATCAAATGAATCATGTGAGTTCAAGAAAGTAATCACACTAATAGAGAAAAGGCTTGAAGAGATTTTCTAGACACTGCACAAAAAAACAAACAATGACAACAATAAAAACAGCCTGCTCTAATAATAGGGTGCTTTTCAGAAGAAAGTGTGTCTAAAGGAAGGTTGTAAATGGTAAAGCACCTTGAAACCATTTCACAGGAAAACGGTGGGTTTTGTCTAAAATGTGTCTCAACCAAAGGACAAAGAGCTTGGGGGTCATGTTACCTATCTGCTAGGAAGGCCCCACAGAAATATTTATGTGCACTAGTTCCTAATATCTGGATAGGATTTGATGATAACTGGAGGTTGGGATGAGCACCATAAGCAAAGGATCAACATATGTTAAAGAGCAGGGGAGCTTCTTAGTGGAATGCTCTTGCCATAAATAAAGAAAATAAGGCTTCTAGTTCCCTGGTGCACAACTCACAGGGCATATCACAGTCAAATGGCTGAAAAGAAAAAGAAACAAATCTTGAAGGTAGCCACAGAAAAGAGACACATTATGTAAAAAGGAGAAAAGATGAAATTATAGTAGACTTATCAGAACCTGTACAAATCAGAAGACAAGGGAGTGACTTGTCCACAATGCTGGAAGACAAAAACTGCTAATGAAAATTCTATACCCAGTAAAAGTATCTTTCAAAAATGAAGGACAATGCTCTCCCAGATTAATAAAAACTGAGAGACACCATTGCCTGTATACTTACTTACTTAGTACAAAATGTTAAAGGAATCTCTTCAAGCAGAAGGAATGTGATATCTGCCTTAGTCTTCTTGGGATACCATAACAAAATGCCATAGACTGGGTAGCTATAATATTAAGTCACTATATTGTAAACAACAAAGATTTATTTTCTCACAGTTTTGGAGGATGGAAGTCCATGTGCATAGTCTAGAGGGTCAGGTTCTAGAGACAGTTCTTTTCCTGGCTTGCCAATGACCACCTCCTTGCTGTGTACTCACATGGCATACAGATGGAGAGCAAGCTCTCTGGTGCCTCTTCTTAGAAAGGCACTGATCTCATTCAGACCCAGGCCCTGCCTTCATGATCTGATTCTCTCTCAAAGTCCTCCTCTCCAAATCCCAACACACTGAGGATTAAAACTTCAATATATGAATCTTAGGGAGACACAAACATTCAGTTTATAACAAGATCAGATTGAAACTTGAACATCACCCACTTTGTTCACTGCTAAATCTCCAATGGTTGGAAAAGTGGCTGAGGTAGGCTCAAAAAATATTTCTAAATGAGTAAATGAATGTCAGACTAAGTGAATATATGTCTGATTAATTGATGTAGATTTTGAGGAAACTGAATGATGATCAATAGGATCAATAGGATCAATGGTCCCATCTTATAATGGGACCATTATAAGATCATTTACAGAATTTTATTCTGGGTCTCATAACAATTCATTTCAAGCCATCCAAGAGTTTTTAGTTTAAGTTCAATAGGATTCCACTCTTTTATAGCCGCAATCTCTGCCTCATTATAATTGCTTTAGCAACCCTGCTAGATAGGGGTAAAGTTTCATTTAGACATGAAGGTGAGCATTAAGATTTGGGAATAATCATGTAGATCTATACTACAAAAAATGCCAAAATAATTTTTAAATCTAGGGAAATTTATTTTTTTTAAGATTTCATTTATTTATTCATGAGAGACAGAGAGAGAAAGAGAGAGAGAGAGGCAGAGACACAGGCAGAGGGAGAAGCAGGCTCCATGCAGGGAGCCTGACGTGGGACTCAATCCCGGATCTCCAGGATCAGGCCCTGGGCTGAAGGCGGCACCAAACCACTGAGCCAACCAGGCTGCCCTAAATCTAGAGAAAATTAAAAGAGAACTCAAAAAACATATGTTTGATATTTCTATTTATAAGACAAACTTTAAGCAAGACGAATCCAAAAAGTGGTTTATTCTGGGGAAGACTGATTAGAAAGGGGTACAAAGGAACTTTCTGAAATAATGGAAAAATCTAGATCTTCATAGGAATGTAGGTTACACAAGTGTATGCATTTGCCAAGCTTGGCAAATTGGATTATTTTTTTCACTGTACATAGTTTTCTTTAAAATTTTACTTATTTATTTATTTGAGAGAGAGAGACCACGAGCAGGGGGAGAGAGCAAAGCAGACTCTCCATCAAACAGAGAGCCTGATGTGAGGATCGATCTCAGGACCCCAGGATCATGACCTGAGCTGAAGGCAAACACCTAACTGACTGAGCTACTTAGGCTCCCCTCATTGTATATAGTTTTTACCCTCAAAAAATCATATATAAGTATTGAATTCTAGTGCAGGTATTTGCTTTTGGCAGTAGTGTGGGTTAAGAACTCTAAAGCTAGTTTCTGTGTAGTCTGAGTAAATAAGTACATATTTTGGGATCATGGGAGATGGGAGACAGTCTTCCTTGTTGGAGAAGGGAATTATAAATATGGGAAGGAGAAAGCTATTGTAAAAACATCTGTGCTGTTGAGTTGGAATTGGAGATATCAGAAGTTACTCATGATTTTTAATATATAGGTGGATAAATGCAAGAGCAGTAAGCGTAGATGGGAACATGTGTGTGTGTGTGCGCATGTGTGTTTCCTAGCTCTGTACACTGAGAGCTATTTACACTAAAGGTAAATAACACTGGGCATCAGAGAGTGCCAGATCTTGGTTTCTATATCGAATTCGCCGCTAAAAAAAACCAAAGGTCTAGAGAAAAGATTGATACCAGGGGAATGTACAAGATGAGCCTGGAGCATCTTGTTTCAGAAAGCAAGGAAGTGATGCGGACATGCCAAAAGGATACAGGAGCCAGTTTAAGATGTTTCCAGGGACCAAAAGTGGGACAATTTAAGCATCCAAATAAATAATGAAAGTAATGCACCAGATACGATGTACTTATAAGACACCTCATTTCTGTGGTTTTCCTGCCAAAAATGTATATTCTAAATCTAATCATGAAGAAATATCAGACAAACCAACCTGAGGAATATTCTACAAAATAACTGGCCTGTACTATTCAAAATTTTGAAGTCAAGAAACACAAAATAAAGGTAGAAAAACTGTTCCAGATTAAAGGAGAGTGAAGAGATGTGACAATTAAAAACAGTGGGTGATTTGGGACTGGACTTGGAGAACTGACAATATTTGAATATGGGTTGTGTATTAAATGATTAGATTGTATCAATATTACAATTCCTGAGTCTGAGAATTACAGGAGATTTATGTGTCCTTGCTCATTGGGAAGCCACATAAGGTATACAGTATTAAAGGAGAATAATGTATCCAATGTCTTCAACTTACTCTGAAGTAGTTCAGAAAAATAAGTTGTATATGTATTTCACACATAGATACACAAACAAAATCAGAAAGCAAATGAATCAAAATACATACAGAACTGGTGGGTCCAACTAAAAGGCATATGAAATTTCTTTGTGCTATTCTATATAAATTTGCTTGAATTATATCAAAATTTAAAAGTTTTTTTAAAGAAACAAGGAAAATCTAAGGCTCTAGCAAGACCTTCAATCCTGAGCTCTGCCACTAAGATCGTGTGACTGATAACACCCAGAATCCCTGCCTTGAATTCACAGAGTGCCAGTGTAGAAGATTGTATATTTTTATTTTAACTGAAAGTCATATACATGCAAACTTACTAGGAAAAGATTTCTTTCAGAGCCTCAGTCCAAAACCTTCATGGGGACACCTGGGTGGCTCAGTGGTTAAGCATCTGCCTTTGGCTCAGGTTGTGATCCTGGGATCCTGGGATCGAGTCCCATAGGAAGCCTGCTTCTCCCTCTGCCTATGTCTCTGCCTTTCTCTCTGTGTCTCTCATGAATAAATAAATAACAGCTTTAAAAAAAAAAAAAAAAAGAAAGAAAGAAAGAAAAGAAGAAAAGCTTCATGGAAGGAGCAGAGGAGTTATGGTTTGCTGAAGACCTGCCACATGGGAGGCAACATGAGAGCAGCCCATGCTTGTGAAGGCCATAGACTGAGATTTGAAGCCCATCTTGGCTGTTCACTAACTATATAACATTCACAAGTCACTTAATGTCTCTGATTCCTCCTCTATAAAATGGAAAGAGAGTGTTCCTCTAGCAGATTTGAGCGAGGGATAAAAATAATATTTATAAACAGCATAAAGTAGGCACTGGATAAATGTGACCCATGGTTTGGGCAGGGCACGTCTACGCATCATCATGTGTAATCCTCACAACCACACTGAGGAAGGTATGATTTTCAATTTTACATTTTAGAAAGCAAGACTCGTGGGACACCTGGATGGCTCAGCGGTTGAGCATCTGCCTTTGGCTCAGGGTATGATCCCATATCAGGGATCAAGTCCAGCATCAGGTTCCCTGTGAGGAGCCTGCTTCTCCCTCTGCCTATGTCTCTGCCTATCTCTGTGTCTCTCATGAATAAATAAATAAAATCTTTATTGAAAAAAAAGCAGACTCATAACAGCTAAAAGTGTCATACAATGTACAAGTAAACCACTTAGATTCGGCCCCTGACGTTACTGATTCCTATGCCCCTGCTCAGTATACTAGGCCATAGTATCACACAAAATGCACAACAAAATGCGCATAAATGTGTACCTGTAACAGTGTGTAGCAGGAGAAGGGAAGAGAGTGACAGGGTGCCTTTTGCACCAAAGTAAAGTTAAAATGACCCTGTGGCTAATGGCTCAAAGAACACCTATTGATCTTAACCTGTATTTTGAGGACCTCATTTACTTCTTAATAAATGATAGAATAAGTTGAAATGACACTTTCATTATTATCTCAAACTGTAATGCCAAAGGACCGCTAGTGACATGTTAATTACTGTGCCGCTATAGCTATGAGTCTTTTTTCCTCTATTTCTACTGGCTTCACTACCAGCACTGCTATTAATAAGGGAATGTCAATGATGGCCTAGAAATCTCTGATCAAGTTAGTCATCGTTCACTTTTAAGAATTACACAGGCTAAAATTTTGGCCTTGAAAAGCCATCAAACAAGAATTGCAATTCACGTATTTCAGTAAAATGTTAATAGCATCACTTTGCAGCTGAGAGAACTCAAGACAGTGATTCTAAGCATTTCTGAAAACCTCATGCCTACAGTTCCTTGAGATTCAAATCCGAAAATCATTAGCCAGACTAGTGTAAACCATCTTAATTGCCATGGTAGTAGTTGAGAGAGAGAAAAATTTCTAACAAAAATGGGTCACAAACTATCTAGGCTTGTTTTAATCAGTTATGCAAATTGGCTTCAGACCCACAAACTAAGCCCATGGAGAAAAAGAAATCAGGCTCGCTGGAAAGGTACATTGGTTCTTTGCAGAAACATTTTAAATTAAAGTATATTTAAAAAGCACCTTGATCAGTGTATTCCAACCCCAAGCTGCACATAATAAACACCAAATAAATGTGTGAGGGAGGGAGGGAGGGAGGGAGGGAGGGAGGGAGGAAGGAAGAAAGGAAGGAAGGAAGGAAGGAAGGAAGGAAGGAAGGAAGGAAGGAAGGAAGGAAGGAAGGAAGGAAGGAAGGAAGAAGACAATCTTTTCTAATGCATCTCTTCTAACTGTAAGAAGAATGAAAAGAAATGGTGGCAATTTGCTAATTCCAACACTGAAGGACTTAATCATTTTTAATTTATCTGACATGCAGCATAGATTAAATTTGCTACCAAATTTGAATTCATAACTCTCTCCACAACAATCACTAAGGATTACAAAGCAGGATATAATCTTGCCTATTCTCATAAAGCAGTTACACAAATCTTGTGGTTTCAACCAGAAGAATGAGGGAACATCTGCCCTGCCCACTGCCATGTGGCTACTATGATGAGAAAACGACCTTTACACACACACACATTTTTGTTTGAAGACACTGGTTAATTAAAAAGCACAGGTCCATGTATAACACTAGAGAGGTTGCTTGTAGCCTGGCCTGGGGCTCTGCACAGCTTTAAGTGGTATGGATCATTGTTGTCATTGCCATTATCATTATTATTACATATTCAAAAAAATCCACATCCACATCAGGAGGGTTTTGCGGTTCATCAAAGCACACGGACAGTACCCACTAGACTAACACAAGCAAAACCTCTTTATTATTGAGTAACTTCCTTGAAGAGCAAAGTCCTTGGCATACATCTGAAGTGCTCAGTAAATGTTTGATGAATACACCCAAAATGAAGCACTCCCTAACTATACTTTGAGCTTTCCTCACACATCTTCCCCTGAGGCAGCATAAGAACAATAAAAAGAGCAAAAAGCCCTATTAATTATCGCTGACTATGTAACTGCAAACATGCCCATTGCTTAACGCTCATTACCTCATTTCATCCCCACAACAAATTTGGGAAGTACTGTCATTATCCCCATTCCACAGCTAAGAAAACTAAGGCTCAGATATGTAAAGTAAAGTCGTTTGCCCAAAGGCAAGCAGGCAACAAATGGAAAGTAATGGAAATGAGCTTCCAACTGGGTGTCTCGGTGCTCTTAACCACAGACAACATCTATATACATCTGCAAGTATCCCTTCATGTTGGAGAAAAAAATAGAGCTCCCAGAGGCTAACGAAAGAACAGTTAAAAGGATGGCTAGCAGGGCTCCATCCTGGGTTCCCTTGCATTTGAAAAGCCCAGGGCATTGTCTGCTTGCTGTACGTGGGGATTCAGCAGGACATGCAAATCCATGGTCCCATTGATTGTACATTCACAAAAAGAGCCCAACGTTTGTGGCCCTCATCGATGGTTGGGTGTATGAGGGTTTCGAAGTGTAGACTTACACAGCTCACTCTGATAGAATAGGTTTCTACTTTTTGCCTATTGCCAATGAAGCAAGATCTTTCCCATTCTACTTTGGAAAGAGAAACTCCAGCAGAAGAGAGCGTCTGGCAGCATGCCTTAGAAAGCTAATGGACTTTGAAGCTGGTCTTGAATGGTCTGGTTGGAGAAATCCCAGAATATCTCCTCCGCTCACATCCACTGGAGTCTTGAAGCCTTCTCTTCTAGAGAATCCTCCATTAAAATGCAGAATTCTTCATCCCTGCCAACCAGAATGCCAGAGTCCTGCTGGTTCCAGCCGAGTTTCAGACTTGGCATGTAGTCACTGGATCCGTGGCACCTTCCAGAGCTTCTCCATCCAATGTATTCCCAGCCCGGCTCCCTGGCCAGCCCGGGCCTGTTGCTGCCTGGCCAGGACTTGGCAGGCTTTGCTCCCTCATTATGCACCTTCACTACCAAATCTTGCATCTCATGCTCTGTCCACTGGCTTACCTCCCTCAGCTTTCACATACTGTGAAACCATGATATTTATTGCCCACGCCAGGATTTTTTGAGAGTGAAAGGGGACTGTATATCTGTATATTAACACTATGCTGGAACAGCAGACATAAACCAGTCACCCTACATCTGGTCTCCCCATAGGATAGCCACAGGACTTCCCTCTCTGCAAAACAAAACTGCAATTCAGACTGATGCTTTTTCTATCAACTCATCCAATTTCCACCCCCTTTTCTTTGCCAAAATTCTAGAACTTATCTACAAATGTGGCCTCCATGTAGTCATCACCTACCTTCTCTTTGATCTCCAGTCACTTGATCTCCCGCATCTACCATTCGACGGAACTCTCCCAGTACTGAATCAAATCTCCCTCTCATGGTCTCCATTCTTCTAGAACTCTTTGTTCTATTTGGTCCTCCTCAGTCCTTCCATACCCCAGCCATTAGCTTCCTGAGGATTATCTCACCATTGTCTCATCTGTTCTTTGATTTTTCCCTTTTGTAAACGGTGGACACCTTCAAACATTTGCAACACCTGCCTTCCCCGAGTTAAATCTCAGTCCCTCCCTCATTTAGCATAATCATGAGGTGCCCTCACCCTGGCTTCTTCCTCTGGTTGAGCTCCAATTTATCAATGTCCCCCTTGAAATGTTTCATCTGGGAAGGCGTACACACTGACCAACATGGGGGAAGCCGAGGCTGCTTCTCCCCACCCAGCCTCCCTCTACCTCTCCATTCTCAGATGTCTTAGCTTTGTGAGCAGCCTCTTCACTACCATCATGGTGATAGTCAACAAAATCTCCCGGCTCCTCATTTATGAATTTTACCAAGTTGCTTTCTTCCATCTCGACCTTGGGCGGTGAAGGTTTTTTTTTTTTTTTTTTTTTTTTTTTTTTTTGTCAACCTAAATATAGGATTTTGCATTTATCCCTGTTACATTTCAACATCTTAATTTCAATCCTATTTCACAGCCTGTCAAGACCCTTTTGAGTTTTAATGCTATCATTTATCATGTTAACCCTTTTTTCTATTGAGTTGTCTACAGATCTGATAAGCATCCCTTATATGATTTTCTTTCTTTTCTATGTCAATTTCGGCTTGGAGACATCTGATTTTTCAAACCTAAGTGTTAAAGACGTATTCACTGCCTCTCAGCTGCTCTGTGTGACACAGCGTGTCACCAGGAGTTCTTGCCTCCGCAGTCCAGGATTATTATTAGTCCTGTCACCTGAAAGAGTGGTTCTCAAACTTTGATGGACATCAGCATTATCTGGCACATCTGTTAAAATGCTTATTCCCAGGCTCAAGCTTTTACAGTTAAAATTCACTAAATTGGAGAAGATTCTCCAAAAGTAATGCCTTTAACAAGCACCCCAAATGATTAACGAATAATCTGTACATAATATTTAAGCACTTCTTTAGGACCAAAAACTACTGCTTCGCTAAATCTGTGGTCAGGAGTGGGGTGGGGGGAGGGAGACAGTGGTAGGAATGAGTTATATTTTCTAACTGTCCTGTCAGTTCCCCAATGTCTTTTAAGGGAATTAAACATAAGGTCATTCTGCCAACATTCAGTGACTTTATTCACATTTCCTAGGCAAATTCACATTCCAGGCACCAAATGACTCCTTAAAGGATGAGACATTCAATTTGAAATTACCTCATAAAGTAAATACATTTAAATAGCTTCTTTATGGTCATAGATTTAAATTATTTTTGGTCTTAATTTATATATCTTCGGCCTAAGATTTATAAAATAACTCTTCTGATCACATATTTATGCAATGTCACCTCTGTAGTTACTGTTAAAATGAATTTCAAATATTTCTGTGCTCCATTTTTAACTTTTCTTGTTTTAAATTTCACTTATTTTTAACTGAACATTATTTTATTGATTTTTAAACTCATAGGTTTAATTGCCCTTTAAGCTTTTTACACTTGGCTCTTTAAAAGTATTTTATTTAAAGATGTGTCACTAATGATAGTTATCTTATTTTTAAGTTGTTTACCTTTAAGACTATCTCACCTTCTTTAAGTTCTTTCATTTTGTTTGACCACTGCTGTTCTCACCTTCTGCTTTTCTATTCTTTTTTTATTTTAAGTAGGCTCTACCCCCAACATGGGGCTCAAACTCATGACCCCAAGATCAAAACCCACATGAGACACCCAGGTGCCGTGCTTTTCTATTTTTGGTCTCTTGCTTTCACACTGCCTGACCGAAAAAGTGGGTCATAGGAATTCTCAAAATGAAAGGAATCCAGTTACAGCCAGGGAAGTATCAAAGCTGCCCCGCCACCTTTGTATCTGCTCCTCTGGCTTCTCCTAATTCCTTATTCTAAATATTCAAGGGACTCATAAATAATCCCACAATACAGACTTTGAAATAATCTACCTAGAATATTGTAAGTCATTTTTCTTTTGTTCTTATCTTGTTAGAGAGCGCTGTTACATTATAACAGATACTAGTATTAGGATGTGCATGTTCCAAACTGTTTTCATTTTGGCTTTTTTTGTTTGTTTGTTTGTTTGTTTGTTTGTTTTAAGATTTTATTTATTTATTCATGAGAGACACACAGAGAGAGAGAGAGAGAGAGAGGCAGAGACACAGGCAGAGGGAGAAGCAGGCTCCATGCAGGGAGCCTGACGTGGGACTCGGTTCCTAGACTCCAGGATCAGGCCCTGGGCTGAAAGCAGCACTAAACTGCTGAGCCACCCAGGGATCCCCTGTTTTGTTTTTCTTAACCTAAACTTTTGTTATAACTACCTTCATGCACAATCAAATTATCAAGTAAAATGATCCATTGGCACACATTGATTTATTAGGCCCATGTGGAAGAGAGAGAGAGAGAGAGAAATGACAGTGATTACCATTTATTAAAAATTACATGACACACTCTGTGATAAGTTCTTTATATAGACATGTGATCTGATCAAGCTTCACAAAAATTCTGCAAGGAAGGTAATTTTATCCTTATTTTACAGATAAAGAGCTGAGACTTCCCTGTTCCTTCTGTGACTCCACAAAGTCAAGGTGAAGGTTGCTATAGAGAGCTAGAAATGCTACTAGTAGAGGACAGTGATGATGGAGGACTCACTGTCTTAGCTGCTGGGATTGCTGCTGCCTGACAGGCCACCTTAGGACCTCTTCGAAACTTTTCCTCAGCTGAAGAGAGCCCCTCACCCAAGGTCATGCCTTTTCCTAGGGCAGCCCACATTCCACAACTCCTCTAAGAGTGCAAAAGTGTAAGGACCAGCCTTCTTGCACAAACCCAGGACAACTCTGAAGAGCCATCCAAGTTCCAGAGCTCACCTGGGAGCTGCAAAGCAGGCCAACTTCTCTGTCTGTCCTGCTTTCTTCTCTTCCCTGAAATAGAGGGATCCTGAGAGTGCTTCCTAATTAACTACCTGTGTACAAATTGCCTTATCAGGGTCTGCTTCTTGGAAAACCTGACCTACCACATTAGAGTTCTGTGATCAAACACAGTGATTTTTATTTATGCCTCCCTTTTAACAAAAAGTACCAAAGGTAGTTTCATGAGTATGTGAGTACAACATATAAGAAGTGGCAAAGAAAGAATAAAAAAATATAAATACTTTTGCACAGCAAAGGAAACAGTCAACAAAACTGAAAGACAACCTACAGAATAGTCTCATTTTTGCCAATACAAAAGAAAGTAAACTCATCAATACTATAATTTATAGTAGCCTTAAGATGTTTAGTTAAATACACAGTTGCTCAGGAAAAACCAAGACCAAAGAGAGATACCTCCTGAGCATTCATATATACATCTTCACACACACACAAAAAAAAATCTTCACAACCTTACATTTGATGCATAGGTGAATTTCGTGGAGATATGTTGCATTGGCTGGTAGAGTGACCAACTGTTCAGGTTTGTCTGGAAGTAAGAAATTTCCCAGGATATGGGACTTAGTTCTGAAACCAGGAATGTCTAGGGCACACTGGGACAGTTGGTCACCCTGTTGATAATACGATACCAACATAAGTCACTATAAAGCAAAGCAAATCTGCAAGGAACAATATGAACCAGTCCAGGTACACAGGTTTATGCGGGCCTGACTCAAACTACAGGTATTTTTAGGTCACTTGGAAGAATGTTTACACTGCATAGCTTGCACACACACAATTGTTGATCTCTGCTGAGCTCTGGAGAGATGAGGCATAAAGCAGTGAGTTCAACACTGCACTCAAAAAATAGCCATAAGTAATAAGTACCTCTGTTCCATGCTGTCAATTTAATACGGATCCTTATACTTGAGCAGACAGTTGAGCTAGGGATAGAGTTAACATTCTCAGGTGAAAATTGAAAAGCTTGACAAGCACAGAAAGGTAATTTCACTTCCACCTGGTGGTAAGCTAAGGAGCATTTAGGGGCAGGAACAAAATTCTCCTTTGAAGGTAATTTTAAGTCTTCTCTACCACACAAATGCATTCATTGAGGTAAAAATATTCTACTCTAAGAATTGGGTTGCCACAATTTTAGCCTGGAAGAACCAGAAACTGAAAAAGGCAAATGTTACCCAAAAAAAATCAATCATGATGAAACACCTATAGAATAATTAACTTGACTCCTGTCACTTTCAGGTATACTCCCTATGATCAACTATTTGAGGAATTAACAACAAAGTAGCTGAACGATTTCCCAAGACCTGTATCTCATTAAAATGAGATATTCTTATATATCTACCATCTGTTCAACTACTAAAATAATAATCCAGTAGTTTCCTTGCTAACTTGTTTTTAATGAACTGAACCCTAGAGTTACAGTCAATAGTACTGATTTAGGAGTTCCAGTTTAGCAGCTGTCTCTCCACAAATAACCTTTGGAAGTCACTTAACAAATAAATATTCTCTATTCCTGAGTGATCTAATCAGCAATCATATGGATTTTCTTTTCTGGTTAAGTTCTACTTGTCAATTGTAATTTGTAAAAGAAACTGGGAGGAAGTTGGAAACAAAGATGGCAATTATCCAGCTAATCTGGGGTTTGTATACGGCCACACACATGTCAAATATGTTTGAGAATATTTTCTATTTCCATTGACAAAATTTCCAGATGATTGCTGACATTCTTTCTCATGTTCTGTTGCATAGACAGTCACAGGTAGAACTAAAGTGAAGACATTCCGTGATGCCCAATCTGCAAAGCATACTGTGTAGAGGTAATGACAGCTGTCTCCTGAGTTTAGAAGGTTATCAAAAGAGGTATAGTTAATTTTATTTTTTAAACCATTATTTTTATCTCCCCTTAATAAATGAGTTGCATAGTGAGACTAAGAAGAGTCAGTTGGAAAGTCCAAATGAGGCAGCTGGTCCTTCCTCTGCATTGTTTGTAGTTTGCCAGGGTGACATCAACTCTCTTACAAAGTATTGCAGGCCTTCACCTCACAAAAGCAGGAGCACCAGCATCTCCCAGGGTTTTTGCACTGTGGCAATGGCTCACAGGTGTCTGGCACTGCAGAGCCTTCTTTGTATTTCTTCATTACCTTATCCAATGGCTAATTTCCAACCCTCCATTTCATTTTGTGCTAAGTCAATCCAGTGGAGGATAGAACAGCACGGTGCCCAGAGCATGTCCTTGGGCCACACAGTGAGGCCTTATGCTTCCATTTTCTTTGACTTCTTCACAGTAACCCACCTGCTTCCCAGCTACCTAAATTCCATTACACGCCATTTCACTATTTGCATCCGCAGCTTTAGTCATTAAACAGGAGGGGAAGAGCACCTTTGCTGCACAATGAAGTTATCCATTTCCTCAGCTCAGCACATGGACAGGCTTTTCTTCCCTCCAGATAACTAGTTTCATCTGTGACTAAGAGGTCTGAAATTTTACTACTCAACCTGCTAACTGTTGCATTGCATCAAAGGGAAGGTCAGTAATCTTCTTGACAGAAGATTTAGAACATAAGAAGCTTAGCATTCAAGTCTAGGAAGTTAACCCACGTGCCCTCACGGTGCACTGTTAATGGAGCTCCATTTCAGTTTCCAGCTGGCTTTTCAAAAAAGCTGATGAGGACAGAATGGCTCTACTCCCCTCCCACTCCCACCCTCAGCCCCCTGGAGCTAGGCAGTTTATATACCTCCAAATGTGTCGAGGAGCAAGCCCTCAGTGGTGGAAGGCAGGACAGCATTGGGCAACCCAGCTCCTGTCTTTGTGAACCCTTGAATCAGAATGATGTCCAAATACATCACTGTCAGTACACACCTAGAGCCTGTCATCACAGAGCCCCCAAATCGGACTGCTGTCTCAATCTTCTTTCCTAAAGGTGAAAGGAGACTTTATTTTTAAAAAGAAAAAAAATTATTTTATTTTGCTGTGGATATTAAGTTTTGCCTTGAACAAATGAATGATATGTAAGCATTTTTCCCTCTCTAAAGAAGAACGTTAACATTTCTATTTCTAAAATGTACACGCATACATTTGTTTAAAAATAGCTGCCTTCATTATCATAATGATTTTTCCTCCTGTGTTCAGGAGCTAAGGGAATTAGTGGTAAATGTAAATGTAATCAAGGGCACCACCATGCTTTTAATTTGGCAAGTAAAAACCATTTATATTTCCCATCATTGTGGCAGGACAAGTCAGTTTCATTACCAAAAGAAGCTTGGAGGTAATCTGCTTGCCATTTGACCTCTTTTTTTCATGTTTATGTCTTGCCTGAATAAAAATTCTGGTCCTAATATCAAGTGTCAATACAGGTATGGGAAAATGTACTACTGTTAAGAGTAAATTGCACCTTTCTGGAAGCAATCTGCCAAAATATATCCAAAATGTGAAAGTGTGACTATCCTTAGATGCAGAAATCCCACATCGATAAATTTTCTCTGATATGGTTGCCCACATAGAAGATGCATGTTCTCTGTAATGCTGTTTACAGAGAAAGAAAAAGAAAGAAAGAAAGAAAGAAAGAAAGAAAGAAAGAAAGAAAGAAAGAAAGAAGAAAGATAGATTCTGAATGTCCAATAAAAGGCAACTAGTCAAATATACTATGGCATGCAAATAAAATTTAACATAGTTCAAAACAGAATACCTGAAATACAATTTAATAAGAAACACCTTGTACAGTATATAGAATTCATGCAAAATGTATTCGTGCAATAAATACTTGTCAAACACCTACTGAGTAACAGGCTTCATTCTATACCAAAGGTTGGCAAACTCTTTGTGTAAAGGTTCACATAGTAAATATTTTAGGCTTTGCACGTCATATGGTCTCTGCTGCCCCTGCCCAAGTCTGCCATCGTGAATGAAAGCAGCCACGGGCAATAGTTTAAAACAGATGGGCATGGCTATGTTCCAATAAAACTTTATTTACAAAAACTAGGCTGCCGGACAGTTTTGGCTTCTATTAGTTTTGGACAACTGGCATATATAAGTGAAACAAAATGTGCAAAAAATCTCTGACTCCATGGACCTTACATTCTGTAGCCATTTGTAACATATATATATATATATATATATATATATATATTTGCATAAAGCAAATAATATGGTTAGAGGGATGTCCACCAATCATTCATTAAGCAAATCTTAGGGGGTTGTGCCAGAGGCCGTGCTGTTATTAGCTACTGATTTGATGGTAAACAAGAGAGACTTGTTCCCTGCCTTCATAAAGCTCATGGTCTCGTGGAGAAGACAGATAAGAAAGCAAGTGAAAAGAACAACTACAGTTTAAGAATGATAAGAAGTAACTACAATGAGTAACATTATTTCCAGGTAGCGAATATCACTCATTGTGTTCCTTTATTCTTTTTTACTTTCCTCTATGGTTTGGTATGTTTGCAATAAGCATGTTTTAGCATTTCAGAAACAACAAAGCTATCCGCCAAAAGTTGTAAGTAATGAAAAGGATGGAAGTTTAATTCGTATTTTCTACTGAGCACAAAATCCTAATGGACTTATAACAGTGGAAGATCTATACATTTTTTTTATTTTTTTTATTTTTTTTTATTTTTTATTGGTGTTCAATTTACTAACATACAGAATAACACCCAGTGCCCGTCACCCATTCACTCCCACCCCCCGCCCTTCTCCCCTTCCACCACCCCTAGTTCATTTCCCAGAGTTAGCAGTCTTTACGTTCTGTCTCCCTTTCTGATATTTCCCACACATTTCTTCTCCCTTCCCTTATATTCCCTTTCACTATTATTTATATTCCCCAAATGAATGAGAACATATGTTTGTCCTTCTCCGACTGACTTACTTCACTCAGCATAATACCCTCCAGTTCCATCCACGTTGAAGCAAATGGTGGGTATTTGTCATTTCTAATAGCTGAGTAATATTCCATTGTATACATAAACCACATCTTCTTTATCCATTCATCTTTCGTTGGACACCGAGGCTCCTTCCACAGTTTGGCTATCGTGGCCATTGCTGCTATAAACATCGGGGTGCAGGTGTCCTGGCGTTTCATTGCATTTGTATCTTTGGGGTAAATCCCCAACAGTGCAATTGCTGGGTCGTAGGGCAGGTATATTTTTAACTGTTTGAGGAACCTCCACACAGTTTTCCAGAGTGGCTGCACCAGTTCACATTCCCACCAACAGTGTAAGAGGGTTCCCTTTTCTCTGCATCCTCTCCAACATTTGTTGTTTCCTGCCTTGTTAATTTTCCCCATTCTCACTGGTGTGAGGTGGTATCTCATTGTGGTTTTGATTTGTATTTCCCTGATGGCAAGTGATGCAGAGCATTTTCTCATATGCATGTTGGCCATGTCTATGTCTTCCTCTGTGAGATTTCTGTTCATGTCTTTTGCCCATTTCATGATTGGATTGTTTGTTTCTTTGGTGTTGAGTTTAAGAAGTTCTTTATAGATCTTGGAAACTAGCCCTTTATCTGATATGTCATTTGCAAATATCTTCTCCCATTCTGTAGGTTGTCTTTGAGTTTTGTTGACTGTATCCTTTGCTGTGCAAAAGCTTCTTATCTTGATGAAGTCCCAATAGTTCATTTTTGCTTTTGTTTCTTTTGCCTTCGTGGATGTATCTTGCAAGAAGTTACTATGGCCGAGTTCAAAAAGGGTGTTGCCTGTGTTCTTCTCTAGGATTTTGATGGAATCTTGTCTCACATTTAGATCTTTCATCCATTTTGAGTTTATCTTTGTGTATGGTGAAAGAGAGTGGTCTAGTTTCATTCTTCTGCATGTGGATGTCCAATTTTCCCAGCACCATTTATTGAAGAGACTGTCTTTCTTCCAATGGATAGTCTTTCCTCCTTTATCGAATATCAGAAGTCAGTGCCATTTCTATACACTAACAATGAGACTGAAGAAAGAGAAATTAAGGAGTCAATCCCATTTACAATTGCACCCAAAAGCATAAGATACCTAGGAATAAACCTAACCAAAGATGTAAAGGATCTATACCCTCAAAACTATAGAACACTTCTGAAAGAAATTGAGGAAGACACAAAGAGATGGAAAAATATTCCATGCTCATGGATTGGCAGAATTAATATTGTGAAAATGTCAATGTTACCCAGGGCAATATACACGTTTAATGCAATCCCTATCAAAATACCATGGACTTTCTTCAGAGAGTTAGAACAAATTATTTTAAGATTTGTGTGGAATCAGAAAAGACCCCGAATAGCCAGGGGAATTTTAAAAAAGAAAACCATATCTGGGGGCATCACAATGCCAGATTTCAGGTTGTACTACAAAGCTGTGGTCATCAAGACAGTGTGGTACTGGCACAAAAACAGACACATAGATCAGTGGAACAGAATAGAGAATCCAGAAGTGGACCCTGAACTTTATGGGCAACTAAGATCTATACATTTTTTAAAGTGGTTTGTTTTGTTCTTTGACACTGTCTGCCTAGAAAAAAAGGTCTTACTGTTCTCTAAGTAAATAAACAAACAAGTAAAAACCCTCGTCTTTGGGATATGGATGAGGGGCTTAGAGACAGATGGGAGAAGCTTAATTCTTCTCCATTCACTCACAAATCTCAAGTGTAAAACAAAGTGCTTAAGGAAGTATATGAGAACAATAACCCAAAGACTGGCAGTCCTTCCAGATGACTGCAAAAGAAGTTCATTTTGAAAGTGCTTTACCCAAACAAAGATCTGGCCTTGCCCTTAGCTTCTGGGAGGTCATCTCTGTCAAAGATGGGAGTGTCTTTGTTTAGGGTGGGGGCTGGCCACACCTGGCAGTCCCAGGTTGGGGGTGCCCAAACCAGAAAGACCAACCATGTGACTTGGGATAGGAGCTTAGGGTCTCTGGTATCTGTTGACCTGGCAACGGAGTTCAACTGCATGAGCAATCAATCATCCTTACAAATGCAGTAAACTTCAGACAGCAAAACTGGTGAACTTTCCTCATTGGCAGTACTTCATGTATTGTCATGCATTGATACCAGGAGGGCAATGTGTCCTCGGGACAACAGAAGTTTCATATTTGAATGGTTCCCAGATTCTGTCTTATGGATCTCTTCCTCTGGCTGATTTCCTGGGTCCTTTGGTAATAACAATAACCATGAGTATAGTTGGTTTCAGGGAATTCTTGTCTTTCTAGTGAATTATGGAACTAGTGAGTGATTTTGAGAACCCCTAAACCTGCAATTGGTGAAGTGAGGTGGGTTCTATGGAGGACTGTCCCATCAGACCTTGCTGTTTGGCCATCCCCATGTAGGGAGCACTCAAAGAAGATGAGAAGAGAATGTGTTAGTGGAACTTCAACTCTTCATTTGTGGTTGGGACTACATGCTCTGGGTCTCTTTCTTCCATATCTCAAACATCACTCACCAGATTAAACAGGAATAACTGCACAGTACATTCAGATTTTACAAAGATGTATAACTGCCCTGATAAAAGGTATGTCTTTAGGGCACATTTATATATATTATTTTCATACTTCACTTGTAACTTTGTCTTAGAAAGATTTCAGCACAATATTTTTCTCCTTTAGTCTTTTTTCTTAAGATTTTTTTAAATTTATTTACTCATAAGAGACACACGCAGAGAGAGTCAGAGACACAGGCAGAGGGAGAAGCAGGGAGCCTGATACGAGACTCAATCTCAGGACCCCGGAATCATGACCTGAGCCAAAAGCAGATGCTCAACCACTGAGCCACCCAGGTACCCCTCTTTTTCTCCTTTAATATATGAGAAGCAAACAAGGACTCAAAGACTCAAATTGGTACATTTCCTTGGTGCAAAGAGCACAAATTTTTGCCAAAATATTTGTCTGACTGCTTTCTAGTAAGCCACAGAAAAACATATTTCATTTAGTTTTCTGATTAGTTCCATTTAAAAAACAAATGTGGGATCCCTGGGTGGTGCAGCGGTTTGGCGCCTGCCTTTGGTGCGATCCTGGAGACCCGGGATCGAATCCCACATCAGGCTCCCGGTGCATGGAGCCTGCTTCTCCCTCTGCCTATGTCTCTGCCTCTCTCTCTCTCTCTCTCTCTGTGACTATCATTAAAAAAAAAAAAAAATGCTTCCTAGAACACCAGGGTTTAGATACATTTCCTTTCTTTTTTTTTTTTTTTTTTTCAAAAGAACCACAAAGATTATGTGTTTGCAAAAGTTTAGATGTATGTATGTCCTATTTCTGAGTGGTTGAGTACCTAAGTAGTCAGCAAATACTACTGAACATTTCTTAGGGGCAACCATGGGCCATTGGTAAAGGCAGTTTCTTAGTCCATTTCTCTTTAATGTGTGAAAACTTGAAAAAAAATCCCTAAGCTTAGTCTATCACTTCCTTGGTGATTGCCCTAGTGACCCCGCCAGGCATTGGTGGGTATATCATATGCCCTACGTCACCTGGCCCATTATTCTTTAACTATTAGAAAATAACCCAAGAAAATTAATATTGTGAACCTCTATCAACAACTTGGGCTCAAACTCGAAAGTGTTTCCTCTTTTCCTACACTTCAGCTACAGAGGTCATCGGTTATTGGTCTCGAAGACTTGAATTCAGGATAGATTCAACTTCTAAAAACTCAGTCTAGTTCTGAGCTTGTCCTTGACCCCAGGTTCCAGTGCCCAGCACTTGAAAAGATCGAGTGCAATTCAATTATGAAGTCGGTCTGACTTTTTGAAGTGTAAATCCACTGCACTTGAAAATGGCAAGTGTAAAATCCATTCTTAAAAAGCACTTGACATTTTCACATACAGCTTTACAGCCACGGAAATGTGAGGAGGCTCAAAAGCAATGGCCGAGAATGGCTTTAAAAAAAAAAAAAAGAAAGAAAGAAAGAAAAAAAGATTCTAATGCTTGGTCAGGAGCAGAAGTCTGATTTTTAGCTCTTTGTGTTGACTAGAAAATTAGAAACTCTTTTAAAGGTGTACTTTGTAAAACTCATGTTGATGAGCTGATTTTTCCTAATGTTTTAACTGCTGGTTTGTATGCTTAATATCACACACCTTTTCCTTCACAATAACTTTATAGGTTATCTTGACATCTGTCTTCGGTACCCACAGCCTAAAGTGATCATTTAGACCAGAGGTTGGCAAACTTTGTCTTTAAAGAGCCAGACAGTCAATATGTTTGGCTTCATGGGCCATATGGTGGCTGTCATTGCAGGCATTGGCAATACATAAACAATTGAGTGTGACTGTGTTTTAATAAAACTTTATTTATGGGCATTGAAATTTACACTTCATTTAACATTCACGGGCCACAAAACATTATTCTTCAACCATTTGAAAAAAATGAAAGCTATTCTTGTCTTGCAGGCTATACAAAAACAGGCAGTGGCCTGGATCTAGCTCCCTGGCCATAGTTTACCAATCCCTGATGGAGATGGCAAAAGCAATTTAACAAAATAAAGCATAAATGGCAGCGCATACGTTCTGAAGTCTTACACACTCTGTGGAAGAGATCTACCAGAGATCCTCAATAAATAAGACGACAAGTACATTTGATTTCACTGGTGATTCAATAGGTTAGCTGTCAACCAGTCAGTTCTATAACCTGCCATGCTCCTCACAGGGCTGAAGCCCCTCCACATAGGAGCCGAGCCCCATCCAAGCACCGTCTTCATGCCATCAGCATTGGCATCATCTGGAAGCATGTTGGAAATGCAGGATCTCAGGCTCTTGCTCACAAACTTTCTGAATCAAGATTTTAGTGAAAGAAGTCAAGCACAAAAGTCCTATTTATGTGACTCCATTTATTTGAACATAAAGAATCTGGGTAATTCATAGAGAGCACGTTTGTATTTAGTTGTCAAGGTCAGTGGGAGAGGGAAGTATGGGAAGTGACTACTTTGTGAGTATAGACTCCTTGATGAAAATGTCTTGGAACTAGATAGAGGTGATCGTTGTACCATATTGTCATGCACTAAATGGCACTGAATTGGGGCCGCCTGGGTGGCTCTGTTGGTTAAGCATCAATTCTGGTTTTGGCTGAGGTCATGAGATCCAGCCCAGTGACGGGCCTTGCACTTGGCTAGGAGTCTGCTTGAAGATTCTCTCCTTCTGCCTCTGCCCCTGCTCCACTCGTGAGCACATGCGTGCTCTCTCTCTCAAATAAATATAAATCTTTTTTTATTATTTTAAATAAAAAAAAAATTTTAATGCCACTGAATTGTACACTTTAAAATGGTTAAGGACTGGGGGCCCGGGTGGCTCAGTGGTTTAGCGCCGCCTGCAGCCCACGGCATGATTCTGGAGACCCGGAATCGAGTCCCATGTCAGGCTCCCTGCATGGAGCCTGCTTCTCCCTCTGCCTGTGTCTCTGCCTCTCTCTCTCTCTCTGTGTGTCTCTCATGAATAAGTAAATAATCTTTAAAAAAAAAAAAAGGGGGTTGAAGGACTAATTTTGTGTTATGTGAATTTTACCTCAAAAGAAAATGAAAAATAAAAATCTGCATTTTTAGAAGACTCCTCCCTATCCCGAGGACTCCTTTTCACATTAAACTTTGAGGAGCAAACTCTGCTAGACCAAGTATCAGGTACATTTTCAATCTGGTTTATAGAAGCTGGGTTTTTAATACAAAGGAGCAAAACATCCATTCCATTAGCACGTAGCATCACAATATTAATGGTTCTCTGAATACTGTTGATACATTCTCTTAAACCTGTGGGCTAGGAAAAGTGAAAATAATCTCACTTTTTAAACTCTTGCCAAAACTTATTTTACATATTCAGTGGAGGAATTGCTAATGCTTATGAAATATCAAATATGTTTTACATATTAAATTTGAGTTTGTGCAATCCTTTTCTTACTCCAACTACTGTTTCCTAGCACCACCTATTTCTTCCTGTTATTTATTCAACCATAATATTCTTTAAATTTTTTTTAACTTTCACAGATTAACTCTCCAGAAGAAGTGTTACCCTACTTGATATTCAGTATATATTTTCTTGTGACAGCTTTATGGTACAATTAAATTTCATACATTTTTTCAGCCCTCTCTGAATATGCATTAGAAAACCAACCATCATAATTCTAAGCCAATTGGCTTGATTTGCTTATTTAAGCCCTCGTCTCACAGGCTTGCTACATTTCCATACATTCCATCCTCATCTGCACTCCATCCACCTGCCCCAAGTTATTGATTGTGCTGACAGCGGAGGAAACCACAGGGCATTGACAGTCAAAATATAATTTCCATTAGAAAGCCCTTTAGAAAATATAAAGTCTCCATATTGAGATTCTGAACTTTAATATGCCAGGCCAAATAGTGGTGCCGGGTTAAACCTGGCCACAGGAGAAACCGAAAATTGAGTATCAGCCACAGACTGAACCTGCGTTCTTTGAAAACCTTATCAGAGTTTAGCATAGAAGAAATTGTTATCACAACTTAACATATGAGAAAAACCCCTCATGTTTAGATGGACTAAGTAACTTAATAAGGCTCATTTGGATGCAAAAATAAATGAGCATCAAGTTAACATTAACTTTTAATGCTTGCCATTTTATGTTAATTCATATTTTTAAATTATGGCTGATTCTTTGCAATCAGTCTATGGCTAATTATATCTCCAACATGTAAATCTGATGGAGTGCTGGGACCAAAGAACAACAACAAAAAAAATATCCAACAAAGACCTTGGAAACTCAGGGCTGTCAACTGGTAAAATCCAGTCTGGTGGCAAAGCTCAGGCTCTGAACTTCTGTCACCATTCTCTCTCAAAGATCAAAGCTGAGCTTGCTTAACCATGGAAACCATATTGATGCATCCTGCTTGCAGACATTTTTCCTGATTTTTTTTAATCTTTGTAACTGATGACTCTATCCTAAGACACCAAAGCTGGGCATTGGATAGATATAGATTCCTGGATTTTCAGGAACCCCCCAAGCTGAAACCGTCTACATAAAAAAAAAAATCTGGGGTTAAAAACATCCTCCCACCTGACACAAAAATTCTACATGTTCTTCAATACCAGACACAAGGATTCTTGCAATTACTAGAAGACATCCAGATCCAACTCTATTAATGAGGATGGATCCTAATGGCAGACTCTTAGAGTCTAATAATACAAAATATAGCAGCTACCAATTAAGGAGGGTCTCCTCTGCACTTTGTAAATGCTAATCCTCTCACATGCTCTCCACAGCAGCCCCACAAACGGAAAGACTCTTACCGAAGTTAACAAAGCCAGTAGATCACCAAAGCAAAGTTGTCTGTTTTTAGAGTCACATAGATGTTGTTTGTTCAAATCCAGATGCTGCAAACTTCACAAATATTTGTATATCCCTTGACCACTAGCTTTAGGACTCCAACTCCCCATATTTCACAAGTGAAGACACGGAGGCCCAGAGAGGTTAAGCAGCTTACCCAAGGTTGTGCAGCTCCGGGCAAATTCAGAACCATGGCCCAAGTCTTCCATCCACTCAGCCACCTTCTGCCTTCCACACCTTTGACGTACACCAGAGTCACCTGGGGATCTTGTTTCTAGGTGGGTTCTCCTTCCGAAGGCCTCCAGGGGCCTGTGATTCTGCATTTGCACCAACCACCTGCATGATTATGGGGCCCAGAATCAATGCTCCTCAACACACTGCCAGCATCGCTTGCAGAAATAAGGCCTGAAGATGGGCTTCTGAATTTCAGTGAATGTCATTCAAAAATGACAGTGTGACACTGTTCACTGGCCACTAAGGTGACCAGCTCATCTCAATTGGTCCAGGACTTGCCCCGTTTTAAGACTGAAATTTCCACACCCTGGGAAACCCCTCAGCCCCCAGCAAACTGGGATGGTTTTTCATGCTATCCTCAACTGGTTTGTATACCACACCTAACACAGCATTACACATGGGAGAAAATAGGCCATATGGGTTAAGAAAAGAGGAGGCGAAGAGTGAAAGGGCTTACGAGACGGGGTGGGGGGGGGGGGTCAGCTTCCTGGACATGCAGTTGTATAGCTGCCCTGGCCCTGCAATCAGGGCCAGCTCCTTGCTTGGCTTCACGTTCTGCTCGTGCTGTCTTGAAATTCTTAATAATTTCAGTATTGAGATATAATTCACATCCCCTAAGATCATCTTTTTTAGGGTATACAAACAGTGCTTTTAGTATATCCATAAGGTTGTGTAACCAACACAATCTAGTTCCAGAACATTTTTATCACCCCAAATAGAAACCCTCTACCCATTAGCAGTCACTCCTCATCCTCCCTTCTCTTAGACCCTGACAAGCACTGATCTACTTCTTGCCACCTCTATGGATTTGCCTATTCTGGACATTTCACACAAATGGAATCGTACAGGATATGGCTTTTGCATCTGGTTTTTTCCCTTAGCTTGCCTTCAAGGTTCATCTGTGTCATAGTGTGTATCAGAACATCATTACTTTTTATTTTTTTATTTTTTATTTTTTAAAGATTTTATTTACTTATTCATGAGAAACACACACACAGAGAGAGAGAGAGAGAGAGAGAGAGAGAGAGGCAGAGACAAGCAGAGGGAGAAGCAGGCGCCACACAGGGAGCCCGACATGGGACTCGATCCCGGGTCTCCAGGATCACACCCTGGGCCGAAGGCAGCGCCAAACCACTGGGCCATCGGGGCTGCCCTCATTACTTTTTATTACTGAATAATATCCCGTTGAATGGATATAACATATCCATCATATGGATATATCACATTTTGTTTAACCATATATCAGTTGATAGACATTTGGGTTTTTAATACTGTTTGGCTGTTATAAATAATGCTGCTCTGAACATTCGTGGACAAGTTTTTATGTGGACATATGCTTTCAATTCTCTCCAGTATATACCTGGGAGTGGAATTGCTGGATCATATGAGAACTCCATTTTTAACTTTTTGAGGAGCTGCCAGATTGTTTTGCAAAGCGTTAGCATAATTTTACATTCCCCTCAGGAATGTACAAGTGTTCCAACCTCCCCACATCCTTGCCAACTCTTATTGTCCATCTTTTTTTTTTATAGCCATCCTGGTGAGTGTTAAGTGGTATTTCATTATAGTTCTGATTTGCATGAAATTCCTAATAAATTTTAAACAAAATGCCTCCAATTTTCATTTTACCTTGGGCTCAACAAATTATATAGCTGGTCCTACCGGGAGCAAAATAATGATAAAAGGAAGTACCAGGACCCAGGAGCCACAGTCCCTCCTTGTTTTCCCCAGAGACAAAAGACTGGAGCATGGAGGAAGGAGAAGAAACCCACCTGTTGCTCATGTACCTGTCAGACACTGTGGCAAAGCTGGCAGTTCATCCTCAGAGGGGACCTACTCCTCTAAGCCTCCTTACGTGCCCAGCCCACTCATGCCTTCCCCTCTCTTATCCCTTCAGCTTGAATTCCTACAAGTGAGAAAGAACCAAGCCTCTCACTATTCGTTTGACAGCAGATTGTTCCTTGACTGCCAGGTAGAGAGCTAGATGCTGGGCAAGAAGTTCTGAGTCCCAGGATTCCCAAAGCTGGTAAAAGGCTTGAATTCAAAGGCCTGGTTGATTTGCCACATTCATTAAAATCCATCTGCATTAAATTAAGATTCTGTGTCTTAACTGATAAACATAACTGCTGCAAAACCGGTTTCGGATGGAAGAGAAGGAAAAAAGGAGAATGTGGGATTCCATAAGTCAGGAGAGGGCAATCTGTTAATGGAACGTGGAGAAACAGAACTTGAAATGTTTTATAAAGTCGCCAAAGAGTGGCCCTGTGTGTCTCCATCCGAGCAAGACTTGAGAGCCACTCTGCTCAGAGGTGTTTTTGTCTTGCCAGGTGCCTAGAGGCGGTCCTGCCTGGCTGGGTTTATGAAGATGAGATTGGAGCATATTTTTTTCAACGCTGCCTCTTTCCCTGAGGATTTGTTAATTGAGGTATCACCTCTCAAGAATCATTGAGTAAAACTAATATATTACATTGCATGTTTCTGATTTCCACCGGGGCAATTATTTCACGATGTGAATTAAAGGGAAGACCATGCTCTTGAGCATGTCAAATAAAAGGCAGTTTATTCAGGACCACACTGGAAGAGGTTGATTTCCCTAATTTACACACTGGAATTAGGCTTTATTTCATTTCTTTATCCTATTTCTAGAAATGAAATCATAAATTTCTCCCGACAGATCAGCACGGATTAGTTTTGAGTGCTCATAATTCAGTTATCTTTGGTGTGTCTTTGACCAGCGTTCAGCAGAAGTCCACCGCATAACTCTAATACCCAAAATTGTTACGCTTAACCTTTTTTAATACCTTGGGATGGTGACTTCCTATCTAGAAAGATTATAAAATAACCTAGTATAAATTCTAGGGTTTCCTAGATTCCTTACAATTTGGGAAGGTGCCAATGTATGTTTCTATTTCTGAAGGTCCAGTGAAAGTTAAATAATACATTTTCACAAGCCAACAGCAACAAAAAGATTATATCAATGTTCGTGTTCATCAGAAATTCTAATTCACGGCCATGTGTTGTTTTTTGACTAACCAAATATATATATAAATATATATATATATGTCATTACTTAATAATATCATTTCCTAGACAAAGTATTTTAAAAACTAGGTACATGAAGGAGGTGTCAATTGCTTAAAAAAAAAAAAAAAGAAAGAAAGAAAGAAAGAAAGAAAGAAAAAAAAAAGTCCCTAGTATTGAAAAGTCTGGGATAAAACTAGAACAGACTATGAAACATCAGAAAATTCTGTTCCTTTAGCAGCTATTGCTTCTAAATGCAAAGCAATTCGGGAATTTGTCTTCCTGTTTTCTCATTCCTATCCAGAGGTCTTTCCTCTTCCCAGGCACTCCCACTTGTGACCTAGAATTGACCACACCTGAGGGATAAGATTTCCAAGCAGGCTCTCTGTAGGTTGAACAGTCAAAATGACTTGCATTATTGATATTTTATTGGTAATATCAGCTGAGATTTCATTTTTGAATATTAACAGCAGCTGTTTTCTCTCCTTGCTGGAGAGGTTCTTGCTTAGCATGAAAGCCACTGAAACCCACATGGGCATTCCTGCCCCCAGGAGGGTTTGAGCAAGGATAACTCTGAATAACTTGATGCTTCTCTATTAGGAAGTTCTAGAAAGGACTATGCTAATAAAACTTCCTTTAACAAATGACTTCGATAATTTATTAGAAGCAAATTTTAGCTCAAACCCAGTCTTATGGAAAAGTAAGTTTAAAGGTGTATTTCAATGTTGAGGTGTGGGGCAACCTGAGTGGCTCAGTCAGTTGAGTGACCGACTCATGATTTCAGCTCAGATTGTGATCTCAGGGTCGTGATCTCAGGGCCTTGAGATTGAGACCCAGGTAGGGCTCCATATTCAGCTCAGCATCTGCTTGTTCCTCTCCCTCCCCCCGCCCCTCCCCCTGCTTATGTGCTCAAGCTCTCCCTCTTTCTCTTTCTCCCCCTCTCTCTCAAATAAACAAATAAAGTCTTTAAAAAAAAAAAGTCAAAAGGATGAGCCATTCCCTCTATATTAAAGATAAAGGAGCAACAATTTCTTATACACTCTCATTGTCAAGAGTGATAGTAGTAGTAGTAGTAGTAGTAGTAGTAGTAGTAGTAGTAGTAGTAGTGGCAGTAATGCATACAGCAAGTGTTTCATTAATACTCTTCTTCCCCACCCTCAAAAAGAAAGATTTCATAGAAATCTCCACCAGCCAGATTTGGAGGACATAAACTAACAAAGGCAAAGTCTCATAAATGACCTTGGCGACCCAGTGTGGGAGGTAGACAACAACCCTCCTTCATCCCAGGTGGAAAGTCTCTGACTCATGTAGCTTCAGATACTGCAGGGCCAAATGGAAAAGTTTGAATGCTGTGTTTTCTTTTGTTTTTTGTTTTTTTCTGTTAGTGACTATAGCTACCATTAGCCATAACTACATGTTACTTATATCCTAAAATTATTTTTGAGTTCTCTATTCTCTAGGGGAAAAAAAATTGACTAAAGTTTTCTGAACAAGCAGCTGACATTTCCAAACCTACGTGGGGGAAGATAACTCTGCTTGCTGCATGAAGGATGAACAAGCTGATGGAGAGACGGGAGGTGCAGAGATAAGGTGCTTCTTGCAAAAGATGGTGCCAAGCCAAAGCAGCATAAAGGCAGAAAGGGGGAGGAGGTGATAGATAAAAGAGACAGGGTGAAAAATAAAAATCATTAGCAGATAGCTGCTGATGGTGGGAGGAGTGGGGGAGACAGAGGCATAGAAATGATGCTAAGGAACTGACTAGAGGAGAAAGCCATGCAGTGATGAGCTGTAAAGCAAGAATGCGTTCTGTGCTGTTTTACAGATGCTCATGAGCCCTGCCCGCGTGCCTCAGTGAATGGTGAACACCCTCTAGGACCTGCTCAAACAGCTGGGCTGATACCTGCCTCAAAGCACAAGGAGAGAAGCGAGCCCATGGGTGCTCCTCCACAGGGAAGGTTCAGGCAGGACCAGACAAAGTTCAAATGGTAGCTTTACCAACTTTGACCTTAGATCACTTAGGTAAATTCTCAGAGCTCTGAGTTCTTTCTCAGCAGAATGAGTTGACATCACCCTCCTCGCCTTCCTCATAGAGCTATTTCAAGAATTAAATAAAGCCAGTAAAGCACCTGGCACATAGTAGGAACTCAAGAAATGATGCTTATTATTGCTACTGCTCTTACGCCCTGTCTTGTTTGTCTGTGTCAAACATGACTAGTCATGGAGCCTACCCTGAGCCCCAAATTGATGGCCTCTCTGCCCCTTCCTGGTCCTTGCCAGCCAGGCTGCCCTCCTGAATTATCCTCCATGATGTTAATTATCATCCAATTGCTGCACCACTCTCATCAGACCCCACCCAATAGATTTGACCTATGAAGTTCTTACAGTAACACAAGTTCACTGTCACTTTGAATTAAGTCAGAACCCCAGGGGCCTGGGCATCCATGTTTTTCAAAGAGTCCCTCATGGTTCTACTGTGTAGGCACGGTTGAAAACCCATGACAAGGGATAGAGGCTATTTCTTTTTTGTTCAGTCCTCCTCAGCCTGGTCCTGCCAGGTCCCAGCACCCTCCCTTCCCTACTAAGCAGTTGTTCTCAAGTATGGTCCCCAGATCAACATCAGCTTCCCCTGGGAATATATTAGAGATAGAGATTCTCAAGCCCCACCCTGGACCTACCAACTCCAAAACTTGGGTAGGTCCCAGCATCTGTATTTTAACAAATTCTTTAGGTAATTCTGATGCACACAACTTGAGAACGGTGGCCCAATATATTCCAGTGGAAGTTCACACCACTTAATAGCCTCTGCAATAAAATGAAATGACCTGCCTGAGGTCCTGTTGAAGATGTTGCTAACACCCTCTGCAAACCAAGGATATAAAGAGAAATTCACCGGAGCCATACCCTTCCTCACCCAGGGCAGCCCTCTTCTTAATAGGTGATACACTGGGTGCACCCAGTCTGTGGCTCTGGAAACCCACACCCTCCACAGCCTGGCCACTCCATAGCAAGCAACAGAATTAATTCAGTGAAAATAATTCCAAGGTCAAAACCTGAGCTTGAACTGTAGAGGTATAGCATTTGATATTTATACTGCCAACTGCTTTCTATAGAGTAGTATAGAAAGTGGTAGAGTATAGCACCTCCTACTATTTAATTTTTCAGGACTAACCATGTATTTGATGTTCCTAGGACATGGACTCAGATATCAACCTTACGCTGCTCATAGACTCTGCATTTTTCTCCCTGGGACCCCCTGAGCTAGGCTATAAAAAAGCACACCATGTTTTCAAGTTTCAGAGCTGACTTCCAGCACCCAACGGCTGAGGCATTTCTTGCTCTGACCCACCCTGGGGGGAGAAACGAAGCAGATCTTCAAACTCTTGGCCCCTCCTTGTAATGGCTCAGACATATTCTGTTATTAAAGCTTCCTCCTTAATTACTGACATACGTGCAATTCAAGTTACTTTCTTGCAATTATGTTATTCAGCAATAATTGGATTTCTAGTTTTAATTGGGCCCTAAATTAGCGATAGCTTTCATGAAAGCCATTACAGTGATTTCTAACTACAGTTTTTGCTGCTTTTTGAGTACATTATATTTCAAACAGAATGATTCACCAGTAGTAGAAGTCACAGCTGCAGTGAACTCTTACATGGGTTTCTATTAATGATTGCAAGTTGGGTGCTATTCTGTTGTAACTAAGCATTTGCTGCAAATACTATCCATTGAGCACTGCTGTGTCACAAGAGAGGCTGTCTCCCGCCCAGGGTTAGAGTACACAATTCTGTTTGTGATGAAGATCCAGCCATGCAACCAGATATTAAGCTCAGTTAAACGGGGAAGAGACTCTATTTGTTACCAGCTGCTCCTGCAGATAAACACTCAAAAAAAAAAAAAAAAAAACACAAAATAAAACAAAACCAAATTATTCTTGAAAGCTATTGAAATCAAAATTTTGTTGAGCCTACAGAAAGCATTTCCCAGGATGTCTTCCTTTCCTACAGGGACTGTCTACTCAAAGCAGCCCACAAATAGGTATGGAGGGTCGGCTGTGCATCAGTTATTGCAAAGACACTAAGCTAGTAACAGATGGCACCGTGATGCAGTTAAGAGAGCTTTAGGGGCTCCTGGGTGGCTCAGTCGGTAAGCATCTGCCTTTGGCTCAGGTCATGATCCCAGGGTCCTGAGGTCAAGCCCTCCCTGCTCAGCGGGGAGCCTGCTTCTCCCTCTCCTTTTGTTCCTTTCCCACCCCACCTCCACTTGTGCACACTCTGTCTCAAATAAATAGATGAAGTATTTAAAAAAAAAATAGAGAGACTGAGTCTGAGCTTTGGAGTCAGACCACCTGGATTAGAATCACAGCTCTGCAATTTCCTGGTTGTGTGACCTCGGCAAATTACTTAATCTCTCTGAGGTTCTATTTCTTCATTTGTAATATATATCACCAGGTCACTGTATGAATGAAATGACTTACTTCATGTAAAGAACTTTAAGAAGCATCTGGCACTTAGTCAACACTTATTAAATGCTAGTTCTATTATTTTAGTTCAAGATGGCAAGGACTTTATATTACCCATCACTGTATTCCCAGCATCCAGAATCATGACTGATAGATAATAAGTGCTCAATCGGTGTTTTTAGTCTAATGGTAAAACCCAAGACTACAGAAAGTATGTAGCAGAAGAGGGATTTGAAGGAGGGAGTCACCATTTGCTTCGACGTGGATGGAACTGGAGGGTATTATGCCGAGTGAAATAAGTCAATTGGAGAAAGAGAAACATTATATGGTCTCATTCATTTGGGGAATATAAAATATAGTGAAAGAGAATAAAGGGGAAAGGAGAGAAAATGAGTGGGAAATATCAGAAAGGGAGACAGAACATGAAAGACTCCTAACTCTGGGAACCGAACTAGGGGTGGTAGAAGGGGAGGTGGGCAGGGAGTAGGGGTGACTGGGTGACGGGCACTGAGAGGGGCACCTGACGGGATGAGCACTGGGTGTTATTCTATATGTTGGCAAATTGAACACCAATAAAAAAATAAATTAAATAAATAAATAAATAAATAAATAAATAAATAAAGGAGGGAGTCATTGTGTCTAGTTTGGGGCATACCAGTCAGGACATTGCTGGGAAACAGATGAAACATTTAAAAAAAAAAAAAAAAAGAATAAGGAGCATTTCATGAAATAACTACTCACAAAGGTATGAAATAAATGAAGAGAGACAAACAAAATGGTGGAGCTCCACAGGGTTAAAAATATAGCACAGTATCATTACCACACCTAGACCTGAAAGGACCTGAAAAAGTGGAAGCTGTAGAGAGGGGCCTCTGATTGGACCACAGCCTTCAATAAGGAGTGTAGTGTCAGCCACCTGCAGCCACACAGGAAGGGAGCCCGGAGAATAAATTCCCTTATCTTGTTCAATTGGCCAAGCCCAATAGGAAGCCAGAGGGGAGGGGCACCTGGGTGGCTCATTGGTTGAGTGTCTGCCTTTGGCTCAGGTGGTAATCCCAGGGTCCTGGGATAAATCCCATATCAGGCTTCCTCGAAGGGAGCCTGCTTCTCCCTCTGCCTAGGTCTCTGCCTCTCTCTGTGTCTCTCATGAATAAATAAGTAAATAATTTAAAAAAAAAAAAAAAAAAGGAAGCCAGTGGCGAAATGACATAACTCATACAAGCCAGCCTCGTAGGCACAGACCAGAGTGGAGAAGGTTGGAAAAGTAAGTGGAGAACATTTAACATAAGGGAAAATTAGGAAAAGATTGGGTGGGGGTGGAATGTAATATGAGCCTTTAAGCAAAGTTGGGTTATACACAAGGTGAAGTTGAAAGGGTAGAGGAAGGCATGCAGGGTAGAAAGAATGCATGAGTAGATCAAGATCAAGATAGGGAAGGGCAAGACAGGTTGAAGAGACATAACTAATCCAATCCAATTGGCTGTAAAATAGGACACAAGTTTGTGAGGAAGGAGAGATAACACTGGAAAGATAGCTCAGGGCACGTCACAGAATGTCTCAAATGGCAGGGGAATGACCGGGGACTTGATTTTGGAGGCAGGAGAGGCCGCTGAAGTTGGGATCAGAGCAGACAGGGATCAAAGCTGTGGTTTAAGAAGACTGACTTTATAGTGGTGCATCAGAAAGACTGGAAAGAGGTGAGTGCTAGGGAGATGGCCCAAGAAGTTTTTCTACTAGTCCAGGGAAGAGAAAAATAAAGACTGAACTCAGGTGGAAGCAAGAGGAGTTGCTTGCTAGGGAGGCACAGGGATTAGGAGGGAAGTCAGGGGCAGGAGCAGGAGTTCAGAAAGAGGCAAAAATCATTCCAAAATGTCTGGTCTGGATGCCTAGAAGGAGGAAGGTGAAGATAGAGACAACAGCTTTAGTTCCTGGGGGCAGAAGAGTACTGACAAGGAAGTCGCTAACCGTCTGTCCACTCACGTCCTCCCCATGGACCCTGTATAGACACTCCCGGATTCCAGCCAGTTGGATTCTACTCCAGCTCATTTCTAGTTATGCTCATTCTTGTTACTCCTACAGCCCTCCTGGTTGACCTCATTTGGTTTCCTGGCTCATTTCTAGTCTCCTGCCTCCATATTATCCTGCAGCTCAAACCTGGTTCTAAGCCCAATACTCATTAACCTCGGGCTTTGAGCTGCTTGTGTGGTTACTCAGCTCTGGACCCACGTACACTCACAGGCCAGAGCAAAGCTGTCCAGCAGAACTTTCTGTGATGATCTTTATCTGCACTGTCCAGTGTGGTAACCACCAGCACATAGCCTCTACTCACATCTACTCACATCTACTGAGCACTTGAGATGTGGCTAATGAGACTGAGGAAATGAACTTTTAACATGACTTAATTTTAATTAATTCTAATTTCAACAGCCTCAAGGTCAGAAGCTCATTTCAATAGAGAAGATGGAAAAGAATGAAGGTTTGTTTAGATTTTTTCCATTTTTAAACAGATTTTGCTGGGAACTAGCCGTAGGAGAAACTGTGGCAAGAATAAAGTTTGTCTTTGACCTATTTTCAGCCTTACTTCTCCTTTCTCTCCATACATATATATCATATCAGAAGCTACTTTCTGAGCTTCCCACAGACCTGACCCACTTTGCCCTGCTTCTCCTTGTGTGTCATAGTGCCCCCCCAACCTGTCCCTACACTAGGCTAGGATTAAGAGCTAGGAAAATAAGACAAGGAGAGAAAGGCAGGATTAAGCAGGGCCAGGACCAATTGAACAAAACTGCCCCCCCCCCCTTTGGGGGAAAGAAAATCCTAAATTTCACCCTAAATCCTGTTCACCCTAAATCCTGTTTTTTCCATATTTCTCATGTTCAAAAATACTCCGTAATTTAATTATATTTGTCATTTAATGTTCCTCCCCCACAACAAATAGGAAATTGTGTCGTTAACACTCTGTTATACCAAATTACCTAGAGCAGAGTCTGTGAAATGAATGAAGTGGGCCTGGTGAGGGAAGACAAAGACTATGGCAAGTGGTCCAAGGAGTGAGTTTAAATTGGCATAAGATCCCAGACAGCAGCTGGAGGGTACAAGGAGGAGGATTTGGTTCAGGATTCAACCAAAGTGTGAAGCCTGTGTGCAACTCAGAATAATAGCTCCCTGACTAGTAGACTAGGAGCAATGGTGAAACCAAGCCTGAGGCCAGCAAAAAGGAGTGTTTGATCGATTCATTATGTCTGCCATGAGTGCAGAAGTGGTAGTCCAGATGCCCCATATTTGTCAGCTTTGACTAATGAAATTAAGAATTAAGGCTCCAGCCCCGTGACCTGTGATTTAGGTCAAGTATCCAGTCCAGTGAAGGAAATTGAGGTCACTGAAAAAACAAAAAGCACTCACCTAATCATTTAATGTATTAGACACAGCAAGGTGATATTTAGAAAAAAGGCCAGTTAGAAGGCCAAGAGGTACCTGGAGTCTCCCACAGATACATACAACATATTCCAAGGTAAGAGCTGCAAGATGCATCCATTGACGCAATCTATGTCTATTACTATCTGTGTACCAAGCAAGCATCATTCTAGGTACAGAAGACACAGCATGAATAAAACACAAAATTCCCTGCCCTCGTGGAGCTTACCTTCTAGTGGGGGAGAGATAATCAGATCTGATAAATAGCAGTAAAAATTAAACAAGACACAGGGCCAGGAAGTACGTATGGAAAGAGAGTTGTTGAAATTTCAGATACAGTAGTCATGGAGGGCTTCACTCAAGATCCACCTCTTGTGGGCTTAAAAGCCTAATTACTACAGAATTGTGTTGGGTTTGCCCACGTCCTTGTGGGACTGAGTTTGCAGAGGCCAGACTTGGTACCTACAGAACATTCCTTAGAGGGGAGCAAGATTCTGGCTCCTTTTGTTTTGAGACTGGTCTTGACTGGTCCTTCGGATACGTCCAGTAGCAGGGCCTTCCCATTGCATTCTCTCTTGGCACAGACAATGCAGCGGACATCCTTATCAATCTGGTGAAGTATGAACTCCTTTTTAGAGTGTTTGTGAAGGCATGAAGTAAAATACATGGCACTACAAAGGGAGCAAAATATATTGAAATAATAGCTACCAAATATTTTTAATAAATTTGTGACACAGTAATATATGCAGTTCTTTCTTAATGCATTCAACAATAAAATCTAGAGATACGTATAGTAACTACCACAATTTTGAAATGGTAATCTGTGAAAATATTATTTTGCTACATCTGCAACAACAAGAATATGATAAGAAAAAAAATCTGTGACTTTTTCAAAAATCTATTGCTGACAAGGTCTCTTGGGGTTTGTCATCTATATACATTGTTGAAGAAAATGCTAAATTTCAGCTAGAGGTTAGTTAGAATAAGGATGTGTTCTTTTCCCCATCCAAGTTCATGGAGACCTGAATGAAGCACCCTTTGCCTGGTCCTTTCCTGCCTTTTTTCATCTCCCCAGTAGGCAGTCGCTACTGAAAGCAAACCTTACACAGCTTCCGTAGGGGAGTGTTGATTCAGAGGGTCATTACCTTTCACTTGGAGGGAGAGTACTGCTGAGCCTTTTTTTTTTTTTTTCCCAGTGAAACCTGATTATATGTAGTCATGAGTGAGATGGTCATGCATAGCTTATGGAGACCATCTCATTAGTCTATAATCAGTCTTCAAAAAATGTATTCACTCAGCAAATATGTGTTGAGTATCCACTACGCGCCAGGCACTCTTCTAAATACTGGAGATACATCAGTGAACAAAATAGATGCCCCCCTCAAAAAAATCCCAGCCCTCATGAAGTTTAGATTCTCATAGAGGGTGGTTGGGAGCAGCAGCAGTGTCAAACAATAAACACAAATAAATAATACAAATGATACCGTAAGAAGATAGGTAGTAAGTACTATGAAAAAATACATAGGACACCGCAAGGAGAACAGAGAACCCAGGCCACGTGGTTTGGTGGCAGTAACACAAGAATGGAGGTCCCTGTCTTCTCCCTGCCGGTTGACTTTTCCTGGGCTTGGTTTCCCCATCTGTGAATGGAGAACCTTAGACTAGTCACTCTCCATTGGACCAGGCCAACAATTAGAGAATTGTGACTGGACAACCATAGGGCGATGGAGGTGCCTCTGGGGTCTGGCAGAGAGATTCGATGGAGACCAAGTAGGCAAAGACTTGACTCACTTCCCCGGCTTCAACTTGTGATCTGTGTTGGACGATGGGGCTGCAAATCAGATTTCGTTTGAAAATGTGTTTCGCTACCAACAACAACAACAACAACAACCACGAAGTCTGAAAACCATTAGGGGTCAGAGGATTTTTTTTTTCTTTCGAATAATAATGATAATTATCCGAAGGGAAAATCCTGACAGAGTCGCCTACTGCTGCTTCCATTCTGCGCTCCTCGAGGCCTGCCGTGAGGCCCCAGTTTCTTTTGGCTTTAATTCATGACTCTCCGCACCGAGGGATTTATGGTGACGATAATGAGTTTCAAAACAAACCTAATGAAATGTGCGCTCTCCTAGGATTGTGAGTTCCTAGAGCTAAAGCATTGATTTAGGGGACGGAATTCCACAGCAACCGGGAGAGGGGGCCGCCCCAGGAAGGGAACGCACCAGGCCGCCCCCAACCTCACGCCCTGCTCCACTCAGCCATGCCAGGTTGACTTTGGGAAGGGATCATCTGGTTGCTTCCGTGCAAAGCAGCCCTCCGACGTCCTCACCGCCGTGCCCACCTGGAGGAATCGTCTGAGACCCTCGGTCAGGGCCCCGCTCGGCCAGACGTCAGGCCCAGCACAGCCACATGACTGATCATACGGCTCCCCCCATAAATACTCCCCCACCGGGGAGGAGATTCACGATATTGTATCTTCAGTTCAATTTTCAGAACGATTTACAGCTCACACACATCCAGAAACTTATTACCAACTGCATTATTTGAAAACAAAGCGATAACTTGCTGTCCTCTGAGAGGCCCCACGGAGCCTCCCGCCGCCCGCTCCTCCCTCTCAGCCGTCTCTGCCTCCCCCGTTACTAGACGACAGATAACAAACCTCTTAAGTGAAATGACAGAGCACACGAGCTGCACGGTGGGCACCAGGCTATTAAGTGAGGAGCCTTCAGAGGAGCACCGATTTGTCTTCAGGCTGGGAAAGCTGACAGGACTTTGCAAGAAACTGAGAGGCTTCGAGCAGAGATGGCCCCAGGAAACAACGAACCCCCTCAGAACACATGCCCTTGCTGCTAACACCGAGGCCCGGACACTGATTCTGTTCTTCCCATTCCATGTGCTCCTGACTTCAGGGCTTAGACGCCCATCCCTAGCCCCCCAGGGTGACCTCCACGCCTGTGCCTGAGCCCTGGCTGCATACCAGAGCCCCCAAGGCAAAGCCCCCCACCCGACCTTGGTATTTCCACCTCAAGTGAGCTAGGGTAGGGCCCAGACCTTGGTATTTGTTTTAAACACAGAAACCGAAGATTCCAGAAGGAGCAAAGATAAGAAGCTCCGGCTTCAAGTCCCTGAGCTTTCCTTTCCTCAGCTGTGGCCGACAGGTAGTAGGTGCTTTGACAGACCGTGTGGATTGTGCACGCGGGCCTGGCACACGGTAGTGCCTCAGGAAACAGGCATTGAGCTAACTGGTGAATAAAGGCCAAGTTCTGGCGCGGTAATCATCGACAAATGGCAGCTAACATTGTTGCAGAATGCCATTTTAAAACCTTTTAATTTACAGTTTTCTTTTTCTCTTCTTTTAAAGGTTTTATTTATTTGTGAGAGACACACAGGGAGAGGCAGAGACACAGTCAGAGGGAGAGGCAACCTCCCTGCAGGGAGCCTGATGTGGGACTGGATCCCAGGACCCCGGGATCACGACCTGAGCCAAAGGCAGATGCCACCCAGGTGCCTTAAATGTGCAGATTTCATCACCAAAAATGTAATTATTTGACTCCTGCCTTCCCATTCTGAAGGCATTGTTTCCTTCCAGGACCAACATTTTTATCGCACTACCACATAATCAGGAGAACTACAAAATCAGATATAAGAAAAGTACCAACATCCAGCATCGACATGCATCTTTTTACCCTAAACGATTGTCATATGTCCTGTTTGTCTTTGTCTCTCCCTTTGCCCTTCCCCATTATTGAGAATGGATTTTTCCCCATGACCAACCTCATACCATCAGGAAAAAGAAAAACGATGTTCCTAAATTAAACACTTGCCAAGGCTGAGTGTATACCTCTGTTTATAAAGACAAAATCACAAGCTGAAGATTTTTAAATTAGAATTTCCACTTCAGTTCCAAAAGCATCAAGTCCTTTGCTGGTCAAGCAGGAGGGGGACCCCAGTCACACCTCCACGGGAAACGCATTTCCTTATAACACGTGCAGTACCATCACTCTGGCCCATTTCGATGGTTGGTGCCAAGAACCACACAACCAATCCACTGGGGAAGTAGCCCTGATGGTCAGCACTGGCGACAAAGACCGGTGAAAGGGTCAGTGCCACTGAGAAGAGTTCCAGGGACGATGAATGGATACACCTGCGTGCTCAGTTACCCCCGAGAAGAATTCTGGAAAAGAAGCCAGTCATGTGGTCTACACTGCGGCCCATTCAAATGCAATTCATCTTAATTCCTCCTCCTGTTTTCTCCACACCACTTAGGTGGCACTGTGATTCACTGACACTAAATCTTCCTTTTAACACCAAGTACTTCATAGTCACGATTTAAAAACTTTTGACTTTCATTCAGATTTGGTCCCTCTGAAAGCCAACTTTCAGACTGCTCTTTAAAATATGAATAATTTTCGCCCCCTCAGCCAATCGGGTCGGCCCCTGCCGCATTCTTTTGAGGTGCATGTTCCCCCAGGATCGCCTCCAATGCTTGCATCTTTGAAAAATATCGGTAATAAAAATTCAAATACATTCAAAAATGAACATAAATAAAACATAATTTCCTCCAAATGATTTATAAAATACTAAAACATTCACTTCCCTGTCTTTCTGCCTGTCAAGAGTGCCACAGCATATATCCTTGGGGTGGCAAGCTGCTCTGCTTCCCCTGCAGAGGCTTCCACGGGCGCTACCTTGACAACAGAGAACACCCAGAAGCCTGCCAGTCCTCACGGAATGTGGATCTCACTTTATCCATCAAAGCGGCAGGATGATTTCATCCGTGGCAAGATGGTATAGCTCTTTATTTCCTCCTCAGACGGCTCTAATTCTAGCAGAAACGCTCAGATGTGAAAATCTGTCAGGACAGCAACAGGTGGGGGACGGAGGACTGAGTCACCTCATCCTCCAGGGATTTTACTCTAGCCCTGATCTCAGTGTGAGGCACCATGGGGTGAAGCTCACTACCCCCCCCCCCAGCCTTCCCCCATTCCCTGACAATCCCCAATTCCCTGTCTTGGTAACCACGAAGATAACCTAGAGTGGGTAGAAAGTGGTGGGTGACAGGTACAGAGTCCCCCGAAAACACAGATTACGAGGGCCCACTCCAGTGTTCCCGATTCAGTAGGTCTGTGGAAGGGCCCGAGAATCTGCATTTCCTTCCTCCCACCCCCCTCCCCAGGCTTTACTAAGATATAATTGACATATAACACTGTGCTAGTTGTGATGATTGGATGTACGTGTATAGTGCGAAATAGGGGCGCCTGGGTGGCTCAGTGGTTGAGCATCTGCCTTTGGCTTGGGTCATGATCCTGGGGTCCTGGGATTGAGTCCTGCATTGGGCTCCCTGCAGGGAGCCTGCTTCTCCCTCTGCCTATGTATCTGCCTCTTCTCTCTCTGTGTCTCTCATGAATAAATGCAATCTTAATAAATGAATGAACGAATGAATGGATGAATAAATAAATAAATACATACATACATACTGTGAAATAATTACCACAAGGTTAGGTAACAGATGTGGTACCTCACATAGCTGCCCATTTGCGTGTGTGCGTGATGAGAACTTTTTAAGGTCTACTCTCTCAGCAACTGTCAAGGATGCACTAAAGTATGCTTAACTACAGCCACCATGCTGTAGTCCCCCTCCAGAACTTATTAACCTTATAAATGGAAGTTTATACTCTTTGATCCCCATCTCTCCCAACCTTCCCCATCCTCTACCCCTGGCAAGCACCAATCTACTCTGTTACTATGAGTCTCGTTTCTTTAGATTCCACATATCCCACTATATGAGATCATATAGGATTTGCCTTCCTCCGTCTGACTTACTTCACTCAGCACAAAAGGCATTATCTTTTTTGAGACCGTGATTTCATTTCCTTCAGATACATGCCTAGAAGTAGAATTGCTGGATCATATGCTAGTTCTAGTTTTAGTTTCCTGAGGAAGCGCTGCACTGTTTTCCTACAACGGCTGCACCGATTTACATTCCCCCCAACAGTGTACAGGGTACCCTTGTCTTCACATCCTCGAGAGCATTTGTTACCTCTCGTCTCTTTGATTATTGCCATTCTAGCATGTGTGAGGGGACATCTCTTGTGGTTTCGATTTGCGTTTCCCTGAGGATGAGTGATGTTGAACATCTTTTCGCGTACCTGTTGGCCATTTCTATGTCTTCTTTGGAAATCTCTATTCAAGTCCTTTACACATTTTTTAATCAAATTACTTGTATTTTTGCTGTTGAGTTGTATGAGTTCCTTGTATATTTTGGATACTAAATCCTGTTAAGGAATAAAATGTGGAAAGTGCTGTAGAGAAAGTGTGTACTATTATTGAGTTGTATGAGTTCCCTGTATATTTTGGATACTAATTCCTTAACAGATATATGATTTGCAGATATTTTCTCCATTCTGGGTTGCCTTTACATTTACTTGATTGTTTCTTTCGCTGTGCAGAAGCTTTTTGGTTTGATATAGTCCCATTGTTTATTTTTGCTTTTGTTGCAGGTACTCTTGGCACGATGCCCAAAAAATCATTCAAAAGACCAAAGTCAAGGCGTTTTTCCTCGAAGTTTTCATCTACCAGTTTTGTGGTTTTAAATCTTACATTTAAATCTTTAACCCATTTCGAGTTAAAGATTGGGGCCCAGTTTTATTCTTTTGCATATGGATATGCAGTTTTCCCAACACCATTTATCAAAGGAACTATCTTTTCATTAGCTCCCTTGTCAAATATTAGTTGACTACAGATGCATGGGTTTATTTCTGGGCTCTAGATTCTGTTCCATTGATCTATGTGTCTGCTCTTATGCCAGTATCTTACTGTTTTGATTACTATAGCTTAGTAATAGAGATTGATAGCAGGAAGTATACTATGTCCAGCTTTGCTCTTCTTTCTCAAGATTGCATTAGCTGTTTGGGGTCCTTAACATATCTGTTTTTATTTCTTTAAAGTCATTGGAATTTTGATAGGAGTCACATCGAATCCACAGATGACATTAGATATTATGGACATTTTAACAACATGAATGCTTCCCATCTATAAATATGAAAACATTAACACAGAAAGTATTTATTTGTGTTTTCCTCAGTAATTTTCATCAGCGCTTTATTGTTTTCAGGGTACAGATCTTTCACCTCCTTGATTAAATATATCCCTAAGTATTTTTTTATTCCTAAGTATTTTATTGTTTAGGTTGCTGTTGAGAATAGGATTGTTTTCTATTTTATTTTATTTTTTAATGTAGGCTCAATGGGTCTCATGACCCAGAGATCAAGAGTCTCATGCCATACTGATTGAGTCAGCCAGGTGCTCCTCTTTCTTTTTCAGATAGACTGATGTTAGTTACAGAAACTCAACTGATTTTTGTATGTTGATTTTTGTATTCTGCAACTTATCTGAATTTATTTATTAGTTTGATTAGTTTTTTTTTTTTTTTTTTTTTTTTTGGTGAAGTCTTTAGGGTTTCCTACATAGAAGATCGATCATGTCATCTGAAGAAACAATTTTACTTTTTCCTTTGTCATTTGGATGCTTTTTATTTCTTTTCTTGCCTGATTGTTCTATCTAGGACTTCCAGTCTCTCCAGTCTCTCCAAATAGGAGAGGTGAGAGTGAGCAGCCTTGTTTTATTCCTAATCTTAGTGGAAAAGTTTTCAATATTCCACTACTGAGTATGATGTTAGCTGTGAGCATGTCACATATGGCCTTTATTATGTTGAGTCAAATTTCTTCTATACGAAACAGGTTAGAATCTGCATTTCTAACATGTTCCCAGGTGATGCTGATGTAGTTGGACTAGAAACCACATTTTGGGAAAAACTTGGATCTCAGGAATAAAGATCTTCCTTCATGGGACTCAAGTGGGAATGGGGTTGTGCTCAGGATAATTCAAAATGTACTAGACCTGATGAAATCATATTCCATAGAAAGACTTCGGGACTATGTGATTCCCAGGAGATTCTCTATACACACACACACACACACACACATGTAGGAAGATGCAGGGCACACTGCAAATAATTCAAAATAAATTAGACACATGGTCAATCCTTCCCCTTGAATAAATCACACACTAGTGGAGGAAAAGATACAAAAATAAAGAACAATGTGGAAAGTGCTGTAGAGAGAGTATGTACTAAATGTGGCTAGAGGGATCCCTGGGTGGCGCAGCGGTTTGGCGCCTGCCTTTGGCCCAGGGCGCGATCCTGGAGACCCAGGATCGAATCCCACATCAGGCTCCCTGCATGAAGCCTGCTTCTCCCTCTGCCTGTGTCTCTGCCTCTCTCTCTCTCTCTCTCTGACTATCATAAATAAATAAAATTTTACAAGAATGTGGCTAGAGCCCAAAAGAGTAAGCAATTAACCACCCCCGGAAGTTAGGAAAGTTTTCAAAAAGAAGGTGGAATGGGTACTTGAATAGTGAATAGAAGTAGAAAGGTGAAATAGGGAGTTTCAGGCTCTGAAAGGAGCAGATATGAAAGACAGCTTAGGCAGCTGAAAGAGGCTGGTATACACAGAAAATAACAGAATTTCATGTGTATTTGAGGAATGTTTAGAGAGGAGCATGTGTAGATCTCTAAATGTCATTCTAAGGAGTTGAACCTTGTAATAACCAAAAGATTTTCAGGTCAGATCTATGTTTGCATGAGAGACCAGCTCACTATCCTCCTGGAATTATTTTGGCTCCAGTTCAGTTCCCTAAAGCCTCCAAAGCCTCCAAATCCATCCTGGAGTTTGAGGAAGGGTTGACCACAGAAATCAAATAGACTCAATAAATTTACTGAGAAATTGAGACACAGCACAGAGACCACCCAACAAGCTGCTATCTGGAGGCTACGACATACAAGGGTGAGATCTCAAGAAGCTCACATGGCCAGATATTGGCAGGAATTTTCAGAGTTGGGCCACCTGATGAGCCACCCATGCATGTCAGCCATGTGAGTGTTCTACTGGTAGTAATGAGGCTGTGGAAACTGCTTGATGTAAAGTCACTGAACACGACACAGACATGAATCAAGTATACAATAATGATAAAAGGTAATAAGATAGCTACTGTATGAGCATGAATTTTGTAGTAAAAAAGTTCAGATGGGGACGGCTGGGTGGCTCAGCTGTTGAGCATCTGCCTTAAGCCTAGGGCATGATCCTGGAGACCTGGGATCGAGTCCCACGTTGGGCTCCCTGCATGGAGCCTGCTTCTCCCTCTACCTATGTCTCTGCCTCTGTGTGTGTGTCTCATGAATAAATAAATAAAAGCTTCTTTAAAAAATTCAGATGTACAAAACCAGAACTTTTGAAAAATTATTTCCCTATAATTCACCTACCTTATAGCCTTCAAACCTCCATTTCACCTGGAGCAGAAAGCTTTGTCTAGTAACTTCCAGGAAAACTCAATCAATTCAGACTACTCACCCTCTCCTTTTAATTTTTGTTACCCAGAGACTGTTTCAACCATGGGGACTTGAGTAGCCATTGTGTGCCACTGGTAGACAGCATCTTGTCATATCTTGTGTCTACTACTTGGTCTTATGTTGTGTCTACTACTAACATATCTAGCCAGATGTTTTTACTCTTTGGGTCACTAACCACACTGCAGCTGCTCTGAACCATGCAGGCTCCCCTCTGCCCTCTGAACATCAGAGCTACGCTGGGCTATGCTGATTCACCTGCATCCTTCTTACTTAGATGTCAGGGCTCTCAGGTTCAGTGTCCACTGAACTTCAGTGTCCACTGAAGTGTGCCACTTCTGCACCCCTCTCAAGGACAAGAAAATTTTGTCTACTCTTCCACACTACTTCAGGGATGAGGAAACTTGATGATCGTGGGCTGTCAACTCTTCACTTTTTAAGTAAACCACTCTACCATTTTTAATCTACTGCGATTCAGTTGGTGCAGAGAGAAGGTCCTGAATCTAAGAGGCTTTCTGTCTTCTCAGGCTTCACCCAGGAAGCAAAGCACAAGTATTCCTTCTCTGGAACTTCCTCCAGACTTATCCGGGCTTTCCATTGTCTAACTTCTGCCAAGAACTCATCCCAGGTGGTATGGGATCCTTTCTCCAGCACGCACCAGCTCTGATTATAGCCCTTCTAATCAACCTCCTACCACCAACTGATTGAATTCATGTGTCTTTTTGAGCACTAAAAGTGATTACGATATATTTTTTTTAAATAAACTTCAGGGGTGCCTGGGTGGCTCAGTTGGTTGAGCGTCCAATTTTTTTATTTAGGCTCAGGTCATGATTTCAGGGTCATGAGATCAAGCCCCGTGTCAGGCTCTGCACTCAGCACAGAGTCTGCTGGAGATTCTCTGCCTCTGCCCCTCCCCCAGCTCGAGCTCTCACTCTCTTTCTCTAAAATAAATAAATAAAATCTTTAAAAATAATAATAATTAACTTCAGCTACTTCCAAATAATTTGGATAATATACCTGGGTCACTCATTTATTAATTTATCATTCATATCTACTATTATATCAAATATATCCTAAGCACTAGGATATGTCAAGATATAAAACATGAAAAAAATCTCTACAGGGGCACCTGTGTGACTCAGTCAGTGGATTGTCCAACTCTTGGTTATGGCTCAGGTCATGATCATAGAGTCATAGGATGGAGCCCTGTGTTAGGCTCCATGCTGGGCACAGAGTCTGCGTGGAAGTCTCTCCCTCTCCTCCTGTGCCCCTCTCCTCACTCATACTCGGTCTCTCTCTCTCTCTCTCTCAAAAATAAATTTTTAAAATCTTTTAAAATATTTTTAAATAAAATTAAAATAAAAATTTAAAAATCTCTGGACTCACAAAGCGCCTCCTTCGAACAAGGGAGGAGACTATAAACTATAAGTGCAAAACTTATTATATTATTATATTTGGTATACTGTAAATTCCATAAGATTGCATAATAGAATATTAGAAGATGACACATGTTATAGGGGGAAAAAATCCCAGTGCTAGAGGCTGAATGCAAGCCAATAAATCAAGTTCTACAAGTATGGGGCCCCTGCACCAGTATTTTCTAACAGCTCCTCCAGTGATTCTAGTGTGTAGTTGGACTTAGAACCATTGCCCTTGTCTATGGAAATTATCACTAATACCGTGTGTGGGGTTCTTTGTTTTTTCTTATTAATTCATTTATTCATTAATTCATTCAGTAAACAGATGTTTGTTTATTTAATATTTATGTATTTGCATGTGTTTGTTTAAATATTTATTTATTAAAATACAGTGCCTCCATTTTCCAGCCTGTTCTAAACACCAGGGATACAACAGTGAAGAAAAGAGACAAGGTCCTTCCTTGCTCTCATGCTGCTCCTTTCATGCTTTTTCCTTTCATCATTTCATTAATTCTCACAACACAGTTATGCAGTGATATTTATTAGCCCCTCTTCACAGGTGAGGAAACTGAGCCTTCAAGTTCAGACACTTGCCCAAAGTCTTACAGCTACTACATGACAGATCTAGGACTCATACCCAGGTCAGAAAGAACCAAAAGACTATATTCTTATAACCTCTCTCACGGCATTTCCCAGTGAAAGGCCCTTATTCATGTTTCTTTCCATCTTATTTTCACTACTTCATGATGGACCAGTTTCATGATATAATTTAATGGAATTAAATTTGAACAGCTCAAAATTGCATAATTGATTACATTCAGTTTCCATCACAAATTACTAATTTGATTCACACCTGCTGATGTGACACCTGGAAGAAGGGAGTCAATGTGGGTGGGTGGTTAGGCCTTATTGGTCTACAATAGATGTGCTAATTGCATAAAATAAATGTTATTTAAAAATTTCCAGTGGGCTGTGATTAGGCAAGCCACATTGCTATCATCAGCTTACCTGTTGGACACCTGGAAATTATTGTAATCAGCCTAGTAAATTCTGAAATTAATTTTCATTAAATCTCCCTATTGATTCATTGAGACTATCTCAGTGTATCTTATGAGATGTTCTCACTGTATCTCTCATACACAGAGATATGCATCTCATAGGATATATCATACATAATATGACATATTTATTCAAGTTCTAAATCTTTATCAACATTTCACATTCAGTATAATTGTGAGTTATTTTAATGATAGATGCTATTCTGAGCTGAATAGCGTTCCCCCAAAGCTCAAATGTTCAAGCACTGGCCCCCAGGATCTCTGAATGTGACTGTATTTGGAGATAGGGCCTTTTAAAGAGGTGAATGAGTTAAATGAAGCCATTAGGGCATCCAATGTAACTGGAATCCATTATAAAAAGAGAAAAATTTGGGCGTACAGAGAAATATCAGGAATGCACACACACAGAGGAAAGACCATGTGAGGACACGGCGAGAAAGTGGCCAACTGCAAGCCCAGGAAAGAGGCCTCAGAAGACACCAAACTTGTCAATCCCTTGATGTTGGACCTCTAGCCTCCAAACTTTGACAAAACAAATGTCTGTTGCTTAAGCCACCCTGTCTGTAGTATTCTATTATGGCAGCTGTAGAAACTAAAATGAATACATGTGCATATTACACTCAATTTAACAAATAATACCACCCTATGTCTGAGGTAAAACTATACTGTTGGAGACGTCGTAGACCCTTTTGTCAAAGAACTTAGAGACTCTTAGAAACACACCTAGATGAGACAATTAGGAATAACAGAAGGTCTAATGGAGGAAAGAGCTACCCTGAGGGGATCAAACCAAGGCAGATCAACATGGATCACAGAAAGAACAGAGTTTTGAAAAGAAGGGAGGCATTGAGGTTGGGTGGGGTGGGAAAGGAATGGAGAGTAGAGAGCGAAGGTGTATGAGACAGTAAAACACAGAAGACAAGAGTACATGCTTTGGAGCAGTCATTGCCACTTACTAGATATGTGATCTTCAGCAAGTTGCCTTCAAGTAGAGATGTTAAAGCACACTGCAGGGTTGTGGTGAAGGCTCACTGTGACAGTGCTAGAGGAGCAATTTGCTGGCATGAATTAATCTCTCAATAAGTGTAATAGGAATTTGGGGGGACAGTCTCACTCAGAAAAAAGATTCAGGTGTGCCAGGTGCTGTTTTAAACAGTTCACAAGTATTAATTGTTTATACACTCATAATGTATATGAGTACATACTCCATTGAGTAGGCCTGTTACTAATTATCCCTATTTTATAGATGAAGAAACTGCACTGGGAAAAAGTGGCATAAGTAGCCCAGAGCTGCAGTTAGTAACAGAGGAGGGATCAGAGTGCAAATAATTCTGCCCCAGACCCGCTACACTACACACGCACGCAGACCCACATCTAAAGCATGTAGAGTGCTCCACATAAACAAGCTCTTAGAGTCCTCTTGACTTATTAATGAGGACACTGAGGCACAGAGGGGGTCCTAAGTTACTATATTATGACATATATGTAGCAGGAAAGCAGCAGAGCTGGAATTCAGATTCAGTCTTTCCTAATCGTTGCCCCAGATCTTCCTTCAGCTCAGCCCTGGCTCTTTTCAAAATATGTTAAACTGGAAACTTTCAGGAGTTTTATCTCTTTTTTTTTTTTTTTTTCCAGGAGAATACAGACTTTACAACCTTCCCAAAGAATTCTGCTGACTTTCGCCAGACTCTGGGTACTTCCTACTTCTCCATGTGACTATCATGAACAAAAAAAAAAAAAAAAAAAAAAAAACCTATCAGACTCGGGAACTGATAAAACCAAAAAAAAAAAAAAAAAAAAAATCTCAAAATGTGAATTCTGTGACTACAGGGAGAAAAAGAAAATTGAAATACAATAAGTGTATGTATGCATAATAAAAGCTAATATCAGTTAAGGCCCTAGTCTATGTCCAGCACATTAACTGCATATTCTCATTGAATCCTCACACCAACCCTTAGAGATAGATGCCATTAGAGATGAGGAGACTGGGGATAAGCCAGATGAAGTAACTCATTCAAGTCTGAAAAGCTGCCAGCGGGGGAGCAGGGGAACTCAGAACCAGAGCTGTCAGGCTTCGATGCCCACTCTCCTAACTCTACACTCTATTACCTCCAACGCTCTTCTCCCTACTTCACTCACACTTGAATGCCTTACCTTCTCTCCAAATCCTAATCGTGTTCCAAAGCATCAGTTCCCAATTTCCCTGTCCCACCCATAGCCATTTACACCAAAACACAGGCAGCAAAATCACCCCCGGTGCCTGGTTCTTGTAGCTTCCTGGGCCCCACCCCCCTAACTAAATGAATCTATAACTGAGGAAAGTGGGGTTTGACTCTGCACTGGGGGGTTCTGAAGCTCACTAATGTTTGAGAATATTGCCTTGCACTGCCCCGCATGAAATTTGTGTACTAATTACAAGTTGACCCAGAGGACATTTGGAGTCAAGCAAGAGTTGCATCAGCTCCAAGTAGATTTGTTACAAAGATAGGTATCTGACATTTCTCATAAAGCAAGACACAAACGTTTATTGGGCTCTTAAATTAGCTGACCAAAGCTGGATTATTCATAATGTAGCTTAACTACAGAACTAGTTGAATTTTGGTACTAATAACTGAAGAATCATTAAGTACAGACACAAAGAGAAAACATAGTAGTTTGCAAAATGCTTATTTCCCGGGGTTCATGTTTACTGCCTATTTGTGAGTCAAAGAGTATCCATACCCTTTTGACATTTCCACTCCAAACACACAGATGTATAAGAAAGGAAAATGGGTGCCAGACATTTAAATCAAGGTCTGTAAGAAGCCACTTCTAAAACCCAGGTGGCTAATTCAAATTAGAAGGAGGAGCCAAAAAAAACCCCACATTTTCAATAACATTTATGAAGCACTGATTTCCCTTTCTTCCTAACCTAGACATACTCCATTCACTTCAGAAATACCACCCTGAATACAAACATGATTAACAATGATGATTTGGAGTATTTACAGTAAAGCAGCTTCATCAATATTAATGAACATTTATTGAGCACCTACTATGTAAAATGAAATAAAAATTTGAAAAATACTGAAGCTCTATGCCATGGAGACCTAAAAATTTCAGTATCTGAAAGAATGATTAAACAGAGTCCTGAGAGGACATGGAGCATTTAAGAAGCTTCTACATTCAGTCTGACCAAAGGGATCATAAAATAATAATAATAATAATAATAATAATAATAATAATAATAATAAAAACCTAGAATATAAGTTTTCCCAACTGCCTCATCAACTAGCAGGATTCAGGAAGCAGCAACAGCCTTCTCCTAGCCACCCTTGTATCTCTCCAGAGCAACTGTGGTTGAACAAATGATTCCTTGGCCTGCTCAATGACTCCAGATAATTTAACAAAAAAAATCCATGCATCTTCTACCACATTATTTTTTTAGTATCTGTTAAGAAAGTGCATATTGTTGAAGGTACCATAAATTCAGTATTATCTTAACATTAACTTCTATTTTATTATGCACAGCAGTATCTACATTCATATATCTAAAAGGAGTTAAATCAAAGGATTATTCAGTCTACAAGCAATGCTTGGTGCACTGGGAAATTAGAAGATGCTCGTAATAATCTCAAGGGCCCAGAGGAGAGGTGTGAGTCCCACAGGCCAAGATCTGTTGCCCTGGCCTATTATCTCAAAGGATTTCCTCCCAGACTCCTCTCCTTAATTGGTCTTTTAAAAGAGGTCCCTAATGCCCCAGTGAAAACGGGGAGGTTACACCTGTTTGGAAATGGGAAGGCTTACAGCAAACACTAGCTTCTCCAGATGGTTTACAGCAGCATTTTTGAAAGCTGTCAGGGTCTTCACAGTGTGTAGAATCGGGGACTGAGACTAGATTGTCCCAGAGCAACTCTTACATTCTCTCTGAAGATCTGATTTCACCTCAGAGGATATCCTGACTGCCATGCAGCATGGTAGGTAGTAAAAGGATGAAGGAAAAAAAAAAAAAAAAGCATTGTCAAGCAGGTCGTAAATGTCCAATTCTCTCTAAGGGAGGCGAGCATTGTCCTTAAGAATAGTTACACTATAAAGCTGTAGGCAGCAGAGAAGTGGGTAAAGCAGATCATACTTAAGGTTTATTTCTCAAAAGTCAAACATGATTTCAGTTTGGGGTCATCCACCAAGCATGAAGGTTGTGGATAACAGTATTATTAATATTCCATAAATTCTTTATATAGTACTCAGAGGAAAATCATCATTTGTAATATTTATCTGGTGCTTGAATGAGAACATGTGATAATATGACAATTCAATTTTCTACTTTGACATTTCAAATATGACCAAGTCATGATAATCAATCAGTAATACATTTATCATCTACATGAAGCCAATTATGCGCCAATAATCAGTGAAATTTCGAACTTGTAACCTAGACCCGTGTGCAGTGGCGACAGGGAAGGTGGAGACATTTGCTATAATTATGCTGTTATTGCTTCTAACAAAATGTTTTATACCTGAAAGGGCAGGCAGTGCTTTTAAAACCTCAATTCGAGGCTGGCTCTTTATTACAAATTGCCTTTTGAATCATAAGCTTTTTAGAAGGGCAACAGGAGACGCAGTCATCATAGGACAGCATGAGCAGACGGCTTGGGAATCAGATAGACGTGGTTCAAATCCCAGTTCTGCACACATCAACGGAGTGACCCCTGGCAAGTGATTTACACACTCTAAGCCTCAGTCTTCCCATCTATAAAGCGGAGGCAATAATTACCCCACAAGGTTGACTAAGGATTGGTACTCAAAAAAATAGGAGCTCTCATGATAACCATAAGCCTAAAACTGAAGCCTGAAGGTTTAGGTCATGTTTTAAAAAGAATAATTTTAAAACTTCCTATCTAAGTGAACCAAGGCTGAGAGAAGAAAAACATTTAAAACCTAGCACTCATTATAATCAAGTATCTTTTAAAATATTCTGATTGCCAGACAACAATTATATGCGCTATTTTAATATCATAAAACAGTTGTACTTCCTTCTTTGTTTATTGCATTGTGAAATCCCATGTTAGAATTACAGGCATGTAAACCAGGGCCATTAAGAATAGCTGCAAAAGGCACTTACTGATGCATCATTTAGCCTGCAGCCTGTCTTTGGAAGAGAGAAACCCAAATGGCCCCTTCTTTCAAATATCACCCAGATATACAGTGTTCATTTGAGATCATCTAAATAGTGTTTGTGTGTGGGCATGCACACATGCGTGCATGCATTTTAACTCAACTTTCAGTGACACCTGATATTTTTCTTCCCTTATGAGACAGTTAAGAATACTCTCTGTGACAAGGATGGATATGGAGGTAGCCAATAGGCATGGGATCTGCCGCCGTAGGAATCTTCCCACCCATCTCTCCCACGGTCCCAAACAGCAGGCCTAAGCCCTTGTGAAACTACAGAGTGGTTGCCAGGGGCCCTTGAATCAGTATGAGCGCAACCAGTCACAGCGTGCAGAACCCACAAAGCAGATTATCACAAAGAATGCGTGTTTCAGTCACCTACCTACCCGCTGTACGATCACCACCTCAACATGTGGGAGCTTGAAACAAAATTGCTCTCCAATAACTCTGTGGGTTGACTGGTGGTTCCATTGCTCTGCATGGCATCAATGGGAATGCTGGATGGCTGCAGCCGACTAGGGACTTGATTGGGCTAGAACATCCCAGATGGTTCACTTCCATGATTGCCTGCTAATGGGTCTTAGCCAGGAGCTCAGCTGAGGCTATCAACTAAAACACCCACAGGTGGACTCCACATGTAGTCTGAGTTTCTTACAGTTTGGTGGTTGGGCGGCAAAAGGTAGCACCCAAAAAAGGGAGCAGGACAAAGAACCAGATGGAAGCAGCAGGGCTTCTATGGCTTTGGCTGGGAAACCACACAGTGCCATTTCCACCGCATCCTACTGGCCAACAACTCACAGGGCTAACCTGACTTAAGGGCAAGGCAATTAGACCTTAATTACTTCTTGATGTGGGAATACTGCTATCTTTCAAGTGTTTCTCAATGTGTAATTGATAAAATACAAACTAATTGAAGGCAGGGACACCTGGGTGGTTCAGTGGTTGAGCATCTGCCTTCTGCTCAGGACGTGATCCTGGTATCCAGATCGAGTCCCACATCTGGCTCCCTGCATGGAGCCAGCTTCTCCCTCTGCCTGTGTCTCTGCCTTTCTCTCTCTCTATCTCTGTGTCTCTCATGAATAAATAAATAAAATCTTAAAAATTAATTGAAGGCATACTGAATCATTGGCAAATTTCAGTCATTAGTTATCAGTTATCTTTTCAATGAACTCATAAAAATGTGTACTCTATCAAGATGATTAAGAATTCAAACTCTGCAGACAGGTTTGAATTTAAATCCCTAGATCTATGGGTTGCATAGCCTTGAGAAAATCCTGAAGCCTCATTTTCTCTACTTCTAAATGGGTGGTCGAAGGGGACTTCACAGAGTAGTTCCAAGGATTGGACAAGAAAATGCACAGCAGATGTCTAGGACTCAGAAACAGCTCTTATAAAAAAGAAAGAAAGAAAGAAGAAAGAAAGAAAGAAAGAAAGAAAGAAAGAAAGAAAGAAAGAAAGAAAGAAAGAAAGAAAGAAAGAAAGAAAAGAAAAAAGAAAGAAAGAAAAGAAAAGAAAAGAAAAGAAAAGAAAAGAAAAGAAAAAAGAAAAGAAAAGAAACAGCTCTTATAGCTACTGTAATGCCAGGAAGCTACAGTAACAGAGCTAACTCTGGCCCCTTCCCTGGTCCCCTCCCCCAGCCCCCAACCCCCAGCCCCCAAGGCCTTCCCTCACTTCCTCCTGTATGTTATTTGAACGAGTGATTGCGACAATGCCTGCTGTGGCTGGAAGTGTCTATAGCTAGAAACTCACTAGAGAGATATTTTAATACTGATTTATGCAAAATATGTATTAACGTCAAACATAATTTAAGGGTCAAGATGTTGATGGAAGAAAAGGAAAAACTGGAAAAGTACCCTTATTATAATCAAAAATTCTTTTTAAATTCTCAAAAGCCCACCACCTGACAAGCCAAGAGCCAACTCCTACATATTAATCACACATGGTAGGTTGGTTCTGGTCCACTTGTCACATTTCTTGGGACAAAACTGACCAAGAGGCAGCAGTGGGCTCTAGTGAGTTAAAAGCAGTCTCCAGGTGCACAGTGGGCAGATGCATTCCCAAGCCAATGGAAGCAGGACCAGGAGGGGCTGCAGGCCAACTCTGACCAGATAACCAGAAACCTAAAGAACTTCTGAATCCAGCCTGTGCAGTTATTTTAACACAAGTAGATTACATCAATGGAAGGAAGGAAAGAAAGCAAGTGGAAGCCACAAGTCCAATCACATTAGTACTGGAAGTTCACAAAAAGAATTTTGCTGGGTTCCTTGGGGCTGGTTTTCCTCCTGCCTGTTCTAAGCCTCTCTTTCCCACCTGGAGTAGAAAACTGCACAGTACGGCATCTGACCCAAACTTAGTCCGATCACGTCCAAGGGTAGCCCAGCAAGTTCATGGTAAACTGAGAGCTCCACAGAGATTTGAAAGAGGACATTTTGCTACATTTAAATATTTTATTGGAAGAAAGAAAGGGAGCTCTCTAGCTCTAAGCGATGGAAGTGACTAGCTCATGAAAAAGTAAACTGGGGACACCTGGGTGGCTCAGTGGTTGAGCGTCTGCCTTTGGCCCAGGGCGTGATCCTGGAGTCTAGGGATCGAGTCCCACATCGGGCTCCCAGCATACAGCCTGCTTCTCCCTTTGTCTGTGTCTCTGCCTCTCTCTGTGTCTGTCATAAATAAATAAATAAAATCTTAAAAAAGAAAAGAAATTTAAAAAAGAAAGTAAACTGGTCCAGCAAGCATAATGCATGAGGTTTCTCTCCCAGAATCAGAAGCCAACCAGAGTTATGTCCATGCGTTGAGCCACGGAATCTGCTTAGAAGACTTTTAGGAAACTCTGAGGGCAAAGATATTTCTCGAAGTTCAATGGGCAGGACCTCTCTCTATGTGGCACAGCCCTGGTATGTCATGGGTAAAATGAGATTCTAATAAAGCTCTTCGGGCATCCCTAGTGTAACAGTTTTATAAAAAGCTGATGGAGGGGGCACCTGAGTGGCCCAGCGGTTGAGCACCTGCCTTCAGCCCAAGGCCTAATCCTGGAGCCCCAGGATCGAGTCCCACGTTGGGCTCCCTGCATGGAGCCTGCTCCTCCATTTGCCTGTGTCCCTTTCTCTCTCTCTCTCTCTCAATCTGTGTCTCTCATGAATAAATAAATAAAATCTTTTTTAAAAAAGCTGATAAAAAGATCTTCCTACCTCTGCATTCCATGCTGTATTAGATGCTGTTATATATTAGGACCCCTAAGACTCCCACTAAGATTTTCACAACATATTACAGTATTTGCTACACTGTTGAGAGCCACTTTTATAGGCTTACCCTCCCTTAATTTATAAGCTAAAAGGGACTGCCACCATTCACCATTCCTGGTGCTGCCTTTCACATTCTTGTTAGTGCCACCAAACAAGAATCCACTTTCGAGGACTGCCAAGTCCCTCAGAGAATCTCTCCAGTACCCCCAAAAGCCTTGGCAGCCATCTGGTCTTGACTTTGATGTGAATTGCTTATATTTTTTCGTTGAAACTCAAGACATTGTATTTGGATGATTGGGGGGCTCAGATGAATCTCAGTGCTTTTTGCCCTTTTCCAAAAATTCTCACTGGCCAGACTATTTTCATTGAATAGAAGGGCCTACCTTCTGTAATCGGTGATACAAGCCTGCCAGTAATCCTTTGATGATATTCAAATGATCGTCCCACATTCTCAGGCAGCCATTCATTACCTAAAACCATGATATCAGAGAAAACTAGGTTTATATCTCATAGAATTAAATTCCACCCACTACACCCTGCCAACTACTTGCATTTAAATGTACACTTAATTGGATGGGAGGTTAGCCAGGCAAAGGTGACAGATCTGCGGCCACCAGGCCATGTGGAATTGACTGTCACTCATTAAAGTTATCCTTAAGATAAAGATTTAAATCTATTTCATTTCCTTGCTTGGTATCACCAAAGTAAATAGGACTAAGACACGGGAATTAAAGAAGATTTTCCAGCCAAGAACATTGACAGCTGAAATATAATCAGTTTCTAAGATTTATAATGCTATTGACTTTTCTTTTGCATCATAAATTTCACTGCTGACTCTCTGCCTGGGTTTTATTATAATATCATATCATATTAGGGAGATCAGCTTTGCTGGTGACGAATGAAAATCACTGATATGAAAAAATCCCCATTATCAGCTCATCACCTAATCATATTAGCATCTTCGTATCCTATTATCAACTTTTTTATATAAAATAACATTTCCTAATGACGGGGATTTCGCTAATGCTATATGAGTGGTACTAATATCATTTGAGAGTTCTCACCATCCACATCCTACTTGAAAGCAGAGTGTATTTGTTTTCTACACAGACTTTGAAAACCACAGATGGTGTCTAGAAATTCAGGCAAAAGTGATGCTTTGTGGAAAAGCTGTCCTCTTGATTAGCATTGAGGGCCCTTTACAATTTGATGACAACCTTTAACTGATAGCATGATGATTCACAACTCTGGAAGGTAGTTGCGGCCGATAGAAAAAGTAGCAATCTGCTAACCTACCAAATGCAAGTAGAATATATCTAATTTCTTTAGTTTTTGCTCATACTATTCTCAAAGTCAAACTGGGATAAAGTTCAGCTGAGATAACTATTACTCAATACCAACTGCTTGTCAAATGCCACTGGATGAGGTTTCTACCTATTTATTTCCCTTCATAGCATTTTTTTTTAAGATTTCATTTATTTATTCTTGAGAGAAAGAGAGAGAGAGAGAGAGAGAGAGGCAGACACAGGCAGAGAGAGAAGCAGGCTCCATGCAGGGAGCCTGATGTGGGACTTGATCCTGGGACTCCAGGATCATGCCCTGGGCCAAAGACAGATGCTTAACCGCTGAGCCATCCAGGGATCCCCCATAGTATTTTTTTTTTATTTTACTTTTTAAGTAGGCTCCATGCCCAACATGGGGCTTGAACTCATGACCCTGACATCGAGAGTCACACGTTCTACTGACTGAGCCAGCCAGGCACCCCCCACCACCTCCACCTATTTCTTAGCAAACTCATAACTTTCTTAAATTGGTTGAAACTGGTAAAGAGAAAACATGGCATTTCTAAAATTCATTTTTTAGAATGTGATCGAGTCACTGGAGTTTGTGGCTATATCTGCAAGATGCTGAACCAGTCAATCACCTCAGCGATTCAGTATGACAACCAGTCAATGCAGTGAGAAAATCAATTTTATCAGCTCATTGAACTGAACTGATGCCTGTGGACACATGCAAATCAAAGGCCCCTCCATGGCTTCCTAGTGCCACCATGATAGCTGCTTCTCTGTCATCACAGTGAGGTAAGGGTCTCACCCAGCCCCAGTCTCCAGTATAGGGGGGCCCTGGCTCGCTCAGGTATTTTGAAATTCCCTTGGCATCTGGCACTGAACTAGGAGACCCTAGCTGGGCAGCACCAAACTCCAACCCAGCCAATGCAGCCTAAGGCCTACTAGAGCCGTCTGGGCTCCCTCGTTGAATCCCCTGGCTACCCTGCTCCTCCACTCAAGATTTGCTTTTGATCCTGCTAGAAAAGGATCCCCCCAATGTCCCACAAACTGACAGTAGCAGCAACTTCTCTCCAGCATTTCTTCCAGGGAGCTTATTTACTAGGTCTTCCTCATAGAGCCTCCTACCTCCAGGGCCAGCCGTGAGATTCCAGAACTCCAGAGTACTTAAAGAGCTTGACTTCTCCATGCACCCTCCCTACCTGTCTCTAGAGGAAATAGAAGCCCTTCAAATAGATGGGCCACGTCTTTTTAACCCATGCAATGATTAGCAGATCATGGTTTTATTAAATATTGAATCGCTGAACTAGTTAATTTAAGAGTGACTCTCAAACTTTAATTGGCATTTTTTTTTAAATCACCAGAAATCTTTTTAAAATATGGATTCCTGGAGTCCCACACTGCACACACCCCTCCCATTTGTACTTAATACCTCCTGGATTGTGTGCAGGTGTCTACATATTTACCAAATACCCTGGGTGATGTGCTTCAATTGAAAGTATCAGTTGTCTTCCACTGACCTGATCCATCTCTTTAAAAAATAAAAAAAAGGGGGATCCCTGGGTGGCTCAGCGGTTTAGCGCCTGCCTTCGGCCTAGGGCGTGATCCTGGAGTCCCGGGATCAAGTCCCACGTCGGGTTCCCAGTATGGAGCCTGCTTCTCCCTCTCCCTCTGCCTGTGTCTCTGCCTCTCTCTCTCTCTCTTTCTCTCTGTCTATCATGAATAAATAAATAAGATCAAATAAATAAATAAATAATTTTTAAAAACTAGGTAAATGTTTGCTATAAGAAAAATTTCATAAGTTGACCCATTTCTGCTGCAAGTATCTATTTTCTAAATTTAAGACTAGGAAAATGGCCAAGCACTTGAAATGTATTTCCCATCCTGAGTTAGGTGGAAATCAGTTGGGGAGGCGGCCCTAGTCAAAGGTGTAGAGGAATTCTCACACGGAATCCCCAAATGTCTTAGTAAATGTCTCCCTTCACTTGGCTCTTTAATTCCCTCAGGCTCCGCGTATTTCCAGGCACCAGGCACCAGGCCCCAGAAGAAAACACATCAAGGCGGGGAGCAGTTCCCACCTTTAGGGAGAGGTGAACCAAGCCAAAGAGAAGCCTGACTATAATGTCAAGTTGAAGGAGAAAGTGAGGGCTTCTTGGGAAGTAGATAGAAATCAGTATAGAGAAGGAGAGGTGGTTAGAAATGTCCCATCTCTGCAGGTCTCTCTGCTCCTCTGAGCAAGGGGACTTGCTCCTTGTTCTGTGCTCCCATTTCAACATGTGTCTATATTACACAACGTTTTAGAGCAGAGTGTCCTGAATGGTTCACTGTCGCTAAGGGACAGTAAACCCCTTCCGAGTGGCGTGAAGATTGGCAATATTGTGGGTAAGAGCTTGTTCTATGCTGCACCAGGGAGCAGGCTCCCAGGCTGGACCTGTCCCCTCCTTGCAACGTGTGTTCAAAAGTGAACAATAAATCTTTTCAAAGATGCAAAAAAAAAAAAAAAAAAGGCTTGTTCTAGAGGCAGACCCTGAATTCAAACCCAGATCTGCCACTTACGCGAGATTGGCAACTTACCACCTAAACCTCAGCTACCCTCATCTGCAAAATGGACACAACAGTCACTCCCCTGGAGGAGCAGCCACCTAATTGAGAAAATCCACATCAAATACTTAGCAAACGTGGGTTGTAGGTGTTCGATAAATGTTAGCACATAGAAATCATTGTTCATTTGGTGTCCCCAGTACAACTTGTGATAAATGAAATGGAAATGAGTATCACTGATACCCATTTGACCACAGCCACGCTTCAGATGGGCCCCTGAGAAAGAAGACAAGGCCAGTCAAATGTTCATTGCTCAATTGATTGATTGCCACAAGCCTTATGTGAAGCCACCTAACTACCTGCTACCTAACCACCTGCTACCCCTGACCCAAAAACCCAGGCTGAGAGATTTCCGTGGACTTTTCCCCAGGGGGCCACCCTCTGATCTTAGCTCTTAAAGTTTCTCCACTCCTTGGAAAAAAAGATGTATAGATAAAGGATACCAAAGAAGGGAGCACCTTCCCTAAACCACACTCCTAGGGAGGGTGACCCCCAGGCTCATTCTGCTGGGGACAATCCTGGCATAATCATAACCCCAGGTGTGCATGACACATTCTGTGGTTATCCATACCCTAGGCTTTGGAAGGCAGGAGTCCCTCCAAGTCACTTGTGCCTACTTGGAAGCAAGTCAAGCTTGTCATAGGATACCAGCCTTGTGGGCCAACGGGAAAAAGGGCAATCAGGGAGGAGGAGAAACTCCAAAGGTGTAAACTGCCAGCCTGCTCCATTTGGAAAGCCCTGCCCTTGAGCCTTGCAGCTCAGCTGTGTCCCCAGGAAGTCTTTTGCCTGGACCTCCAGGGAAGCCTCCCTTCCTCAGGTGGGAGAGCCCAGGCCTCTTTAAACAGGGCTCTAAATCCTGCTCCTAACAAGGTCTCCAACCAGTACAGGAAATGAAAAATGTGAACTTTCACTTGAAAAAAAAAAATGTTTTTCCCATGGTCTTGAAAGCTAACATGTTTTTGATGATCAGAACATTCTTGGGTAAGGGACAAGAATATCTAACAAACTGGTGGTTGTACGGTGGTCACGGGATATAAAAGACACAAGTCCAAAAAAAAATCACAAAAACCACAATCAGCCATAATAACTAATCCCTGACAAGCAATTTATATTCGCAATGTGCTTCCAGACACAGGACCCCACTTCTGTCCTTCAACGGCCCCACGAGATTAGCAATGTCATCCCGAAGTTTGCAAGTGAGAAAAAAGACATCGCAGGAAGTTCAGTGATTTGCCAAGAACACACGCCTTGTAAGCAGCAGACCTGGAGCCTGAATCCAAGGCTTTGGACTTCAAATCTTGGGATTCTCTCCGATACGGTCGATCACAGAATAATCACATTAAATTTGAATTCAGTTATGAGAAAAAAAGAGAAAACGTACAGAGAGAAGGAAAAGTCAGGGAGGAACCACTTGAGTAGTGCAGGCAATACCCCTGACCCAACATTTTAAGGCAAGCGCACCATGCAGTGAGCCAAGGACTGGAAACAGGACCACACTCTTCCCTCCGTTTGACTCTGTTCTCAGACACTTTCATAATGAGAGCACCTCACTCACTGAGTGTGAGTCTAAGATTTCAAGGCTTGCATTGTGGGGGGCGCCTGGGTGGCTCAGTCAAGTGTCTTGACTCCTGATGCCGGTTCAGGTCATGATCCTGGGGTTATGAGATCAAACCCCTCACTGGGCTCCACGCTAGGCCTGGAGCCTGCTTCAGATTTTCCCTCTGCCATCTCCTCCCTCTCTAAACAAATAAATGCTTGCATCTGGGACAACACAACCCCTAAATGCACATGAACACAACTGGCTCATCTGGTACTCAACCCAAGGAAACAACCGTATATTAGATGTTGGAGGAAAAACCCAAGCGAGGGACAGTGTCAGGCCCCCACATGCTACCTTCCTCAGAGCTGTGGCGCCTCCCCTGTCCAGCATCATGTGGTTGAGCAAACGCTTTCACAGACCCCACCTTACCCAATCCTGTCAACATCCCTGAGAAAGGAGGAGATAAGAGAGGTGTGATTGTCCCCATCCCACAGACTGGCACGATAATATTTTGAATACTACATTATGTTTTTTACTCTCTGCACTTATGCTACAGGGAAGGAGGAGACAGAAGCAAACTCATGAAGATCAGTCCCCTGAGAGAGGAGCTTTCAGCACAGGGCAAGGTTTTGTGATCAGACTTGGTCCAGAAGCCAGTCTTGCCTACCTCCAAGACGTAAGGCTTTAGGCAGCGCAGGTGCCAGCTGTAACCAGGCTGGACAGTAGTTAAAACAAGGCATAACTACTGGGTGTTATGCTATATGTTGGCAAATTGAACTCCAATAAAAAAAAAAAAAAAAAAAAAAAAAAAAAAAAAAAAAAACAAGGCATAACTGAGCTCCCTAGGCTCTTGTACAACCCAAGGGAGTGGGAAGGAGCCACAACAATGACTATTAAGTAAGTTTCTCACTCACCCTGGGAGATGAGTCCTCACAGTCATGTCTATGTGAACTTTGTGGGTTGTTTTTGGGGGTTTTTTTGTTTTTTGTTTTTTGTTTTTGCTTTTTTATAAAGACAATTTTTGGAGCCACTTAAAGTTCACAGAATTATGAAAAAGATGCAAAGATTTCTCATATATCCCCTGCCCCTACACACCCACAGTCTCCCCCATTATCAACCTCCCACACGAGAGTGCTACGTTTGTTAGAACTGATGGATCTCCATTGACGCATCATCTCCCAAGTCCATAGTTTACCTTAGGGTTCATTCTTGGTGTGGTACATTCTATGGGTTTGGAAATGTATAATAACATATATTCACCATTATGGTATCATACAGAGAATTTTCACTGCCCTAAAAATCCCCTCTGTTCTTCACCTACTCATACATACCTTCCTCCCCCTACCCCTGGCAACCACTATATATTTGCTGCCACCGGCATTTTGCCTTTTCCAGAATATCATGTATTTGGGATCATACAGTATCTAGCCTTCCCAGGTTATCTTCTCTCACCTAGTGTATGCGTCTACATTTCCTCCATGTCTTTTCATAGCGTGATAGCTCATTTCTTTTTAGTTCTGGATAATATTCCATTGTCTGGGTGTACCACAGTAGATTTATCCAGTCACTCATTGAAGTACATCTTGGTTGCTTCCAAATTTTGCGTTGACTTTTTTTCTTAAATGCAGAAATAATGAAATTTCTTGCACACCGCATTTTGTGACTACAAATTTCTTCCTGCTACACGAATGAGGAAAAAATAAGATGCCAAACATCCATTAGAATACATATTTGAGGTATAAGACCATCTCTTGTTTGGAATGAGACATTTGGTTTATTAGGGAGACTGTAGGCTAATTTGTGATTCTCCCTTTGTTTCCTATACAGACCTCAATTGTTTAAAATGACTTTGGGGTGCTCTCATCCTTTACTGACTTACTTGATTGATTATCTCTAACACCATTTACCACCCTAGGTATGTGATGTCAAAGCAGTTTGTATGGCTCCTTGGAGACACACCAAAGAAGGGGTTCCCTGAACACATAACGATTAGACAAGTTCTTGCACTCTGGTGCCAAGGCCTTTCATTAGAATAAAAAAGGTAGCTCTGTTAATGTTTCCTTATCATGGAAGAGTCCATGAATATACACTCATTTGCTATTCATCTAGTTGAAAATGTCTCTTTTCCAGCCACATACACATGTCCTGTTTTGCTCCCCCTTGACAGTGCTCTGAATTTGGGCTTTTGCTGGCTTTTTAGCATCTGAGGATTTCTTTTGTTGTTTCAAGCCCTCTCTATACAGATTTAAAGGATTCTCATATACTTAATCCAGCCTGTCTGTATGTTCAGAGTGCAAGGAGGGCTTCCCATGGCACCTCAGTTTGCCATGTTCAGGGTAATCGCCATAAAATTTCATTTATACAGAGAGTTGACATTTTTGAATCCTTATGATGTATTGGGCACTACCCAGGCACAGGGAATACAAACAGGAGTGAGATGAAATGCCTGTTTCCCACATCCTCATAGTCTAGAGAAGACAACAGACAAACCCCAGTACAATGGGGGGCCGAGGGCCTGACATAGGCGTGCACAAAAGGAAACAAGAGCCAGGACCATTGGGCCATCCATTTCGGCAGGAAAGCTGGGAAGGCTCGGCATGCGCCGCTGTGTATGATGAATGAGACCAGCCAAAGTCTGTCCACGGTCAGCATGGCAGTGACATAAATTAAACTTGACATTTCTGATCTGAACCTGCTCTAAAATGCAATAGAGCATAACATAAAGTGGGTTATTAGACTACTGCTCGAGAAACCCCGGTTGGAATTCTTACGCAGCATCTACGTGAACTTGGGCGAGTCACTGCACACGTCTAGGTGTCACTTTCTCCCCGGGTTATTTAACCAGTTGGGTTCAACAAACTCTGAGAGTTCATCTAGCTGAAAATGACATGATCAATACACTGAACTGTCATCATTCTCCCACCAAATGCATGTTATTAAGTTGTTTAAGGCAATAAAGCTACATGGATGTTGGCCAAGGTCAGCAAGGGCCAGATTTAGCTAAAGTAACAGAATATGAAGAAGAAAACAGAAACCCAAAGACTTAAGGGACAGTGCTGCTGAGCACGGGCTGCAGTTCACACAACTGTGTGGGAGCACAGCAAAACGAACCTCTGGTCCTTTAGCCTCAATAGGGAGGGAGAGAGGGTCGTTTGGGCTGAGTATCTGTGCTCCACCCTCTTAATCACAAACTTCCCAAAGTTACCGGTCACAGCGTCCTGTTGCAGTCACCACCTGAGCACCAAGGGACCCTCACTAAATGCAAATGGCTTATGAGGAGGCAGGGCACGGCCTTTCCTTGGATGCTGCTGAGACCAGTCTTTTTTCTTTCTTTTTTTTTTTAATTTAGCAATATTGATTTATTATTTGGCAGTCCAATGTAAGGTGCTAATAATAGGGGAAACTGGCTGGGACCAGTCTTTCAAGGGGGCTGCAGCTGCAGGCAGGTCCTTTCTCCCCCCAGGCAACCTCTCCCCCCACCCCCAGGGGTAATGAGCACCGGCGATCCGATACACCAGGCCCCCCAGATCGAGGCCCACCAGAGCTCTGACCTCCAGAGCACGGACGGCTGGCCCTGGGGGTACCTGCTGAGCATCCTGAGCTCGCTGCTCCGCGAGCTGGGTCCCGACCCGCCGCCGCGGCCGGCGAAAGGGGAGGCGCAGCGCCATCTGCTGTCCTTTCGGGGAACAGTCGAAAGCGCCCGGGAACCGCCGCTGGGTCCCGACCCGTCCCTCGCAAAGCAGCTAGAACCACATTTTTTTTTTTTAAATGCAATTTTCTTTCATATAAAGCAATACGGGAAATGCGCTTGTTGTAGTATGAGTCTTATTATTTTTGATTTTTTTTTCTGCTTATTCTAGATGTGGGTCTCGGACAAAAATGAAAGTTGGAGTTTAAAACCTAGTTGATGGTATTTTCATTTATGCACCTCATAGAACCACAGCATGCAGGTTGTTTTTTTGTTTTTTGTTTTTTTGTTTTTTAATAAAGCAACCGATCTTAATGACAATACTTCCCTTTGTATTCACTTTAAGTACGGTGAGTTGAGGGGATCCCTGGGAGGCTCAGGGTTGAGCACCTGCCTCTGGCCCAGGGGGTGATCCTGGGGTCCCTGGATCGAGTCCCACATCGGGCTCCCTGCATGGAGCCTGCATCTTCCTCTGCTTGTGTCTCTGCTTCTCTCTCTCTCTCTCTCTCTCTGTGTCTCTCATGAATAAATAAATAAAATGCCTTTTTTTTTTAAAAAAAAGTACCATAAGAGGAATGCCATACACACACCTGACACGTATATTAAAGAGGGAAAGATATTCAAACAATGCTATAAGAGAAACAGCACTTTTTGAGTTCTGAAAATAAATATTTTTAAAGCAACATATTAGAACATAAAGAAATTGATTCAAAAAGTAGTCTTGCATCCCTAAAAATGTTTAAACTTCACACCAGATTTATTGATCTTTCAGAACTGATCTCCTTATAGAATTCTATTTTAACAAAGCCTGTTTTCAGAGCCGACGGGGGGGCACTGGGATTCTTTGAACTATGAATGAATAAGCCCATTCAGGACTAGATACTGGCCCTCTAACTTGGAGGATTTGGGATTTGGGTGCTATGACCAGAAAAAACAAATGCTGAACAGGATGTCAAAGGCAGCCACACATATGTCAAAACCCTTACCTAAGACACAGTCATTCCTAAAATTCTGTATTAGAAAAAAAATAAAAAATAAAATAAAATAAAATAAAAAATTCTGGATTAGTATCATTGTAGAGACCTGGACAGAGATGCTCAGATGCAGTTAGTTTCCTTTGGCATCTCCTCCCCACGTCCGATTACAGTTGACTGTTACTAATCAGAAGCTTCTATTCTTATAACTTGAGGTAAGTGATATCAAGAGATAAGAGATGCTTGTTTGTCACTACAAATGTTCTCCAAAATATTGGGAGAAAATAAGATGCTAGGAATAGCAACATTCATGAAACAAATGATATATTGAGCTATAAGAAATTGCTGCTCCTTGACTATTTTCACTTAAAATAAAGCTTCATACGATTCACCTTAACACTGGAGAAACTTTAGGAAAGATAGGCCAAGATGGCTGTGACTAGGCAATAACATCCCTTGTAAGTGCAATTTTTAACTTCACAGTTTATTTATGACTGAGGTCATGTTTATGCAACATTAAGTTGGACAAATGTTTTAGCTTGCTACATGAGTTTTACAAACTAGCACCATCACTTAGCAGAATGCATCCACTCAAATAAGCTTCCAATAGGGCTATCAGTCTGGGTGTTAAGATTTAGTTTCTCATCCTTGTTTACTAATTAAGTCTCTGTCAAAGTTCCCTTGTTGTAATACAGATAAGAACTATGTATAAAATTAATATTGTCGCACATCAACTAACAAACATGCTCCATTGCAAAAGTCCATTTTGAAGGCAGTTGCTTGAAAGTAAGAAAGCACTTCCTCAAAAAAAGAAAGAAATGGTTAGGTCCCCAAGCCAGCTCATGAGAGTCTATATAACTCACAATGCCAGCTACACCATAATGTTGTTTTACAAACCTGAACTGCAAGTCCAGGAAGCAGAAAGACAAAAAGGAAAAAGAAAAGGTTCAAAAAATTGTATTGGGGATCCCTGGGTGGCTCAGCGGTTTAGCACCTGCCTTTGGCCCAGGGCGTGATCCTGGAGTCCCAGGATCAAATCCCATATTGGGCTCCTTGCATGGAGCCTGCTTCTCCCTCTGCCTGTGTCTCTGCCTCTCCCTTTGTGTCTCTCATGAATAAATAAATAAAATCTTTTTTTTTAATGGCATTGATACCTAGTGTTTGTGACACCATTTCCAGTATGCCGATATACTGTGTTTCTTTTAAATACTGAAATACATATTTAGTTCTGGATAACACTGCTGTTTTAGGATTTGAAAGAGTATGAACTCTGAAATGTGTTCAAAAATCAATGTCTGCATTATTCAATTTATACCACAAAACGAATTTGTGCTCCCTTTTTTTATGTCTAGGCAAAGCCACCTCGTAAAGATCACAATAAGCCATGGCAAAGTGTCCACTGAGAGGATAAGTCTGATTGAAACCCAAAGACTTTCTGAACAAGTGAAATATGAATATGTCAGTTTTGAAATTGGTAAAGATCCCTCACTATCACGCTCTACATGATGAAACTAAGAAAGTCAAAGACACACCCAAAATGCTTTCTTCAAAACAAAATGGTACAGTTTACCATGAAAAGAAAATTGTCACTGTAAAAAAGGAGACAGAGAGACAAAAATTTTCAAAAACTTCTGCTTAGAGGGATGAAGTTGTTTGAAGATGAATAGATCAAAAATCGGTATCTGTAGCTGGCATATAGCTTGCTTCTCCACGTCCTGACATGCATAGGATCAGAGTTTGTCAGCAGCTGGAAAAGTTGTATGAAAATACGCTTGCACCTGCACCATTGACCTCATTTTTTTTAAGTTGGTACTTTTTAAAAAAAGATTTATTTATTTATTCCAGCGGGAGAGAGAGAGTACAAGCAGGAGAAGGAGCAGAGAGAGAGAGAGATTCTCAAGCAGACTCCCAGCTGAGCATGGAGCCCAACGTGGAGCTCCATCCCAAGACCCTGAGATCATGACCTGAGCCGAAATCAAGACTTAACCCCCCGAGCTACTCTGGTACCCCTAAGTTGGCACTTCTTAAAAGAAATACAAATTACATCATCTTTTTCATGTTACATGTTGTAACTAATTTAAATTTTTTTGTCTTGTAAGGAGACCATTTTAGTAAAGCGTTATTTTATATATTTCACCAGTTAATAATAGTCTATAATGAATGCTTATTTATTTTCATGATTTTATATTTTGCTTGAGGTTTTCTAGGTTTCTAATTTTTGTATTTGAATTGTATGAGGTATTTAGTCCTTCTGAATGTTTTAAAAGGATTCTGACATTTTCTTTTAAATAAATTGTAGACGATATACATGTATTTCAGTTTCATTTCACTTACAATCAAAATAAACACTGAAGTACAGGAAACATCATTGTTTGTGGTGTTTCGTCGTGTCTGGTGGTGCTCAAACAGAGAGAGCATGTTGAGGAGGAGAAGAAACTAGGATTATTATATATAATATATATTATATAATATATATATAATATAACAGATTTCAGGCTGAGAGAGGACCTACAGAGACCATGAATAATGAATGGTACCCCCTTACCAATATGTAATTAAAAATCAAAATAATACTAAGTCAGGGCCGCCTGGGCGGCTCAGTGGTTGTCTGCCTTTGGCTCAGGGCATGATCCTGGAGTCCTGGGATCGAGTCCCGCATCAGGCTCCCTGCATGGAGCCTGCTTCTCCCTCTGCCTATGTCTCTGCCTCTCTCTCTCTCTCTGTATATCTCATGAATGAATAAATAAAATCTTTAAAAAGTTAAAAAATAAAACAATACCAAGTCATAACCTAAATCCAAAAGAGTCCTTGTTTTTCCCATAATGAGTAAGAAATCTCTTTTGTTACCTATTTCATTTCCCTTCCCCTGCTCCCCAAATATGATGTGCGTGGTTCCCAAAGCAGGGGGCATGCTCTATCTATCTACAGGGAGTCCAGTCCTCTCCAGCCTGTTCTGCTCCCACTTCTGCTTTGTCTGAGACCACCTCTCCAGTCCTCTTTCTTCATCAACACAGTAAGGGGTTTTGATTAGATGACATCCAGCCTCCTATCCAGCCCTGAATAAGTTGGGAGGGAGCAGATAGTGTCAGAATTGAGCAGAATTGTAAGACACTCAGCAGTGCCATAAAATTGCTTATTAGTGTGAGAACTGCTGCCCCCCCCCACACTCCCACATTGGAAACCTACCCCAGAACTCTTTTTATCAACGTTTATGAATACCTTTGAAATGTTCCCACCTCCCTCTATGACAGCAAGCAGTTGAACTAACTTATAGGGCTGTGTGGATGAATGAGAGACAACCTTAACCCTTCCAGATGTATGTTTATTTTAATATTATAACCATGAGTCTCTAATTAAGGGGATTTCAAATATCTTTAAGAATGATTTTTTTAGAGGGGCACCTGGGTGGCTCAGGTGGTTGAGTGGCCAACTCGATTTCGGCTCATGACTTCAGCTCAGGTCACTCTCTTGGGGTCCTGGGATGGAGGCTCATGTTGGGCTCTGCACTCAGTGGGGAACCTGCTCAAGGATTCTCTTTCCCCCTCTCCTCCTGTTCAGTTGCGCACAAACACACTTGCTCACTAGCTCTCTAGACAATTTTTTAAAGAACTTTTTTTTGGCGTGATAAGCACGATGTTTGCTGAGAACAAAATCTTTGGAGCATAACTGATACAGATTTAGAGATGGACTAGTTCTACCAAATGGGCAGATGACACAGATTTGACAAGAGTATGAAAAAATAGGCACTCAATTTGATTATATGTTTCAAATTTTCACAGATGGGTATTCACTGTCTGGGCAATTCCATTTGACAAACTTGTCCTATAAATATCCTCATAAAAGGCAAAATATGGCTTGAAGAACCCTTATGGGTCCTGGGTATTCTAAGGCATGCACTCTGTTAGTTATGCTTCTTCCCACATGCCCCCTTCTCCACTATACTCTGTACTCCTGAGCCTGGGAATGTGCCAACTACATTTCCCAGCCTCCCTTGCTAGCTGCCTTCCCATCTGGTTCTGCCAGTAAGAGATACTAGGAGGTGATTAGAAGACTGTGGGAAAAGGACATTCTGCTTCTAGCTCTGGTGGTGTAGTGTGGCAGCAGAATTCTGAGCTCAGTACCATAGACAGCACCTTTTCGGCTCTCTCAGGGCTGGTCCAGGCACCCAGTTTGGGCAGGTCCAGAATTAATTAGGGGCAACAGTATCTCCAATGGTGCAGCGGCCCTTGCAGATTCCTACTTCAGGGATTACAGCTTCTGATCTCAGATTACCATGCCTCTCTAAGTCTTTCTTTTTGCTATTCCAACCCCTCTAAGACCTTTCTAACCAGTTTCTTATATTGAATTTCCTTCAAAAAAACACAATAAATTCTGTTTCTGGACGATATATGGGTCATGCACTGTATTTCACAGAAAAAGATTTTAAAATAATCTAACCATCACTCTGTAAGGGGCTGGTTAAGTAAAACGATGGCTCATATAAATAATGGAATGCTATACAGCTGTCAAAAGAATAATGCATCTCTATATGTACCAATACAAATAATCTCCAAGTTCTAGTATTGCTTTTTTCAGATTCTGTTTATTTATTAGAGAAAGAGAGAGAGAGAGAGAAGAGAGTACAACCAGGGGGGATCCCTGGGTGGCTCAGCAGTTAAGCACCTGCCTTCAGCCCAGGGCTTGATTCTGAAGTCCCGGGATCAAGTCCCACATCGGGGTCCCTGCATGGAGCCTGCTTCTCCCTCTGCTTGTGTTTCTGCCTCTCTCTCTCTCTCTCTCTCTCTCTCTCTTTCTCTCTGTGTGTGTGTCTCATGAATAAATAAAATCTTTAAAAAGAGAGAGAGAGAGAGAAAGTACAACCAGAGGGGCGGGGGGGACAGAGGGAGAAGAGAGAGAAGCAGACTCCCTGTTGAACAGGGAGCCCAGTGCCAGGCTCCATCCCAGACCCAGAGACCATGACCTGAGCCAAAGGCAGATGCTTAACCGACTGAGCCACCCAGGCGCTCCTCCAAGTTATAGTTTTAAAAAGCAAGTACATGGTACAGAAGGACATGTACAGTAGGTGACCATTTGTGTGGATCTCTCTTCCTGTTGAATTTTAAGTTCACAAGCTGTGTATCCTGGCCAGTTGGCACAGTTTAACTGGCACCATGGCCATGCTGAGGTGAAAATACTTTCCTCATTGTTTCTTTACCATTTCCTCTGTTTTCCTCCTTCCCTACAAAATATAAAGTTTCTGTCATGATCTGCGGTTGACAAGATTAATGTGAGTCCATAATATAATATGACTAGATTCTTGGATCATTTTTTTTGTTTGGGATCCTATAAGAAACTAGATGTTTAAATTATAAGCTGTTACCTTGAGTTTATTTCGTCTGCAGATTTGCTTTGTATTTTTCCAATTCTGTGGATGTGGGGATGATGCAAATTTTTTATGTGTTCATGACCTTTGGGTCTTTAGAAAACTGTAAGATATAAAAACATTCCTTTTTGGAGTTCTAGAGTAGAGATTTAGGGTAAGACTGAGAACCCCATAGTACCTAAGGGTAACCAACCTCCTTCTAGGTCTAGAGTAAGAGCCTTTGGCTGCAACTCAACAAAATACTTGAAATGGAAGGAGATTCTGTGGGACTTTAATTTTGTTATGGAGATAAGAGAAAGGTAACATCCACATTTTGCACTTTGTTGGAATAGCAGAAGGAAGATTTCATAAGTCAGGTGTGTCTTAACTTTTTGATAGAAAAAAATGCAATGTTAATGACAGCAGAAACTTTTCTGTGAAATCAATGGGTTGTTGTGACAGCGCAGGGACACACACAGTCAAATCTGTGGCGTACTGTATCACTGACATGTGTCCAGTGCAGTAGAGAAAAGGGAAATGAGTGAATTCTCCAGGGTAGAGAGACCTCTATCTCTACCAGAATTTCTTGTATAGGTAGCCTTCAGGCTTCCTTAATTAGTGCTCTTCCTTAACCCATTTCAGAATTGAAGGAGCAACATAAAAGAGGAATTTAGAAAAGGACTTCAGGGACTTCATTGCCTTTTTAATTAGTCTTAAGAAATATCTAAGATTTTTGAAGTGACTCCATAAAGATCCCAGCAGGATATACCAGGATGGATTTGGTCAAAGAATAGACTCACTGCAAGTATTAAGAAATCAGGAGTTTAGTGGCACCTGGCTGGCTCGGTTGGAAGAGCCTTTGACTCTTGATCTTGGGGTTGTGAGTTCAAGCCTCAGGTTGGGTGTATAGATCACTTAAAAGTAAATAAACAAACAAATATTCTTTAGAAAAGAAATCAGTGTAACATAGGAATTAAAGTCTGCAGAGAAGCTCATAGAGAAGCCTAAGAAACTGCTGCACCTGGCCAGCAAAACCACCAGGGGACGTTCTAGAAAAGCTGCAAAGCCTCCATTTGTGGCCACCAAGACTCCTGTGAGTGAAGGCTTTTGCTTCTGTCTTCCAATCTTCCAAGTTCCTCTATTGCCCAAATCTCACCATACAGGGAAGGAGATTCTGAGAAATGTAATTCCAGCTTTCCATGGTGCCAAACTGGCGACAGACAAATAACACAGAACTTTACTATTGATCCTCCACTAAAACGTTTAGCATTTGACACAGTTGGCTATTTCCTTCTTTTCAAAGTACTTTTTCTATTTTGAAATATCACTTTCTCTTGGATCACCGTTTATCTATTCTTTTCCCTTCTCAATCTCAGTCAGATGATGCTTCATCTTCATCTCCCAGAGATCAGTCCTGGGACCTAATGCTTGATTATTGTCTCATAACTTTAAATAACATCTCTGTATTGATGATCCCCAAATATAGAATCCAGCCGAGGGCCTGCCCCTAAACTCTTGACTTATGTAATCAAGTGCCCTCTCGACTCCTCTGCTCTTGTGTCTAAGAGCCCCAAGCAAACTCTTGATTGGCCCTAAGAAAATTTTTCTCTCAGCTTCCCCATCTCAGTGACAACTCTACTTTTTCAGTTGCTAATATATACAAAGTTATCCTTGATTTTTCTCTTCTTCTCATCACAAATCCAGTGCATCAGCAAATCCTACTAGCTCTATGCTCAAAGTAGATCGAGAATCTACTTGTCATCATCTCCACCTGTGTAACTATGTGCAAGACCCCACCTCATTTCTGCAGTGATCTCCTAACCCACCCCAAGTCTATTCCCAATACAACAGAGACAGAGATCCACCTAAAACATATGTTAGATCACAGGTCTCCTCTGCTCAGAATTCTGTAGTGACTCCATTTTGCTCAGAGTGAAGTCAAGAGTTCACAATGTCATGTTATCATGAAGACTTGTCCTGACCACCTCATATGAAACAGCAACCCCATCAAGACTCTCTTTAACTGTATATCACCATCGGACCTAGCGGGTAGTTACTGAATATTCTATATTCCTGCTATGGACTTAATAATGTCTTTCCAAGGCTCATATGGTGAAGCCCTAATTCGATATGATGATATTTGGAGACAGGGTCTTTGGGAGGAACTCAGGGTGAGATGAGACATTATGACAGTGGGGCCTCAAGATGGGATTAATGCTCTTATAAGAAGAGACACCAGAAAGTTTTCTTCCTCTCTTTCTCTCTCCATCATGCAAAGACACAGCTGGAAGGTGGCCATCAGCAAGCCAGAAAGAGGGCTCTTACCAAGAACCAAATCTGCCCATACTTTGATCTTGAACTTCCCAGCCTCCAGAACTGTGAGAAAATAGATCTGTTTTTTTAAGCTACCCAGTCTGTGGAATTTTGCTGTGGCAGCCTGAGTAGATTAGAACAATCCATTCTCACCAACTAAATTTTAAGATCCATAAGGGATCAGATTTTATTTTGTTCACTCCTGTATCTCTAGCCCCTAGTTGCCTGTCAGCACACTGTCATTTGCACAATGAATAAATGATTGAATGAATGAGTTGCCCAATACCTTAGCTAGAATGTGACAAAGCTAGACTACCAAGGAAGGGGGCATGAGTTTCTATCTAATTACGTGAATCTATTTTGCAAGTAACAATATAAGCAACCCATCTTAAATATTCTAGTACATTCAAAAAAATGCAAATACAAATTTTCTTCCTTGACTTTCTCCTATCTAAAAGAAGTGGTAATCCATTTGAGAAAACCTCACCGGGTATCTATCCTGCCACAGACCTTATCCATTAAACAGCATTTGGGGATTCGCAAAGCATAGCATTAAATTGTACTCCCCATCTAAACCACACAAATGTGTTTATTTCTTGAAAGCTGCTATTGCGGAGCTAACTCCCAACACAAAGGCCTACCAACACTCTTGAGGTCCTGACTTTAAAACCAAGGGAGTGTATTCTTAATTCCCTGAGAGGGAGTGCATGTTGTTAAAAAGACGTAATTCACAATGTGAATTAGCTTTTGATAGGAACTCATCTGGTTTTACTAACACAGAAAGCTCAAAAACGACGTGTTTCCTTGAGATTGCTGAAATTAAGACTTCTCTCAAAGCAGTCAAGTAACAATTGTCTCTGCAAATCAAGGCCAAATGGGCCAGAAACGAGAAGCAGTTTGTGGATTCTGGATTTGCCCACCCACCTCCCCCCTACCCCCCAGTGTCAATTACTTTAACAGGGATGATCTTGGTGTCTCCATTTGGACAATCTGGGTAGCCTGTTTACTACAAGGTAAATGAATTGGGGTGTTCTCTCAGTAATTGAGGAGAAACCTGTTGGATCACAAATTCATCCAGTAATTACTTTGGGGAGTCCTCTGAGAAAGCGCTTACATAATTTCCTTTGTATGTGTTTTCCAAAAGGACATATGTCTCCTATCCAGTGTTCCCTAAACCACAAATGTACCCCATTGATTTTCTCAGCCTACAGCATGTTGATTTTCAGCCCACAGTGTGTAAGGTGAAAGGAAACAATAACTGTATATAGAAAATATTGATCTGCAACCATTGATTCAAGGCCCCATGGTGTCAAAAGATTAGTTACTTTTAAGAGAAGTACTAAAGGTGACTTTCAACTACTTTTTATTGACTAACACAGACCCAGAGAAACCCTTCTGTTCAAAGCCACAGACTCTTCTCCAGAAGCCATAATGAATCCTTTGCTTGAGATCTAAATAACTGTCGATGTATTTTCCAAATACATATAAACAGTGTTGTCCTATTTGTTGTTCTACAAATACATACAATAGTGTTGTGTTATTGCCAAATGATTCATGGTGCTTTAACCATAATAATAACCAATACATTTGGCATTTACTGTGTCCCAGGAATTGTTCCAAATGATTTACATTTATTTATTTGTTTGTTTAATATTCACAACACTCTTCTGAGTTAGGTACCAAAATTATCCCCATTTTACAGAAGCAGAAACTAAAGTATGGAAAGGTTAAGTAACTCGTCAAAAATCACACAGTTCATAAGTGGCAAAGCCAGGCTCTGAACTCAAATAGCCTGGCTCTAGAAATTATACTTTTAACTACTATATAATAGTACTACTAAAATGCTAAGGAAAATATGAGAAGCTAATTGGTCAAAACCACAAATGAAAATTATTCAAATACTAGTCAGTTACTCTGCATCTGAAGAAGGTGAAAAGGAAAGTTACCTTTTTATTTATTTTTTAAAATTTTTATTTATTTATGATAGTCACACAGAGAGAGGCAGAGACATAGACAGAGGGAGAAGCAGGCTCCATGCACCGGGAGCCCGATGTGGGATTCGATCCCGGGTCTCCAGGATCACGCCCTGGGCCAAAGGCAGGCGCTAAACCGCTGCGCCACCCAGGGATCCCGAAAGTTACCTTTTTAAATTGTAAGTACTTATTCTGGTTTATCTTCAGAAAAATAACCTAGACAATAACAAAAATTAAGCTATCCCAGAGCTTCATAAAATACTCAGGGAAGATTTCCTATCATCACTTATAACTTTTAAATCCTCTAGACTTATCATCTAGAGAAATCATCAGAGAAACACAAATCAGAACCACGATGAGATGCTATGTTACACCCATTAGGATGGCTAGCATCAGAGAAACAGAAAGAACAAGCGTTGGTGATGATGTGGAAAAACTGGAACCCTTGTGCACTGCGGGGAATGTAAAATGGAACAGTTGCTGTGGAAAACAGTAAGGAGGGTTTTAATAAAAATTTTTTAAAGATTTTATTTATTTATTCATGAGAGACACAGAGATTGAGAGGCAGAGACATAGGCAGCGGGAGAAGCAGGCTCCATACAGGGAGCCTGATGTGGGACTCGATCCCCGGACTGGGATCCAAGCCCTGAGCCGAAGGCAGATGTCTGCTCAACCACTGAGCCACCCAGGCGTCCCTGGATTTTAAGAAATTTAACAGCATCACCATATAATCCAGCAATTCCACTTCTGGGTATATACCCCAAAACACTAAAGCAGGGACTTGAACAAGTATTTGTACTCCCAAGTTCATAGCAGCATTATTCACAATCACCAAACACTACAGACAAAGCTAACCTAAGTATTCATCAGTAGATGAGTAGATAAACAAAATGTCATATATGTGTGATATATATATATAATATATATATAAATATCATATATATATAGAAAGTATTTTTCAGCCTTGAAAAGGAAGGAAATTCTAACTCATGCTACAACATGGATGAACCTTGAAAACATTATGCCAAGTGAAATAAGCCAATTGCAAAAGAACAAATACCACATGACTCCACATATATGAGGTACCTAGACCATTCAAACACAGTTTAGAGACATACACTGGAATGGTGGTGGCCAGGGGCTGGGGTAAGGGGAAATGGGGGGTTATTGTCTGATGGATATAGAGTCTCCATTTGAGAAGATGAAAAAGCTCTGGAGGCAAATGGTGGTGGTGGTTGCACAAAAATGTGAATATACATAATGCCACTAAACTGTAGTCTTAAAATAGTTAGGTTTTTTTTTTTTTAAGACTTTATTTATTCATGAGAGACACAGAGAGAGAGGCAGAGACACAACACAGGCAGAGGGACTTAAAATAGTAAGGTTTCTTTTTTTTTTAAGATTTTACTTATTATTCATGAGAGACACAGAGAGAAAGAGAGAAGCAGAGACACAGGCAGAGGAAGAAGCAGGCTCCATGCAGGGAGCCTGATGCGGGACTTGATCCCGGGACTCCAGGATCAGGTCCTGGGCTGAAGGCAGGTTCTAAACCACTGAACCATCTAGGGATCCCCCAGATCCTCTCCTTTTTATACTGAATGAAGCTGTGAATACTCTTCTGTACCTTCCTTTCTTCTCATAACATCTTAGAGTTAACTCCATACTAGCACATTCTTTTAAAAGGCTGCTAAAGGGGATCCCTGGGTGGCTCAGCGGTTTAGCGCTGCCTTCAGCCCAGGGCATGATCCTGGAGTCCCAGGATCGAGTCCCACATCGGGCTCGCTGCATGGAGCCTGCTTCTCCCTCTCCCTCTGCCTGTGTCTCTGCCCCTTCTCTCTGTGTGTCTCTTGTGAATAAATAAGTAAAATCTTTTTTTAAAAATAAAATAAAAGGCTGCTAGACATTCTGTGATGAGATAGAAAAATTTATCCGGGCTATCTATTAGCAATGATCAGTTAATTACGTATTGTCTGTTGTTCCAGTAGACAATGCAAACAGCAAAATCCTCTAGAATAGGAGGTACACAATAGGGGCACCTGGGTGGCTCAGTCAGTTAAGCATCTGCCTTCAGCTTGGGTCATGATCTGGGGTCCTGGGATCGAGCCCCAGGTGGGATTCCCTGCTCACCAGGGAGTCTGTTTCTCCTTCTCCCTCTTCCCCTCTCTCCTCTCTCTCACTTGCTCATGCTCTTTCCTTCAAATAAAGATAAATTATTTTTTAAAAAAAAGTAAAGAAAATACACAATAGTGCTTACATTAGGATGGACTAGGCAATAAGGTGTTAAAATATAACCCCCAAACCCTTTCCTAAAGTGAGAAAAAACTCTCCAATTCTCTTAGCACAACAAGAGTTTCCTTCTCACTCCTGTGACATGCCCCGCAGCAGTCAGCAAAAGCTTCTGCTCCACAACAGTCCTGCCTCCCCCGCACCATCCAGAAGATACAGCCTCCAGCCTCCATCTCTAGGCTTTCCACAGGGTCAGCCTGGAAGCAGACGCATGTCTCACCAGCCAGAACTAGCATTTTCTCCCTCCCAACCGAAAGGAAGCTGAAAAGTGTAGGAGAGTGAAGTAAACTATCTCTTCCATACTTCGAGACGCAAACAGAAATGACCTCCTCCCTACAAATAAGTCCAAAGTTGGCAAATTATTTCTGGAAGGCTTTTCAAACTTTCAAATGATTATTTTTCAGCCAACAAATATTTATATTATTCCTACCACATGCTGAGTGCAGGTACATGGTAGGCATTCAATAAATATTTGCTGAATAAACAAATGAATGATCCCTAATTAGACAAGTAATTGCTACCATTTCTCCCAGAGCAGTCCAACTGCTAGCAGTGGGTACGAAGAGCGAATAAGAAAGGACACCTGTCTTCCCACCTAGTCCCCTGGTCAGAGCCCAAAGTAACTTAACTCCCTGTTTGAGGATAAACCTTGACCCGTCAGCAGACAAACCAGGAACCTGAGTTCTAAGCTACACTTAAGCTCTGATGGTTGCCCAATTCAACATTCTCATTGTTTCAAGGTCAACCCATGAGCTATCGTTGACACTTAAACATTTCAGCTTACAGCTCACATTTGCATTTTGCACAAACATCATACATGGGTAAAAGAGAATACGATCCAGCCTAATCCAATAGCTAATTAGCAACACCTGCACCAGGCACTATTAGCATCTCGCTATTAGGTTACTATTTGCATTACAGGATGAGTGATTACGCCTGTCAAGTTATGACAGGACTTGCTTCGTTTTTCAGTTCATGTATAAATTCAAATGCCATATTTTTAAATATCCCACGCAATTTTTTTTCGATATGGCATCGCTATTTTTGAATTTCATCACAGGTTTCAATTTGTCAATGACAGAAGTACAAGTCAACTCCTAGACAATTAAAAAGTTGCATGTACATGAATAAGCATATCCTTTTAATTACTAGTATCACAGTATCCCCTCTACTTGGTCCCTGTGCTCTCCTTGGCACCCCAATGACTAGATACAAGCTCTAAAGGTAGTAACATGTTCGAAGCTCAGAATCTTATCCCTATGCCAAGCAGAGCACCCAGCATGCGTAGGTGCCCAAAACATACATGTTGAATCAATTAATTCAACTCCTGCATCTATGTTATGACTCTCACCCCTCCAGTCCCAAGCACTCAGTATTTCCTCATGCTGCAGACAGGATATACTCTACTACAATAACCATTTACCTTATTTTCTAAGTTACAATCACTTCAAGATCAAGAACTCACCGTATTCCTCGTCCACACACACGAGGAAAAATCTTTCTTCCTCGAGTCCTGGAGGTAGTGTGCTGGTGCGAAATGGGCTTTAGAGCAGGAGTTCCCTGGGGCCACAGAGGGGCCTTTGGAAATCTGGGAACCCCCTCAAATGTGCACGAATTTGTGCTGCGTGGGTTTTCTCTCTCCAGGTCAGAGTACGACCACAGCTGTGGTGCTGACACACTGGTGACGCCGACTGCAGCAGAGCATGTTTGTGGTGGCAGAGTGGTGGCAGCAGTAGTACTTCCAGGTTCATGCTGGTGGTGTCCATGCAGGTCCATGTAGTCCAGCCAGAACCGGCTACATAATTTGCAGGGCCCCGTGCAAAAGGAACCTAATGAAGTTCTTTGTTCAAAAGTTATCAAGAATTCCAAGATGGTGACAATAGAGCACTAAACCAAGGTGTGAGTCCTTCTGATCATGAAGCTGTGTACACCGGCACAGGATACAGACCTCTGAGGCAGCCCTCATTGCAGTGTCCACATGGTGCTGATGGCAGCTGCCATAGATCCATGTCTGTGACGTCAACACGTATGGATGCTTGTGGCCACCGAATCAAGTTTGTGGGGCCTTTGAGTTTGATTCCATTGACACCCTACAGGCAATCCATCGTGACATCAGACAGGCTAGGTTTGACTATTTCCCAGTGTCAGGTGGGCTAGGAATCCTCGCCCACCTGTATCTGATAACGGCAGGTTGCTGGTTTGCTATAAAATTGCAGAAGGTGCTCTGCAGGGAGTTCCCCTTTCCAGTAATAATCTTCTAGAAGGCTGGGAGATGCTGGACAGATGTGTCATGCCATGCTGCTGGAGACTGACCTGGTGGTGTCCCAGGGGACGTTGGCCTCCCCAACCTGCGTGTGAGCTCTGAGTGGAAGAGCTGGGAGCTGTAGGACAGTGGTTTCCTTTTTGGCGATGACCAACACAGGAGAGCCAGGCTCAGAACCCCTTCCGTGGCTTCACCTTGATGAAGGGACAGCACTGATCCATCCTGGGCAGGGCCAGCCTAGGGGCAAGGCACCTTGGGCACCTGGGGCGCCTCCCCACATGGACTACCCATCCAATGCCCTTGCCTTCTACTGCTCCACCTTCTCTTAGGCGGTGGCCCTGTCTCCACCCCCTCCAAGCCCTCCCAGTGGATATTGGGTGCTGGAAGGGAGCAGGCTTGGTCTCTTTTCCTTAAACACACACATACATGCACACACACATACATGAAAATAAACACACTTTACCCAGTCCAAAAGCGGGGGGGGGGGGGTGACAGTAGCAGTCGTTCCAACAGCACTGAATTGCAGAAATAGCTCTGTAAACTGTAGCTTCTAGGGTTTAGTAGAAGTGGTAACGGTGGATTCCTCCCCAGACACTCTATAGGGTGGATCTGAGCATTTCTTCCTGGCTGTCTAAACTTCATTTCTGATTCTACAGCTGTCCTGGTGATTCCATGAGCTACCAATGTCTCAAAAAACACAAAGCCTTCCAATCTCAAAATCAGATTCACTTCTATAGCATATAACAAGAACGCCAACTGATGGGTGGCTTGTGTGCATCTGCTGGGAAGGGGGCCATGGCTTTTAGCCAATTCTCACAGGGGTTCTCTGCTTTAGAACCGAGGCTAACTGAATTCCAATCCCAATCCTGGCCCTTCCTTGTTTCCCGATTTCCTTTCCTCATATAAAGCAGGATTAATAACACCTACTTTGCAGTGTTGTGAAAAATTAGCAATGATGTAGGGAAGTGCTTAACATACATGAACTTAATCAAGTTTCATTCCCTTTCTCTAGATTCCCTTAAACCAGAAATAAAGCTTTAGTTTTACTTTAACAAATGAGGTTGTAAGGTGCAGTCAAAAACAAGAATCTGTGACCTTTAAATATTATATGTATTTAATATTTATTTTAAAAAATCAAGTAGTCTACATTGACTAAAGATGTTTTGAAAATACATATTAAATCTACATAAAATGGAGATAAGATTAAAGCATTCTATAAGCAAGGTGGGGAAAGATAAGTGAAAATCTGGATACAATAATTAAATATCAATATAGTTCAAGATCAACACAAATGTCCGAGTTCTGGGACTGGTGGGTCAGATGAAGGCCATACGTATAATATTTCTGAATTTCAGGATGGTGTTTGACAGGGTTTCATAATATTTTATGATGCCCTTGCAGACATGAAGAGATAAGCGATATGTGCTGGAAATCACTCATTGTGGTGAGTCAAATACTAGTTGAATGACCACAGCCTGAAAAACAGATTATGGATTGAGGGAGCACAGTTTAATGAGGGACATCATAAGGTAACTTTCTTTGCTCTAGACATACACTTATTAGTTTGGTGAGGTCACTTGACTTATTTAATTATTTTTTTCAAGAAATAAATCGTAAAAACCTACTATATGCCATGCAAAGTGTTAGGTACCGGAGATAAAATGGTGAAAAAAAAAAATATGTTCCTGCATTCGGGAATCTCATAGGCTAATGAAGAAAAAAAGTCAAGAATATAGATTGTCATAATATATTTTGGTAAGTGCTAGGATTTAACCATAAACAAAGAGTATTACGGGAGCTCAGAGATGAGCCATCCCACTCGGTAATAGGAGAAATAAGAGTTATAGAAATAGGAGTTATAGAAAAAGTGACATCTTGGTTGAGCCTTGAAGAATAAGAGTTAGCTAATGGAAAAAGAGGGAATGTATTACAAAACAGTATGTGCTGTGACTCAAACTGAGATAAAGCATGGTCTGCTCCAAGAATTAAAATTCTGATTGTATCTGTGAAAAGTGTGTAACGGTGGGAGCAACGAGACATGAGGCTGGAAGTGACATAAAGGAGCTTTAGAGGATCAGCAGGGATATTAGATAACATAATAAGAATCCAGGAAGATTCTGGTAACCCAAACTGATAGACTGGCTACATATGTACAAGATAGATAATAGGGATAAATGCAAATTTCAAAATCTAACTACTCAAGGTAGTAGAGATGTTTAAGAGCATGTAAAAAAGGCATAGGGATTTTATTGACTACAAGGTTAATAGGGTTCAAGTGGGAGAAGGGGTAACCCATAAAACGAACCTTTTCAAAATCCAGGTCCTCAAAGGGAAAAGTCAGAATCTGCCTTTGTGGCGTGGTGCCACGCTACAACTCAAACTTTGTGTCATTGTATTTTCCTTCGGAGGCCTGAAGGGCTTTTGACAGGGAAGAAGGATCAGACTTGTTCTGTGAGGCCTCAGAGGACAGACCAGCATGGGGAAGTTAGAGGAGAGCTCATGTTCACTCAAGAGAAGAACAGGTTTCTGCCTAAACTGTCAAAACTACAATGGGCTGACTGTCGTGGTGGGGAGTTACTGTGTTAAAACATGTCCAAGCAGAGGCTTGTCCGTGATCATCTGGATGGATGTCTCCAAAGACGGTCCAGGGCTGACTAGGTGTGGCAGGAGGGGGAGGATAAAAATGAGTAGGAGACGTCCCTGCCTTCTAGGCACTCCCAATAGTATGGTCTATATTCATAGGTGTGTAGAAATTAACAGGCTTATTCAAATTACACTTTCACTCTACACTGTCCTATTTTTTAAAGGTTATTTCCCCTAAATACTAGGTTTTACAATTCCTTGTGCATTAAAAAAATATATATCACCAGAATATTTTTATTCCAGTTTTTCAGATAAAAAAAAAAAGCACTGATTTAAAATCTGACATAAACAAACCCATACTCCTACTCTAAAGATTGGAAAGCTGCTCTCTGTGCCTGCCACCATGGGAACCCATCTAATAATCAAGGTTCCATGCTTTCTGGAAATGGATTCAGATTTTGCCTCCGGTTGCACAATATAAAATCCTATAGACAACACTTTATAGTTTACTATTAAAAATAGTATGAACATTTTCTAGACAATAAGAGTCTTTTTTTTTTTTTTCATAGCACTAAACTGAAAAAAGCACTATAGGTCAAGTCTTTATACTCAGATGTTGATTGCTGTGAATGAGCCAGAGAAGTGGTGACCTATATTTTCTTACAGATATTTATCCTGAAAAGATCCAGAATCACTTTTCTCTCTCTCTTTTTTTAAAGATTTGTTTATTTTGAGAGACAGAGAGAGCGTGTGTGTGTGTGTGTGTGTGTGTGTGTGTTCAGGGGCAGTGGGGAGGGGCGCTGCAGAGGGAGAGGGAGAGAGTCCCTAGTGGAATCCACATTGCTCAAGGTGGGGCCCCATCTCACAACCCTGAGATCATGACCTGAGCCAAAACCAAGAGTTAGATGCCTAACTGTATCACCCAGGCACCCCCAGAATGGCTTTTTTACTCAGCATATCTACCCTTCTGTTGTGAGAATCTCATCTTTGACATCCTTTCTCCAGGTTATGGATATTATTTATGATACCCACTTGACTTTGATCATCAATTTATGGTTTAGCCTCTACTGCAGGAAATATTCTCCAGTCTAAAAATATAGTCTTAACAAAAACTGTAATAGATTAAAGCAAAGCAATTTTTGTCTATTTTAGAATCTTTCGTATTAGGGCTTTTCAACTTGCTAATTTTTTGTATTTATTTAAATAATAATAAACTGATTTTTGTAATGGATTCAGTAAAAAAACAATCATTTGTCAAACTTCTCACTTATATCAGGGAATAAGAAAACTAGAGGAGAGAAGAAAGAAAGCATAACAATTTTTAATATTTCTCTTAAGTGGGATGAGAACTCAAAACATACTTCCCAAAACAAATGCTACCTATTTTCAGAAATACAACAAAAAAAGGCACCAAGTACAATCACAGGGCTTGGAAATTTTGCTCTAACATGCTGACTCTATGAAATTGCCTTAATTCTATACAATATAAATCATTGAACAGTATTAAAATTAAGTGTAATTTGAAATTAATGATGTGAAGAATTTATTTCAGTTATCATTTAATCAAACCACTTTCATAATTTAGCTCTCCACCTTGGCCTCCCAGAAACTAATGAAAGAAATAGCTTCCCAAATGGCAGAGGGGAATGGACTTTGGCATCTGATCTTTTATCTCACATCACTTACTACCTCTATAACCTTGGACAAGTCACCTCACTTCCGTGGCCCCAGGCCCTCATTTGAAAACAGGCACAATACGACTGACAGCATTGAGTATGTTCATCTACCTGGCAAATATTTACCAAGTACTCACTAGGAGCTACTCACATAAGTACTAGAAATTTCATTAAGAACAAGTTGGGCATGGTCTCTATCCTTATGCAATTTACACCATAATGAAACAGGAAAATAAGAAAGTAGACAAGTAAAATAATTGCATATCATTATGACCACTTCTAACAAACATTCTAACTCTAATCGCACTTCCGATCACCAGTTAAGATTCTGCACCCAATTCCAATGGATGGAAGAGAAATTTCCAACACCCACTGGGTATCCCATAATTCAACTCAATTCTGATACAATTTACCCAGAGATAACATCAGATTCCATAGGTTAAAGGCTTGATCCTACAAGACCCCCACCCCCACCCTGCAAACACCAATCATAAGTCCAGGTTGTCACCTGTGCTGTCACTGGCTATGAGGGTTCCAAAGACCCCTTCCTTAAGCTTGATTAACTTCCTAAAGTAGCTCACAGAACTCAGAGAAACTTTTCACTTACTAAATTATTGTTTATTATAAATGAATATAACTCAGGAATAGCCAGTTAGAATAGATGCATAGGGCACGGTATGGGAAAAGGGTGCAGAGCTTCCATGCTCACTCCAGGCCTGCTGCTCTTCCTGAATCTCCATGTGTTCACTAACCCAGGAGCTCTTTAGGGTTTTTATAGTGGCTTCATTTCATGGGCACGACTGATTAAATCTTTGGTCATTAATGATTGATTCAACCTCTTCTCCCCTTCCTGGAAGCAAGGGAGTTAGGACTAGAATTTCCAACCCTCTAATTATGTGGTTTGCTCTCCTGACAATCAGCTCTCACTCATCCTTAGGTGGGGTCCAAAAGTCCTCAATTACATAATAAGAGACACCTTTAATGTCCTCATCATTTAGGAAATTCCAAGGGTTTTAGGAGCTCAATAGGATGGAGACTAAATATATATTTCTTGTTACAAATCACAATATCATATCACCACGTAGAATACACGCAAGAGGTAGACACAGAGTAACGGGTTTCTATTATTTAGCGTGGTTAGTGCTACAGTAAAGATGACTACAAAATGACAATCACAGGGGCACCTGGGTGGCTCAGTGGTTGAGTATCTGCCTTTGGCTCAGGTTGTGATCCCAGGGTCCTGGGATCGAGCCCCACATTGGGCTCCCCGCCGGAAGCCTGCTTCTTCCTCTGCCTATGTCTTTGCCTCTCTCTGTATAACTCATTAATAAATAAATAAATCTTTTTTTAAAAAACGGTGATCACAGATATAAGGCACTGGGCACATAAAAGTCAATAAACATAGGTTTTATTCTTATACTCCTTCAGAATAAGATATGAAAAAATTCTGTAATATAAATAGGTAGGATTTGCAATTTAAAAGAGTAATAGACTTGCGATCCTCAAATATTCTTCTATAAGATGCCTAGAAAAAACAGATCAAAAAAAATAAAAAAAAAACAGATCAAATATAACAGCCATTTTTTTCTAATGCATAACTGAGTCCATTTAAAAAAAAAGAAAAAAAAGCAGGCACCTGACTGGCTCAGTCAGTACACCATAGGACTCTTGATCTCAGGGTTGTGAGTTCAAGCTTCATGTTTCAGAGAAGTGGGGAGAGGAAATGAAGGGTAATTCCCAGGGACCAAGAATAAAAAACAAGCTGTGACCTATAGTTGTAGACTGACACTGAAAGCGGTTGGGCTCAAGGTGATTGCCAGTTCCCATTATCTACAGGCTTGTTTTTTTTTTTAATAAATTTATTTTTAATTGGTGTTCAATTTGCCAACATATAGTGCCATCCCATCAAGTGCCCCCATCAAGTGCCCCCCTCAGTGCCCATCACCCAGTCACCCCCACCCCCCGCCCTCCTCCCCTTCCACCACCCTAGTTTTTTTCCCAGAGTTAGGAGTCTCTCATGTTCTGTCTCCCTCCCTGATATTTCCCACTCATTTTCTCTCCTTTCCCCTTTATTCCTTTTCACTATTTTTTATATTCCCCAAATGAATGAGATCATATGTTTGTCCTTCTCTGATTGACTTATCTCACTCAACATAATACCCTCCAGTTCCATCCATGTCGAAGCAAATGGTGGTTTTAAAATTAATAGCTACCTGGGGATGGGAAACAAGGCCTTGGGCTTGCAGAAAGGTAGAGCTTTAGAACTGAAGCCCCACATAAAGTGCTCACTCTCATTGAAAAAGAAGGCTGGCTGGCCAGCAGCGAAGAGAAAACGCATGGAGGCTTGTCTGTCTTGGCAGAAATTCAGGGTGTTTAAATATAAAAATCTCCCCTGGAATTTATGACTCCTGGCCTACCCTCAATGCATTTGAGATTAAAATTCAGTCTCTGGTTGGTTTGGGAAGCACCAAAACAATAAATTAAGGTGCAATCCGAAATTACAAAACACACCAGAAAACAAGCCACTATGGGCAAAAGTCAGCAAAAATAAGAAATTAGGCCCTCCAGGACCTCAGCAATTAGAAATATCAGATAGAGAATACAAAATTAGAATGCACGAAAGAAGCATAAAATTAAAAAATTAAAATTAAGGAGGGCACACGAGGAGATGAGCACTGAGTTAGTTATACTATATGTTGGCAAATTGAACTTAAATAAAATTTAAAAAAAGAAAAAGAAAAGATTAAACTGAAAACATGGGGGGAATGGGGGATTGATTATAAATTATAATAAGATCGTCTGAAGGATGTCTGGAATTTAGGCAGATGTCCCAAGCTGTGTCTACTAGAATGAAATGTATACATCATAAATTTTAGAAAAGTTCAGGACCGAAAATAAACTGTTGGATTAGTCTCTCCTTCGGGTACAAAGAAGAATCCTGTGCTTTTTATAATATAATAAGATGCCTGAGAAAATCTTAGGTTTTCATTAGAATTACCTCCTTTGGAAATGAAACAGCTATTCATTTTCCAGTTTTGATCAAGAATGACTTTTACAGGAACGCCCGAGTGGCTCAGGGGTTGAGCACCTACCTTCAGCTCAGGGCCTGATCCTGGAGACCCAGGATCGAGTCCCACATCGGGCTCCCTACATAGAGCCTGCTTCTCCCTCTGCCTCTCTCTCTCTGTCTCTCGTGAATAAATAAATAAAATCTTAAAAAAAAAAAAAAAAAGAATGACTTTGACAAAGAGCCTCTCTTAGGAAAGTAGCTTCACAAAATTGGTGTCTTGTTGTTCACCATGTAAGTCAAGGGTTGGTGAGACGGCACCCCAAGTTTTTTTAAAAATGCAAGTGTGTATAAATAAGGGGCACTGACATCTCAATCTCAGCTTAACAGCTGCTTAGAAAGTGGTCTTGCACATCTGCTCCCTGGTGGCCTGAGCAGGGGAATGTGGCCAAGTGAGAAGAGAAGCAAGGCTGACAGAAGGGCGAGGACAGGGCCAGCGCTCGCCCTGCCCGGTGTGAATAGCAGGACTTTCCTGTGCATCTGGTGGAAGCACAGAAAGTTCCAGGGCTTGAATCATCAGACCAGACAGCACCCAAAAGAGCCATCTCCAGTAGCAAAAGGAGGTCAAGGGAAGAGGCTGATTTGGAACTGGAGATCCCACCAGGGAACTTGGCAATGGGAATCCCACCCGAAAGGCAGCATTTGCACTCTGCTAGGAGGGCATCATCACCTGCCGTCAGCATCCCAGGGAAGCAAGACGAAGATTGCAGCCACTCAGAGAAGAGCCGTGTTGGTCCTTTCTCCTGGTCCCTCTCTCCATCCTCTAGATAGAGGACCGGGGGAGAGTTCTGAATCAGATACGCAAAGTCTATAACCGGAATGGACTGTTTTAATAACAGAAAGTGACTGGAAAACTATGCAATCTGCCCAAGGTGTTGGTAGAAGGTTGGAAAGTGGGGTTTGGCATAGAATTCTTTTTTTTTTTTTAAGATTTTATTTATTTATTCATGAGAGACACAGAGACAGAGAGAGATGCAGAGACAGAGGCAGAGGGAGAAGCAGGCTCCATGCAGGGAGCCCGATGTGGGACTCGATCCCGGGCCTCCAGGATCCCGCCCTGGGCTGAAGGCTGGGGCTAAACCGCTGAGCCACCTGGGCTGCCCTGGCATAGAATTCTTAAGATCAGTCTATACCCCCAACTTACTCCACATCTCAATAATGCAATCACAATTATGTGAAAAGCAGAGAAAATAGTACAGTACTATTTTCAAGCTTCAGCTTGAATATCAGACCAGCATTAGAAAAGCCTATTTGGGACGCCTGGGTGGCTCAGCAGTTGAGTGTCTGCCTGTGGCTCAGGTCGTGATCCTGGGGTCCTGGGATCGAGTCCCACGTCGGGCTCCCTGCATGGAGCCTGCTTCTCCCTCTGCCTGGGTCTCTGCCCTCTCTGTGTGTCTCTCATGAATAAATAAATAAAATCTTTTTTTAAAAAAAGTCTATTTTACTCAAGGGTTGAGGTTTACCATCTATCTAAAGAGACGAGGTATGCAGGCATAATATGTCAATGCAGACACTTCACCCAGCGACAAATGATGAAGTGCTGAGTGACACAAACTAGGAGTTGAGAGAAGGAAGAGTGCTGTGAGCCACCCAGGGAGGTTTCATGGATAACATGGGCCGAGACAGTGCCCGGAGACAGGGATATAATTGGCATTGACAAACAGATGTGTAGATCTTGCAGTTGGAAAGCATAACGTGAACTAAGGGGCAGAGGGGAAAATCCAGCCATCATGGTCTCCCTGGCTGCTACAGCATTCATGTGGGGGGAATGATGCGACATAAATGTGGAGAAAGAGTTCGAGGTTGCATTTCAGAAGCTGTGACAAATCAGCCAAAGGACTTTGCATGTGACTGGATAAATCACAAGAAACGATTAGCAGTTTTGCACAAAGGCTTTTGAGAGGATTGTCAAAGGAAGACAGAAAGAAGCATCTAGAAAAGAAAACATTTATTTTCCAGAAGGGTAAAGAATCAGACTTCAGAAGAATTGGCTGGCCAAAGTATTAAATTTATTTTCTTTTAATGTTTTATTTATTCATTCATGAAAGACACAGAGAGAGAGAGAGAGAGAGAGAGAGGCAGAGACACAGGCAGAGGGAGAAGCAGGCTCCATGCAGGGAGCCCGATGCGGGACTCGATCTTAGGTCTCCAGGACCAGGCCCTGGGCTGAAGGCGGCACTAAACAGCTGAGCCACCCGGGCTGCCCCCAAAGTATTAAATTTAAAACTGCAAAATGACCTAGGGAACCAAGTTTCCGTTAGTCTCTTCATGAAGGAAAAAACAGTGGCTTTCTTACATGATTATTATAGTCAGTCATGGTGTCTTTTCAGATACCAACCTGGAAAATATCAGATATAAAATGGTTTACAGGAAATATTCGAGGTTTTTCTATGTAGGGATGAAACCCAGTCCGGGGTGACCTTGTTTTTTTGGTTTTTTGGTTTTTTGGGGTTTTTTGTTTTGTTTTTTGCTTTTGTTTTTGTTTTTTTGTTTTTTGTTTTTTTGGTTTATGTCAGAGTTACAGGCTTTCTCTGACTGTCCTATATTCCAAACCAGCCTCTTCCTTTGACCTCCTTCATATAGTACATATGGTACAGTAGTGCCCTGTACTGGAAGCAGGGCACAGTGTCCCTTTAGTCTTCATCAAAGTGGAGTTGGGTGCCACTGGTGTTTAGTATGGGTTGTTGAGATGAGCAGAAGTCTACGTGGGTCTGAACTGCACGTGTTTTCCAGCTTCACCAACTGAGAAACTGAGGCAGAGGGCTCAACTGACCTGCTCGATACCATATTACACCAAGCAGTAGGTCACCATGTGCAGTGGCGAAGACAGCTTCCCCACCACTGGTCCAGCCCTTCCGATTAGCCCACTGAGCCAGTTTCCTTCTCCTTCAATAACTATCAGAGAATTCATTCAAGTGTGGCTGTATTTCGGAGTTACTATCAACAAGACAAATGATACAAGCCTCACAAGCAGCGCCCATAATTCAATTATTCTTAATTAGGCAGTGCTAATCTAAGGAAGAATCATCCTGCAAGATCTTTGATGCCTCCCTGGATATACCCACATGATTGTGAGAGCATCTGCCTCATTTATTGCTAATTCCGAAACATATGATTTACCTCTCATTTTATGACATTGTGAGGTTTTCCCCTTGAACCTGGAACGTGCAACAGCACGTTCTGTTATTACCTTTTAAACTGGCCCCAGAAGGAGCAGTGTGAAGTTAACAAACACGCCTCAGTTGCATCACACTGATTCAGAGATTCAGAGACTCCCCTTACTTCTGCTCCCTCTGCTTCCACGCCCAGGGAAGGAAATCGATTCTAAAGTCCTGACTGTGTGTGTTTGGTCTTTGCTACCTGGGGGCCTCCCTGTTACTCTGAAATGTTATGTTAAGCATAAAAATGTATAATACTTCTCCATAGCTTGATTGATAAAGGAGAATTATTTCCATGTATGTTATTCAAAGATGCAAAATCAGGCTTTCTCGGGTCTTCGTTTGAGACACACCGTGCTGAGGGGGACTTTTCGTGTTATCTTGAGCCTGCTGTCCATGTGGTCACTCTTTGTCCTGGTCTAACATACACGGGGCCATCTGCCCAGATACACACATAGCTCCTACTTTTATAGGCATAAAAGTGCACTGGGCAGTGAGAGTTGGTGGTGGAGGTAGGAGGAGAAGAGAGAAGGAGTGAATTGTGGATGTTTTGAACTTGGGAATAAAAAGGCTATCAAAATACTCCAAGTAAAATTGTGTTTTTCTTGTTTTTTTCCCCCCCGCGTAAAGTAAGTTTCTTCTATCCTTCAAAATTACAGTAAACATGGTTACATCATCAGTAACATCCAAACAGAATTGAAGACATGTCTAAGATCTTTTGCTCATCAACTGACCTCTTAATAATTTAAGTTTTTTAAACTAAGGTGTAAATGAATATAATGTAAATGCAAAACCAAATAACACTTTTCCTAAGCTAGGTCCAGTTACTTAGCCTCTCTGGGCCTTGGTTTCCACATCTGTGCAGTAGGTTAAATAGCATCAACCTCTGCAGGATTATTGTGAAGATTAAGTTAGGCAATTGTGAAGGATCTGGCATATAGTAGATGCTTAGTTAACAGTAGTCAGTTGTGCTCTAGTAATAGATACTAGATCAGCAAAAAGAAAAAAGTACACATCACTTGATGTATATGGAACTCGTATTTTCTGTATTCCTAGGCCACACTAGAGCAATTCTGACTTGCATGTCAATCCTAAAAGGATTTAGGTCCCAGCCCCCAACATCCAATATCGTTACAGGGACTGCTACGATCTCCAACCACCCATCAAATAAATTGAAATTCTTCATTGTGTTTAAAATTAATCTCTCACTTTATTTTTTATAAATATAATTCACAAAAAGAAATTAGCTGTAAGTATGTTTCTAATTTTTAGAGTATTACACTATCTTTTTTATACTGAGTAAGTTCACTATATCTAGATCACTGATGTGTTTGGGAATTAATTACCACTGTGGTTTATGGTAAAAATGGCATGCCTGCCTCTAATGCAGCTTAAACTTTAGGTTAATTGACTTAGCCTTCTGCAATAAATATTCCTATAAATGTAGTTTCTTATAGCATATTGTAGTCTCAAGGAAATAAGTCAATATCCTTGAAACTATTAAAATACAATTTTTGTTATTACAAGAAAACTTTTTACCTTTAACAAAAAAAAAAAGAAGAAGAAGAAGAAAGGAAGGAGGAAAGGAAAAAAGAAAGGAGGAAGGGGAATCAATTCTATGATGACAGGAATACAAAAGTAGAGATTTAGCCCAAATATAAAAGCAGCAAAAAAAAGTCAAGATCAAGAAAAAAAGAAGCTGAGAAAATATTCCTAGTTAAAGGAGAATAAAGAGATATGACTACTTAATGCAATGTATGAGCATCAATTAGATCTTGGACCAGAAAAAAAAAAGGAAAAAGCTACAAAGGATATTATTGAGATAATTGATAAAATTTGAATTTGAGCTGTATAGAATGTAACAGAATTGTGTCATGACTAAACTTCTTGATTTTGATTATTGTACCATGGTTGTGTAAGAGAATATCCTTATGCTGAGGAAATACACACTGAAGTGTTTAGGGTAAAGGAGACAAAATATGTCCAACTTCTTTTGAAACATTTGAGGAAAAAAACCTAGAACAAGAGAGAGGGAGACACGTGATGTGCACTGAGTGTTACACTGTATGTTGCCAACTGAATTTAAATTAAAAAAAAAAAACAGAGAGAGGGAGATCGATAAGGAGAAGAGAGGGCGAAGGAGAGAGAGAGAGAGAGAGAGAATAATAAAGCAAATGGGACAAAATGTTGAGTAAAGGATATATAGGGGTTCCTATTTCATAACTTTTCCAGTTTGAAATTATATCAGAATGAGAAGTTACCTTAAATTCATGATAACAGATATAAACACATGCACTGGCTAGCTCAAGGCTTAGCTTCTCAAAAACTGGTGTGTCTATCGACACCTTGTACAGGGCATCTCCCACCTGCCCTGCAGACCCCGTCCACACCACCCCTCTCACCCAGGTTTGATCTCCGGGAGGCTGACCTCTAAGGACTCTATCAACAGGCTCCATGCCCCCCTCGTCTTCAACTGGACTTGCCCAGTGGGAGATGCTCTCAGGGGTTCTAACAACCTCCACCTTCCTCCTCTGCCCCTGCAGCCTTAGAAGTGATCGTAGATCCCCAATGTCATACGTCCTGGAGGATTCCAGCACCCAGATGTGGTCTTCCCTAAACCTTGGCTACCCATTGGTGGATTGTTTCCTCATGAACCGCTCCTCAGTTATCGAATTTGAACATGCTTTCCAGAAGCCCCTGCGACCCTGACTGACACTTCCCCCTTCTTTAAAAGCTTCTTATTAAACAACTTGTGGAAATCCCATTTTAGTTATAATTTCTAGATAAATCTGTATATTAAATATACGAAGTTTATCATTTTTCTGCTTCCCCACTCCTACATTTGCTTCCATTCTGCATACAGGCCAATGTGTGCTCTTCTTCAACCGCTGATGTCAATCAGTTGCTGCATCATTTCAAAGTGGCTTAACTCTCCGTGCTCCTTCCACAAGGGCTGGCACGGCTGCTGGCCAAGAGGTTGGCCTCCAATGAGGTCTCCTGTCTTCCATGCCCGATTGGGCATGCCCTGGTACATCATCTAATGTCAGTGCTACCTCACTTTAGTCCAATATTCTAGACATTAGTAATGCAAAGATGGCTGAGGCATGGACCATGCTAAGTGCTCACAACCCAAAACCAAAATGTAAGTGAATACTATTAAATAAAATAGACTGTGATACCTTCTGTCATAAACTGATTTACCAAAGCACCTTCTCTTAGGTCTTTCTCACCTGGTCTTACAGTGTGGAAATTTCTCCCCCCGAGAGTCCTCCAGCTAGATCTAAGCAGTCCAGCCCACCTGATGGGGGCCTAAGGGGAGCAGCGTCTTGGTCCCTTCTCTTTGGCCTCCCTATATCCAATGGCCACTGTCTTTGATTGACAATGACATCTGTAAGATCACCATGCCACTGAGCCTAGTCACTGTGGCCATCATTCCTTTCACAGAAGAGTGGGCTTCCCTTTTAATTTCATAATAGTATATCTGAGAAAATGTAGTCAATTTTAATGAGAATTCACTAAAAATCCTGGAATAATAGAAGGTTATAACTTAACAACTACCACTCTGCTCTGGGCTGGTGTCCTTCACCTAACTCATTGCTTCAGTCCATCATCAGAAGTTCCCCCAAACTAAACCTTCCAGGTCCAACAATCAGGAAGATTAACAAATAGATCAAATAAATCCTCTAAATGAAAAAAATAAAATAAAATAAAAATAAAAATAAATAAATCCTCTAAATGATGGGAGATTATGCAGCCATTAAAATTAAGCTAAATTAAGCTAAAGATCTATGTAACTACTGATAATGTCCATACACAATGTTTGTGCTTCCTAATTTTATTTAATAATAACCAGGGGTTAACTAAGTTTAAATGATTAAGGAAACGATATTTACATGACAAAAACTAAGTAACAACCCACCCTTCATCATTGGTTAAGCAGGAACCCTAGAAGGAAGGAGTGGGATGTAGGCTGGCTGGGATCAATGAGAAACTTCTCTTTAATATATTAAGCTAGAAATACACAGTTTATTCCCTGGGTCCATTAAGGCATCGCTGAAATATCATGGCTTTTTTTTTTTTTTAAGGAGAAAGAATAATTGTAGATTTTCAGACATTTGATCACCTTCACATTTCTTCATTGATTCTCTTTTCAACCTGGCAAAATAGATATATAAATCTTAATTTTACAAAGGTAGAGACTGACCCACAAGGCAGTGAGAATCATCCAAAGAATGTATAATAAAAATTTTATATTTAATATTTTTCTAAAACCATTCCAAGTAAAGATACTTGGGAACATATACAGATTCTGTATATATCTTTGGTCAGTTTTGTGTGGGGAAGTAGTTATCAGGGGTGTTTTCTTTGTTTGCTTTTTACAGGGTAGGTTGATTATTCTGTAAGCAAAATGCATGCCAAAATGTTTGGCATAAGGTTAAAAATATCATAAATTAATTTTACAGATGATATTTTGTTACAAAAAAGTTGGCAAGTGATCAGCAGACTTGAGAGTTTTTTAAAAATAAACATTTTACCAAATGAATCTGTTGTGTGTCACATATAGTTACAGAGCTGTGGATATAGTGCTAAGCTGTCAAAAGTTAAAGTATGAGACAAATTGGCCTCCTGGGGCATGAGGGTAGTGAAAGGCGCAGTGTATCACCCTAATAAACTGACCCACCCCAAATGACCTGAAATGGCATTAATATAAAAACCAAGAGGAAGGTCCTTTAGAAATAAAAATTAAATGATTCATTCAGTAATTAACTACATTTTCTCCAAAAAGACAATAAAGTAATAGAAAAAAATAGCAACAAAGTAACAATGAATATTTGTTGCTCTGGGGTTAAAAATAAGACCCCTGAAGTCTGGTTTTGCCACTTATAAGTTTCTTTGCCTTGGGCAAATATCATATGGTGTCTACCTGTTTCCTCATCTATCAAGTGGGGATCTGCAGATCATATTATATGTGCTGGGATCCCTGGGTGGCTCAGCGGTTTGGTGCCTGCCTTTGGCCCAGGGCGTGATCCTGGAGTCCCAGGATCGAGTCCCACGTTGGGCTCCCTGCATGGAGCCTGCTTCTCTCTCTCTGCCTCTCTCTCTGTATCTCTCATTAATAAATAAATAAAATCTTTAAAAAATATATGTGCTGCCAAAGTGAGCACTCAGCAGATCATATTATCTAAGTCCTTGAACTGTTGAAAAGATTTTATGAGATACTACATATAAAGGGAAAACATCATACTTCGTGCTCGATAAGTACAAATTACTAGAGAAGTTTAGCTCCTTTAATAAACTCAGATGTGTGAGGTAGGGTAAGGAACTTTCTGGAAGCAGGTAGAGCTTAAAACAGCCAGGTTAGCTGAATGAATCTTCTGCATATAGTTAGGGCCACTAAAAATGTAGAGAGTAAAGTGAGAAGCATTGATGGAAAAGAGAATTAAAACTGTACATTAAAAAACCACAGATTGGGAATCCCTGTGTGGCTCAGCAGCTTAGTGCCTGCCTTTGGCACAGGGCGTGATTCTGGAGTCCTGGTATCAAGTCCCACGTCGGACTCCCTGCGTGGAGCCTGCTTCTCCCTCTGCCTGTGTCTCTATCTCTCTCTCTCTCTGTCTCCCATGAATAAATAAATAAAATCTTTAAAAAAATAAAAATAAAAATAAAAAACCACAGATTGCTGAATTAAACACTGTGACTTGAATTCACATAGTTACCTTTGTTTCTTCACTAAAACGATAGGCATAAACTCACATGACAAAGAAAACAGGAAAGAAGTTGAAAGTGGCAACAGAAAGTGGAGAACTAGAAAGCAAATGAACAAGGAGTTACTGAACAATTTCTTTGCTGAACTGTAAGGATCAGTGGGGAAAGCCTGGAAATAAGCCACTTGAATCAAAAAATCCTGGGGAAACACCAGGTGCACCTGAAAGTAGGGAACTGATACAACGAAAGAGAATTAGCTGAAGCCCTTAGGCCTTCACGCCCCCTCCTTATCCTCAACCCTGTGCCTCTGCCCAGTGCCATTCCTCCCTCCTTCTGATGACAGAAGCCTGGAGTCTACCTGGTAGAGAGTTTGTGCAAGAAGACTAAATTTGGGTACATCAGCCTCAACTGACAATGAGGGTGCTTTAAAGGCAGGGAGATGAGGGCTGTCTGGGGGGCTCAATCGGTTGAGCATCTGGCTTCGGTTCAGGCCCTGATCCCAGGGTCCTGGGATTGAGCCCCACACCAGGAGTTCCTGCTCAGTCAGTGGGGAGCCTGCTTTTCCCTCTCCCCACTGCTTGTGCCCTCTCTTTCAAATAAATTATTTAAATCTTCAAAAAAAAAAAAAAAGATGGGGAGGTATAAACTAAGAGAAAAATAGCCCCCTTTCTCTGACAGTGATGCTCAACCACGTAAATGAAGATTCTTTCCCCGGGAATCTGACCAGCCTCAGAAAAAGACCTACAGATACTCAGAAAATCAATTCTCAAGAAACAGTACAGATTACCTATAGTAAACCCCGTCAGGTAATAAATCCCACCCATGCACAGGAATTCCACTCAACTTTTAGGTCCCTCAACATTAAATATGGGAAGAAGGTCAGAATTACCACACATTAGACAGATTGGATCTAACACGAAAGACAAAAACAAAGAACAAAAAGAAACAGTGACTGAGATCATGCAAAGTCATTAATGTCCTCGGGGAGGTAAAAATGCGTATCTTTGAAACAAGAACAAGATGCTATTAAAAGGAACATTCGGGGAGCAAAAAACTATTCTTGGAAATTAGAAATATGAGAAATAAAAGGCACAGAGAAAGTATCCAAGACAATTTCCTTCAAGAAATGAAGGACCAAATGTCCAAATCCAAGTATTACTGAATAACCAGCACATTGAGGGGAGAAACTGTGTGAATCATCATGAAATTTCAGAACTCCGGGGGAAATTACCCAGCTGAATGAAAGAAAAAATGATCTTCATATAAGAGATCCTAACAGTTTCAAGAAAGAAAAATCCTAACAGCTTCAAGAAAGAAAATCAGGCCACATACAGGAGCTCATGAATCCGCGTTCCATCAGACATTTCAACAACAACATGATGGTTATCTTGAATCAACTGAGCCAAGGGATTCCTCAGATTAAACATTTTTTCTGGGGGTGTCTGTCTGTGAGGGTGCTTCTGGATGAGATTAGCATTTGAATGGGTGGCTTCAATAAGGCAGATTGCCCTCCCCAGTTTCCTTGAGTATCACCCAATCCATTGAGCTCCTGACTAAAACAAAAGGCAGAAGAAGGAGGAATTTTTGCCCTTTTTCCCTCCTCACTACCTGAGCTGGGACAACTCATCTTCTCCTGTTCATGGACTAGGATGCTTTTCCCCCGATTTATAGAGGTATAGCTGACAAGTAGAAATTCTATATTTAAGGTGTACAATACGATTTTTATATATATATGCTTGCATTGTGAAATGATTGCCACAATCAAGCTAATTAGTATATTCATCACCTCAGGTAGTTACCAATCAGTGTGTGTATGTGATGAAAACACTTCAGATTTACTCTCAGCAAATTTCAAGTACACAATACAGTATTATTCACTGTAGCCACCATGCCATATATTAGATCCCTAAAACTGATTCAACTGATAACTGAAACTTTGTACTCTCTGATCAACACTTTTCCATTTCCTCTACCCTCCAGCCTCTGGTAACCACCATTCTACTCTCTGCTTCTACTAGTTCAACTTTTTCAGATTCTACATGTGAGATCATGCAGTGTTTGTCTTTCTGTGTCTCCCTCATTTCATTTGCCTAAAGTCCTCCAGATTCATCCATGTAGTCACAAGTGTCAGGATATCCTTTTCATAAGGCTGAGTAATATTCATTTTTTATGCATAATGGAACATTATTGTATATATTAATGGAGGGTCATGAGATTGAGCCCTGCATCGGGCTCATCAGGATTCTGCTTGAGAGTCTCCCTCTCCTTCTCACTCTGCCCCTCCTCCAGCTCACATGAGCTCTCTCTCTCTCTCTCTTTCTCTAAATTGAATAAATAAAATCTTCTTTTAAAAAGATGTATACAGGGATCCCTGAGTGGCGCAGCGGTTTAGCGCCTGCCTTTGGCCCAGGGCGCGATCCTGGAGACCCGGGATCGAATCCCACGTCGGGCTCCCGGTGCATGGAGCCTGCTTCTCCCTCTGCCTGTGTCTCTGCCTCTCTCTCTCTCTCACTGTGTGCCTATCATAAATAAATAAAATTTAAAAAATAAATAAATAAAAATAAATAAATAAAAAGATGTATACATATTTATATACATATAAAATAAGATATATATGTTTTGTGTCTCTGGAGAATTCTAATACACACAATATTGAAAATTAAAAGACAATAGAGCAATGTCTTGCAAATTTTACAGGTAAATTGTTGTCCAAATTAGAATTCTATTACCAGCCAAATTATCCAATAAAGGAAGTATAGAAAAGACACATTTTCTATGTGTAAGGTGTCTTGGTGATTATTTCCCCTCAATATCTACTCTCCCCTTCTTCTCTTTCTCTTCCTTTTTCTTCTTCTCCCTTTTCTTCTTCCTCTTCTCATCCTTCTCCTCCTTCCTCTTCTTCCTTTCCTCTTTCTCCTTCCCCTCTTTTTCTTCTCCTCCCCTCCTCCTCCTTTTCCTTCTTTTTCTATAGTGGATATGACAATTTTCATTTGGGCTCAAATGAAAAATATGTAAAAATATCCCAACTTCCATTGCAACTAGGTATGTCCATGAGACTAGGTTCTGGGCCAAAGTAATGTAAGTATAAGTAATTTGTGATATTACCCAAAAGTTGCAATAAAAGCTGGGAGCAGGCTCTTCCCTTCCATTCCTTCCCCTCTGCTAGCTGGAAAGTAGACATGCTAGATACAACCAGAAGGACGTTCTTGTACACCTGGTAGAAGCCATTCACAGGGAATGACAAAGGAGCAGGCAAGAAGGAGATTGATAGTGGACACCCCACATTTATGTGAGGAAGAAGTATGCTTCTATCTTCTCTAAGTCACCATTATTTTGAATTAGTGTTCACTTATAAGCAAATCTCATCTCAGGCAATCTTGCCTAACACACAAGTTTATAAAGACTTTCTTTTCAGGTTATTAAGTTCTATAAATATGGATATTATGTGGATATATAACATGGTATTTATTTATTATATTATTAAAATCCTCTGATACATCTGTTTATTTTTGGTCTTCTTGACATGCAAATTCTGAAAAAAAAGTCTATTAAAGATCAACTCTATGATAGTGGCTTTATCAATTTCTTATATTTCTGGGAAATTTTGCTATATGTAAATACCTTCTATGATGTTTGCTATGAACAATTGTATATTTTGGTATATTACTATACAAAATCATTTTAAAACCATTTCTTTATCCCAATTTAAGCTTTGAGTTTTGATTTCTGATATTAAATTTGATTTCTTGGGGATCCCTGGGTGGCTCAGCGGTTTGGAGCCTGCCTTTGGCCCAGGGCGCGATCCTGGAGTCCCGGGATTGAGTCCCATGTCGGGCTCCCAGCATGGAGCCTGCTTCTCCCTCTGCCTGTGTCTCTGCCTCTCTCTGTGTGTGTGTCTATCATAAATAAATAAATAAATCTTTAAAAAATAAATAAACAAATTTGATTTCTTTTGTTTTTATCTTTTCTTCTATGTCTTCTCCCATTCCTTTATTTTCCTCTTTCTTTGTCACTTCCCTTAGGTGTGTTGTAGGATTAACCTCAGAAAGTTCTGAAGGTGAGTAATTTTGAGGGATTCTAGGCCTATCTGGGCAATTGCCCTTAGCTTCACGCATTCTCTTGGTAAGTATTCAAAATTATGTTGGTATTATTTTGTGGCTGATGAGTGGACAGACATATAGCTTGTGCCTATAGAACAGTCAAGATGGGGGGACATAGAAAGAGGTGGGGAAAAGAAGGAGGTGAAAATCCTGTGAGAATGGCAGGGTAAGTCTGCAGAATCCTTAGTGCAGCTAGTCATAACCGAATTCTGTGTGCACATGGAAATCACGGGGGACTGAAAAGTCCATACCACTACCAGGCAGTTTACTGTGCTCTTGTGCTTTGTGTAATTTGAGTCTATAAGTTTCAATATCCCTTTCCATAAATAAACATTATATCCTCTCCTGATCTGGGCCTTTTTTTTGCATTGATTGCATCATCATTTTGTTGTTAAAGCCACCAGATACGTTCCTTGCAGAGCACTGGAAGCAAACCAGTTTTTAAAACTAAACATGGATTTTGTTGTTTTTTAAATCAATTTGTTTATGTAAAAAATGATACATGTTTATTTAAAAGAATGTCTAGCATGACAAAGACTAATAGGAGTGGGGGGGGAAGGAGACAAAGAACATTTATTGAGAACTCACTATATGCTAAACATTATCTTAAGTATTTTGTGGACATTAACTCATTCAATTCTCACAGTGGCTTTATGAAGTAAGACTATTACTGCACTCATTTTACAGAGGAGGAAACTGAAAAATAGTTATTAAGTAACTTGCTCAAAACTAAGTATTGAAAGGCAAAGCTATTTCAATCCCCTCCACCCCTAGCTCCTTAGCTTTTCTTTGCTTCTCAGCAAAAATAAAGTTATCATCATCTCAAATTCCACCCCTCAGAAATAATTAAGATTAACATCAGATGAACATCATTTCACAGATTTTTCTCTACATACTTAAAGGTAGAAGGATCGGTAGAAATACTTTTTATAAAATAGGGTTATACTATACATATTATGAAGGAATGAATGAAAGACTACAAATGGACAAAAATTTAAAGCACACCTTGCATGAAGGATTAGGATTAACTTTGTGACTAAAACTTTAAGTAATTTAAAATGGGATTGCTATTGTGATACTTTTAAATTTCTTATTAGTAAAGGCTGCTAACACTTCCTCCAACCCCCTTGGTTTCCACCTCCCAATTTTTGTGGATTACATTATTATTGTCAAAGTGTATTACATTGGATTCTGGTATGTAATTGTAATATCCCCACTATTTCCAATTAGTTTCATGTTGAATGGATTCACTCTTCATCATAAATTCTTTTAATCATGGTGTCTCCACTGCTGAGGTCTTTATGTTGATTCATTGACTGCTTTCATTTATAAGTAGATTTTTCAAGAACTCAGGGGTTTACAATTTTTCGAGTTCATACATGTTTGCCTTTATATTTGAATGAGACCTTGTCTGGTTATAAAATGTTTGGGTCACTTTTTTTCATTCACTTGTAGACATTTTCTCAGGCTATTGAATGTTGCTGTACAAAAGTCTAAAAATAGCTTTTTTAAAATCCCCTGTGAGCATGATCTGCTCTTCCTAACATATGAAGAACTTTGCCTTTATTTTTGAAATTTAACAACCAGAATATATCTAGTTGTCAGTATTCGGAAACAAAATTTTCTGGAATAAGATGTACTCTTTCAATCTGCTAATTATTTTACTATAGTTTTCATTCCAAGGAAATTTTCTTGTATCTTTAAATACTTTCTTGTTTTCTATTCCATGTGTTCATGCACGATTTCAAGTCTGTGGTGCTATTGGCATTTTTCTAATGGTGATGATTTTTTTTTCAGTGACATTTGACTCACTGTGCTAAAACTTTCCTTTATGTCAGCAAGTTAATTCTCAACTGTCTTCTGTTCCTTTCTTACGTATTATCAGATTTTCAATGGCATCTTTTTGATCCCCAACTTGTTTATTAAGCTCCCCACCCCTGCCATTTTCTAAATTTTAAGAGAAAGGGAGAGGGATAGGTGTAGAGAGCGAGAAGGAGAGAATATTAAGTGGGCTTCACATCCAGCATGGATCCCGATGCAGGGGTTGACACGGGGCTTAATCTCACAACCCTGAGAGTATGACCTGAACCAAAATCAAGAGGCAGAGGCTTAACTGACTGAGCCACCCAGGTTCCCTCAGTCAGGCCTCTTTTTAAATCTCATTCAATTGTCTTATCATTTCATTTTGGAGATGTATCTTAGTGAATCCATGATCTTAGTAAGTTGCTCCATATTATAAAGCGCTTGATTGAAGTTTGTTCCTTGGGATATAGTTTCTTTAGGCTGGATGTTTTTAAATTCTGTTTCTGACCACATAGTTATCATGCCGTTTGTTAAATATCATGCTCATTCCTGGACAGCTCTATTGAGACCCTATGATACTGTGATAAAACATGGGTTACTCCTTATTCATTCAACAAGAATTTATTGAGCACACTTCTGCATCCCAGGGCTGTATCAATGAGTAAAACAGAAAAAAAAAAAAAATCCCTGCTTATATTCTGGTGAATAGGGGGAGAGATTGTTGACAAAGAATGATAATAATAATAATGATAATATAGTAATAAGCATAGGAAATATATTACATGTTAGAAGGTGATCCGCACTATGGAGGAAAAAAATAGAGCAAAGTAAAGAGAATTGAAAGTACAAAGGTAGAGACAGGTACAAATTGCAACTTTACATAGGTAGTCAGTGTAGGTGTTCTGGTTGTCTATCATTGTATGACAAACTATCCCAAAATTTTAGTGGCTTTAAGTGACAGTCATTTTATATCACATGATTTTGAGGATCAGAAATTTGGGCAGGGTTTCTGTTCTACCGGGTGTCAACTGGAGTCACTCACTGGTTTTCAAATGTTGCCAGGATTGGGCTGAAGAATCTAATATGGCTTCACTGGTCCAAGTGAGTTTAAGATGACATCAGTCACATGCCAGGACTTGGCAGGGATGTTTGGAAGCTCAGTCTCAGCTGGGAGCCTTTCCTTCCCCATGGAGTCTCAGCATGTCTCCAGAGGGTTTGTACCAGGGAAGTCAACTTCTTATAAGGAGACTCAGGATTCTAAGAGTCCAAGAAGTTGTCACCCCCAAAGCTAAGCCTGCCATATTTTACTGGTCTAAGCAGTTATAGACCATCCTTAATTCTGTAGGTTGGGAAATAGACTTTCTCCTCAACAGGAGTGTCAGAAAATTTGCAGCCATCTCTTATTCATCTAGTAGGCTTCGTTGGGAATTGACATTTAACCAAAGACTAGAAGGAGATGAGGGAGGTGTCCAGGGAAATGTTTGGGAGATTTGTAGAGAAAGGAAAATACAGTGCAAAATCTCCTAGTCAAGAGTGTGCCAGGTATGCCAGTGTGGCTAAAGAAGAATGAGCAAGGAATGAGTATTATTAAAAGAAAGTAGAGAAATAACAAGAGAGGACAGGTTACTGGCACAACCCGTAAGGTCTTGTAGACATTTAAGGACTTTGGCTTTTACTGAGTGCCTGGTGGATCAGAGGGTTGAGCAGAGATAGGACATGGTATGATTTCACCTTTTAAAAGGTACAATCTAGCCGCTATGTTGAAAATAAACTGTAGCTGGACATTGTTGGGTTCAGGGTCTCCATTTAAGCGTCTCTTATGCTAATTTAAACAATTGAAAATGATGGCCCACATAGAGTAGAAAGTGAGATAGTAAGTAGTGGTTGGATTCTGGATTTAATATGAAGGTTGATACAATAGTATTTTTAACGGCTTGTGGCCTGTGGATGAACTTGAGAGAAGTAAGTGATGGCTCTAAGATTTTAGCCTGAGCAACTGGAAGGATAGGTTTATCATCATCTAAGTAAAGAAGATTCTAAATATGGCAGGTTTAAGAGAAAAATCAAGGGTGCACCTGGATGGCTCAAGTGGCTGAGAGTCTATACATTGGGGAGATAATCAATGTTTTTAATCAATGTTTTTAAAAACATCAACTGAATGAGATCACTGGGAAGGTCTAGATATATTTTAGATATATTAAGAGAGTGGGAAGAAAATGAAATGATAGAAGGGAAACTGAAAAGAAGTGTCGAATGAGGAAAGAGGAAAACAGGGTATGATGAAACAGAGACCAACTGAAGAAAATGTTTCAGTGAAAATGGAACTTCAAAGTCTGTCAAATGCTGCGGATAGGTCAAATAAGATGATGATTAGCAATTGGTGGCTGGACTTAAAAACATACAAGTCACTGGTAACTTTGACAAGAGAGTAATTGGGAACAGAATATAGATAGCTCTTTCAAGGAATTTTGCTGGAAATGACCCAGTGAGAAAAAATTGTAGAGAGAACTGTTGGAATAATGTCCTTGAGTTACACAAGAGGGTATGGGATCTAGTGCAAAATGAAGGACCTGGCTTTAGATGGAAGCTGTAGTAACATGGAGAAGCCAGGGGCACCTGGGTGGCTCAATTGGTTAAGCGTCTGCCTTGGGCTCAGGTCATGATCCCGGGGTCCTGGGATCAAGCCTCACGTTGGGCTCCCTGCTCAGTGGGGAGCCTGCTTCTCCCTCTTCCCCCGCTGGTGCTTTCTCTCACGCTCCCTCTCTCTCTCAAACAAATAAAATCTTTAAAAACAAAAACCTGGAGAAGCCAGAACCTATGGGAGCAGACTCAGGTTTATTATATATTTTAGATAAATGTTTGTGCATAATTCATCAATGGTGCCAAAAGTGAACTAAGAGGGTATGTGAATCATATAAACTTATACTATCATCTGTAGTTCTGTGTAGTAGATTCACTATAATCTTGCCAGTTTTCCTCTCATTTAAGAACAAAACAAATTACAAAAAAACAAAACAAAAAAAAACCTTGCATTACCTTAAAAAAAAATGAACTTCTTCTGGTTTGATTTTCTTCCACTATCAATGAGAGTGTATCTTCTTTTGGAATAGAATTTTATTTAGTGTCTTTATAAATAAAATGGACAGAGTTCAAACTCTTCCAAATGTACAGAACACCAAAACACAATTTTATAAAACATCTCTCAATTAAAATTCATTCACCAAATTTGAGTGTCTACCATGATCAATCACTGTACTAGGAGACAGAGAGACTATGGTAATAACAGAACTGGTTTTTGCCTTCAGTTTGTTCTGGAATTGCACTATCCAACACTAGCCACTAGTGGCCATCCAAGACTTGAGATGTAACAAGTTCAAGTGGAGATGTGCTGTATGTGAAAAATACATGCTACTTAGTAGGAAAAAGAATGTGCTATTTCACCAACATTTTCATATTGACTACATGTCCAGATGATAATACTTAGGATATATTGGATAAAGTAGAACATACTATTAAATGGCTGGCTTAGTCAGTAGAGCATGCAACTCTGTATCTCAAGGTTGTGAGTTTGAGGCCAACATTGGGTGTAGAGATTACTTAACATCTTAAAAAAATTCGTTTAAATTATTTTCAAGTGCTTTTTACTGTTGTGTGATTACTAAAAAATCTTAAAATTATGTGATTGCATTATATTCGTTCACACTGTTGTAAAAGATTAAAACATTTGTTACCAGTTAAGTGACCCTATTAATAGATTTTAAGTGCTAAAGTACAGGCAAAGCACAAGTCAGTTTTTGCTGATTTTCACAGATAAATTTTTTTAAACTACTCGGGGCACCTGGGTGGCTCAGTGGTTGAGTATCTGTCTGACTTTGGCTCAGGGTGTGATCCTGGGTTCCAGGATCAAGTCCCGCATTGGGTTCCACGCAGAGTCTGCTTCTCCCTCTGCCTATGTACCTGCCTCTCTGTGTCTCTCGTGAATAAATAAAATCTTTTTTAAAAAAATTAAGAAAAAATGGGACGCCTGGGTGGCTCAGAAGTTGAGCATCTGCCTTCAGGTCAGGTCATGATCCTGGCTCTGGAGATCAAGTCCCGCATTTGGCCCCCTAAGAGGAGCTCGCTTCTCCCTCTGCCTGTGTCTCTGCTTCTCTGTCTCTCATGAATAAATACAATCTTTTTTTAAAATTAAGAAAAAATAAACTTAACTACTCAAAATATTTAAAAAAAATAATGTAAAGGTAGAGTAACCCTAAAGGAACAATATTCAGACAGATCAGTCTCACAAAAATATTATTTTACTAGTATTAACTATACAAAAATGATCATCTTTTAATCAAAAAAATATATTTTGCAACAACATGGATAGAACTAGAAAGTATGATGCTGAGCGAAATAAGTCAGTCAGGATAGGCAAATACCATATGATCTCACTCATATGTAGAATTTAAGACACAAAACAAGTGAGCAAAGGAAAAAAAAGAGACAACCCATGCAACAGAATATTAACTATAGAGAACAAACTGATGGTTACCCAAGGGATGGGGGGGGCAGGATGGGTGAAATAGAAGATGAGGCTGGATGAAAGAAAATAGCTTGTTTTTCAAGACCTAATTTTGTCTGTAAAATGACATAGAAGCTATCTTGATAATTTCATAATCTAAATAAAATTCAAAGATCCTATTAAAAACTTTAACAATTTGCCATTTACTTTGATGCCTGAGGTATACCAGGTTTTTTGTCCACAATTTAATGCCCCTTAGAGCAAATTAAATTACACTTAACTAGCAAAATGGGCAAAGTGGTTATATACTGTGAAGTTAAAACTCATTACTTATGCATTTATATTTCAGAAGCCTGTGTGCTAACCTCTCCATAAGTACATTACTATGAAATATGCAGCTATAAAAAATGAGGTGGATCTAATGTATTGACAAGGAAAAATCTACCCCACCACTTCTAACATAACCTGATGTGTTCCCTTTCCTCCGAGCAGCCATTCTTCAAGGGAAAGCCATCTTTAAGTTTGAGCAAATCTTCACGGTCTGAGCAACTGTTAGTTTTATCACCTTTGCAAAGTGACTGTTTTAGGCACAGATATTATTATGGCAATGAGAGCAAGTAGAACCTTCCACTTACAGAAAAAGACATATATTTCTACCTCTGGTTGTCATTGCGATCTGGATGTTAGCCGTCACTTTGTGGCCATGTGGTGAGACCAAGCTCATATGGAGATAACGGTAATGGAAAAATAGGACCCAGGTTCCTGACAACATTGTTCAGCTGCAGAAATACCCGACTCCAGAAACTGCCCACTGCCCAGGCTCCTGGTTATCAAGCATCCCAATCCTAAAGATTTTAAAATTGTTTCTGATTGCTAGAATAATTCAGACACACAACTTGAAGAAATTAAATATTTATGGAGTACATGTTTATTTAGCAACAGGAATACAGGTTCTCAAGAAAAAATGAACTCAACTCCCCCGATACAGAACAAAGCAACTTTCTGTTATTCTCAGATTACATCCAAGTCTATAATCTTATTCCCCTTTAATAAATTTTAAGATACACAAAATACTTGGAGGAAGATATCCAAATTATCCTAAAATCATAACATTTTAAGGTAAAAGGCAGTTTAAAGGAAGTAATTTCTACATATCACAGTACACCAATAGGATTTCCTGCAGCTTTCAAACCATTAACTACTCAAAATATTAATATCTTTATGCAAAATGCCTGTGAAAAATGGAAACACCTGCAACCTTTTCCAGTTTCTGATTTCAGGAACAGGTGCAAACCACCATCTCCTTCACAGATCTTCTGGTATAACATCCATCAAAAACCATTTGGTCCAGCTCTCAGACACTGATGACAATGCATATTATGCATGTGGGTTCTGCTAAGTCTTGAATGGATGACATATTCTATAGGTATACAACAAGCCCTGAATTATTTTTGCACGACATTCCAATATTCCCTGAAGAGATTTTACACAAAGTTGAAAACAGCTATTTACTATCATAGTCAAAGTCAATTTACTTTTTAAATGGAATATAATACTCTTGTGTTCTCTTCATGTTTTAAAGGAGTTGCTATGGTATTATGTGTGTGAATATGCTTACAAATTCAGATTGTATATATTAACCAAACATAGGCAAAGGCTCCACATCCATTCTTTTTTCTTTAAGATTTTCTCTATTTATCCATAAGAGACACAGAGAGAGAGTGAGGCAGAGATGCAGGCAGAGGGAGAAGCAGGCTCCCTGCGGGGAGCCCAACGTGGAACTCGATCCCAGGACTCCAGGAACATGACCTGAGCCGAAGGCGGATGCTCAACCGCTAAGCCACCCAGGCATCCCTCCACCTCAGTTCTTCAGTTTGATACTAAAATATCTGACCATAGACCTTCCAAATAGCATTCACAGTATTGGTAGTAAGAGAAATTTTCATTTCTTTTTTTTTTCCCCCTATTTTTGCAAAGGCACTCTATTGTCTGAATACTGAGTTTATAGAAAATTCTAAAGAAATAATCCCAGGAGACATTTGGAATTATTGGTAGAGATGAGGTAACAATACATTGTTTTCCATTTAAAAGTAAATTTGACATTTATTTTAATCAATTTTAAATTGTGACTAGTCTAACATGCTATTCCACATTCTTCTCATGGTTCTATAATTTCTAGATATTTGAATTAACATCATATTCACTTCTGGTTTAAAAAAAAAAATTCCTGTGCCACCTCTTAGACTTAAGTTTATATAACTTGGTTTTAGAAATCTGGTTTCATGTTCAGTGAATTAGGAAAGAGCAAACATCAGAACAACTTAGCCAGACTTTAAGAGGCAAAAAAAGGGTTGCTTTGGCAATGTAAAAAAGGATAACTGTTACAGTACAAATCATTATTAAATCTACTTTTATTAAATATTAAAATGCAATAAGGCAACTTGTTTTAAGACACTTAAAAGTACATTTAATAAATGGATAACTGGCCCCATACCTGACATATTGCACCTCTACTATCCTTCTCTATTTACTCTAAGGAACCAAAAAAGTCTTTTAAAACAACAACACAAATCCATGATCTTTCTAAAACACTTCAAAGATGTTCTGATTACTAAGGTATTTATTACTTACAATACAAACTTCTGAAAGACACGGAATAGTTTCTTTCCAGGCTTTTCTCGTCAATGTGTTTCTCCTGTCTCCTATTCTCTTGAATCTATTTATAAATAATAGTTCTACTGAAAGTATGCCTACTGGGGAATCAATAGATGTGATTTATTATGTAGGCTGCAATTCAAGGCAGTGATTCCCAAATCTGGCTTCCTATCAGTATCATCTGGAAAACTTCTGTAATAGATTCCGGGAACCCCTTCAGACCTAACCAAGCCCTCCCCTCCACCTCGGCCTCCCCTGTGAAGCCATGTGGTCAGTCTTGCATAATTCAACAACTAGCATGACCAAAAGGACATTACAAAGGAGGGTTCTTTGTTATCGTGTTTCTGTAGGTCTTAGCTCACAAACTGGGATCCAGTAAAGAAATACAATGTTGAATCATTATCACTAAATTTAGATCAGTGAGTAGAATGACCAGAACAGTATTAATTGACAAATCAAACTATGCTGCCTGCCTCCATAAAAGCCACTACCCTTCCTGAGCCCAGAGGGCCTTGCCAACTGAAAACAGAGGGCAGGCAGACAGTGGCACAGGGTGGGGGGCTACAACTCAAAAAGTGACAGTTTCCACTGCATTTCTCTCCACCTCCACTTCTCGATTTTCCCACTCTCATTCCATCTTTTCTCTTACTCTGCCTTTTGCCATTCTCACTTTTATTCCCTTCTCTTTCCCCACTTTTCTCACTTGCTCTTTTTTCCTTCCTTTTATTTTTGATCATTCATTTATAATCACTCCTTTCTTCTCTGTCTTCTCTGCTTTCTCTTCTTTAAAAACTCCTCCTTACATAATATAAACAAATTCTTACCGGAGATATAATACATGTCAGAAAACATTCACCTTACTAAGGAAACAGAATAATCTGTATAGAAGGCAACATGGCAAAACAGAACTTCAACACTAGTGGCTCATGTGGCATGTATTAGCCATGCAGAATGCATTCAAATCCATTCACTCTGTTGAATCACAAAAATGTCCTGACTTATGACTTCTGAGACTCATGAGGTTGGAAGAGCATATTGTTTACAAACCTAAGGCACAGAGAAGGTGAAAGGATATGCCTGAGGCCCCAAACCAAGAGAAGAATCCAAATATAATACACAGCCTGGTTTCCTTGCCATTATACCAGTAACATGTGACAGGAGGAAAATGAAAGAGTAATGACTAAGTGATAATGTTCTTTCAGTTTCTAAAGTATCCAAAAGATAACTGGGTTAACCTTATACATTATGAACTATTCTTCACGGGGGGGGGGGGGGGAGTTATGTATTGCTTTAAAATGTAAATCATAATATATTTTCTAAAGGTTTCCAAATTCTTTTAAGATGGCTACTTCATATAAATGAAATTTGACTATATTTTAAAGTCATTCCACTTTGGTAATACTGTAGCCCAGAGATAGTTCTGAGGTCAGAATTGTTCTAACACAAGGACTCAAAGAATATATAATGTAATTTATATGAACTGCATAGATATACTGTTTTATGAAAAGAAATATAATATGTTTTCTAAGTTGTTCTATAACTTAATCCTCATTAATGCTGAGAATTGCATCTCTTATTAAAGAATTCTCAAAGACAAAGTTACCTTATCTAAAGATAAATTCAGAAAACTCATTTTCTACTGTTACAGATTTTCTATGATATCCTAAATCTTAGGTAAATACAGTCCTGAAGTAGAAAGTTTTCACCATATCCCAATTTATGGTAAAATGCCTAATTAGGTCAGGTCTGAATAAACCAGATGAAGAACCTTCTAACTGATCCATAATGTGGAATGTCTGACAACATGAGACCAGAATATAAAATCCAGTTGAAGTAAATCATGACCATACTCTACATAGCCCCAATCTTCTAGTAGAGCCCCTGGGGCTGCGATTCTCTGTTCACTGAGAAAATTAAACCTAAGAAACTTACTAATAATATAAATTCATATCTTACCAATAACTCCAATTCCGCTAATATTTCAGAATCACATTTATAATCTACCAACTGTGCCAAGAATTATGTTATCCTAACTTCAACCTTCAAGTTGGCAAAATGATTCCTAGTCGTTCCCAAACTAGCTGATATCAAAATCATCTGAGATGCTTATTAAAAATAGAATCATAAGATGACTTTTTTTTTTGTACCCTAATTCTAACACTGGAGACAATTAAGGAAATTTGCTTAGCAATAGATAATAAATGAAGTCAAAGGAGGCATGATGTCATTGTAGTTACCAAAGTACTCATAGTGGTGAAATAACAGGCTTTCTGGCATTTTCTTTAAAATACTTCAGCAAAGGAAAAAAGAATAGATGATACAAATATGGTAAGATATTTAAGTGTCTGATCTGGGTGATGAGTACCATGTACTGTTCTACTTTGGTGTAGTTTTAAAATCTCTTCATTAAAAAAAAAAGTTTGCAGACCCTATCCTAGACACAGTGCACAAGAAGTCTAAGGTAAAGCCCAGAGATCCATGCTCAACAAGCTCCCCACAAGAGTCTAATATAGACAGGCAAAGTTCTCTTTTGGGGACCATTAGAAATGATCTTATATATACCCTCCAAACTTCAAAATTCTAGGATTCTCATTTTCTACTCAGTAAACTCAATTTCAGCACAGTTCACAAGTTCTTATATTCACTATGGCATTCTGCCAAGAACATACAGATTGTGTTCTCTAAACGCATCTGTTCGAAGAGTGCTGGGCTGGTTATCAACTTCTAATTTGCCTTTTTTACACATTTCTCTCTCAATTTGCCCTGACTGAACTGCAAAAGATAGGGGACAGCTGTACTGGCCATGTCTTTCTGCATATGCCATGTCTCCACAGAGGGTACTCTACCTTTATATATAAAGCCGATCACCACTATTTTCATAGAAGTGTTTTTTTTCCCCTTCATGACTTTTCCTTCTCTATTTAAGCATTAAAATATCAAAAAGGAAAAAGAAGAATAACCCATACAGCACTTCGTAAAATGAGATATATATGCCACAGCACAGTACATGCTAAGTACTCAGAATCTACAGTTAGAGAGCAGTCAAGAACACTAAGTAATATTTTTCTTATCTTCAAGATTGAAAAAAAAGTCTTAAGCGATGTTCAAAAAAGGAAGATATGCACATTAACCCAATCGAAACTACTTTTTCTATACCCAGATACAACAATCTTCTTAACCCAAATCATCCATGAAAGTTATCTGACTTAAAGTAAGGCTCTCTACATTTTGCTTCTTCAAAAGTATCTTGCAAAGCCATTCTGAGGTAGAAGAAAAAAGTTTAAATGGACCACTTTTTTCTGCTTCATTGTAACTAAAACTACTGTTCACAGGAAGTTTATAGCTTATGCCTTTTGGTCCATCACATTTTCCACTATCATCTAAGTATTCTAGTTAAGTTCTCACTTTATGATCAGCATATTTTTTGCTTCCAGAATGCCCAGTAAAGCTGAAAATTTTCACTTACAGTGATGAAAATTTCCAAAAATATCTGTTTAACAATCTCAGATCTGAGTTTTGGCAAGACAGGTTAGCATATACAAACGAAAATACTACATTTCACAAACACACACAGACTAAAACTTCAACATTTTTATGGTTTTCCCACTTTCTTATACAGCTCAATTTTAAATGTGCAGCTTACTTATAATCTAATTTTAAACATGATTGTCACAGGAATATTTTAAAACAGAGATGAAATGTATAAAGGCACACATCGATTGTCAATAGTTACATCGGTTACATCACATTGCTTTAGAAACAGAACCTGTTCTGCTCCTGTAAACTTTTTGTCACACATTTAAAGTGAGGTTAGTGCTGACATAAAATTATTGCTATACTCACAGTTTGAGTGTTTTCACTGTGTATGAGGTACATTTTCTCTGTCCATACACCCCTACTGTTCCTACTTACTGCAGAAGAGTGAACCAAAGTCTGTAGGGTACAAATCATTCAATAATATTTTCACCAATACTGGACTGACAGCAAATAACATTACAAAACATCAGAGATCAAAAACGTCTTCTTGTTGGGGTCCAAGACGTTAACTTATTCTTCATTACATAAATATATGCTCATTTAACTTCTTCAGGAAAAACAATTATTCTGAACATAAATAATTCCTTCCTGAACACTTCATCCAAGACTATTCCTTCACACATGCCCTCTGACATTTTGTTGTTTTAATTCATTCGATGTAATGGTCACCGAGGATCACCTTTCCTTTGGTGGTCTATCATAACGATCTTGTATGCTTTTTGTTAGCTGTTTGATAAATATTTTGTAAATTTTTCCGCAGTAAGTATGGACTGTCTTTTGTAGTTCCAGTTCTAAAGGTTTTAATAAGGAACGGATGTTGTCATCTTTAAAAGAACACTAGAGAAAGAAAAAAGACAAAGATATATATATATAAACTCAATTATACTCCAAACAACTTCTTCAATATTGACAACTTTCATTTAGTCTCACAAAAAGTACATAAGCTCAACAAATATTTTCAATGAATTATGATCTCACATGAGAGGAGGGAGAAAGTCACAGTAAATCACAGGGGGCATTAGGGAAAGTTTTTCTGAGAAGAGCTAATAGAGGAACAGCATCCCAAGCCAAGGCAAAAGCATGTGCAAGGGCAAAGAAGGCCCAGAGACACTGACTGGTAGGAGATGATGATCGAAAGCTCTGAAGGTATCTGAGAGACACTTAAGGAAAGCCAAAAATAGGGATTCCCTGGGTGGCGCAGCGGTTTAGCACCTGCCTTTGGCCCAGGGCGCGATCCTGGAGACCCAGGATCAAATCCCACATCGGGCTCCCGGTGCATGGAGCCTGCTTCTCCCTCTGCCTATGTCTCTGCCTCTCTCTCTCTCTCTCTCTCTCTCTCTGTGTGACTATCATAAATTAAAAAAAAAAAAAAAAAAAAAAAAGATTTAAAAAAAAAAAAAGGGAAAGCCAAAAATCACTCCGTTAAGTGTTGAGGCTGGACTACAAAGAACTGAGAGAGAGGCATAAAGTGGAAGAAGACAAAATGACAGCACAGTTCAGGGGTTCCCAAAGAGCCTTAACTATACAAAGTGGTCCCACAGGTAAATGCATTTGGAAGCTGCTACACACCGTGCACTCTTCATGGGAACTCACACCAGCACATGAAAAGCTATAAACAGTAAAATGAAAAACACATGTTCCTGAATGTTTTTGGCCCATTAGTTCCAAAATATATTTTGACCAGAATCCTTTTTTACTGTGAAATATATAATATCCCAGAAAATATATTTTGCAAAATAGCTTGTGATTTTAGTATTTTCAACCAGCTATACTTTTTGATTTGGCATTTGCAATTAGACATATTTTCAATCAGAAAGATAGATGGGGCTTAAAAATAGAACATTTTATGTGTTTGGAGTCAATGAAAAAAGGAAGCTCCTGAAGGAAATGCAGAACCTAAAATCTCAGAGGGCTCAAAATGACTTGAGGGTTTCCCCAAGGTTCACTACCATGACACTGAGGGAGAGGAAAGGAAAGTGCCACTGGAATCACAAGTAAGTGAGTCTATGGGAAAAGCCATAGCCAATCTTTGGAGAACAGGATAAACTTAGATGATAATTTGTAACATGGCTTTTATCAATGTAAAGATATAAAGAGATGCTGAATCTCTGTCTCTCTTTAGAAAGAAAACTATGATCATTAACTGGCTGAAACCATCACTCTTTGGGGTGACTTTTAAAACTCCATCAGATACACTGAAGATAAACATTGTTAAGATTTAAAAAAAAAGGAGCGCCTGGGTAGCTCAGTCAGTTAAGCATCTGCCTTTGACTCAGGTCATGATCCCAGGGTCCTGAGATGGAGCCCCTCATTGGGCTCCCTGCTCAGCGGGGAGACTGCTTCTCCCTCTCCTTGCTTGTGCTCTATTAAATAAATAAAATCTTAAGGAAAAAAAAAAAAAAGATTAGGGACGCCTGGGTGGCTCAGCGGTTGAGCACCTGCCTTCAGCTCAGGGAATGATCCTGGAGTCCTGAGATCGAGTCCCCCATTGGGTTCCCTGCATGGGGTCTGCTTCTCCCTCTGCCTGTGTCTCTGCCTCTCTTTCTCTTTGTCTCTCATGAATAAATAAATAAAATCTTAAAAAAGAAAAGATTAAAAAAAAAGAAGGGATCCCTGGGTGGCGCAGCGGTTTGGTGCCTGCCTTTGGCCCAGGGCGCGATCCTGGAGACTCGGGATCGAATCCCACGTCGGGCTCCCGGTGCATGGAGCCTGCTTCTCCCTCTGCCTGTGTCTCTGCCTCTTTCTCTCTCTCTCTCTCTCTCTGTGTGTGACTATCATAAATAAATAAAAAATAAAAAAATAAGAAAAGAAAAGAAAAGAAAAGAAAAGAAAAGAAAAGAAAAGAAAAGAAAGGATGCTTAACTAGGAAAAATGTAATGAAAATAATACTAATTGGTACGTAAGTATCTGGGAAAACTATTAAAAGCTAGACTTTTTAAATATTATACACAGACACACTAAAATGTATTTGGGGTTAAAAGTGGCAGCCATGCTGAAAAAGGCAGACTCTATCAAGGTTTATCACCTCTATCAAGTGACTGTCAAGTAATATCTCAATGTGTACAAGAAACATTCTTGCGCAATTGTCGTTGAGAGGCTGATAACAATGGGAAGACTAAATTATCATCTTTTTCTTACTAAGCAATGCCATTCACATAATCTACAGCAGAGCTGTGCAGGACATAACTTGCATCTAGGTATTGCCCTTCCCAGAAGCCACATGTGGCCTCACCTGACTGCAGGCCTTTTTCCACACTGCATGCAATGCCTGACTCATCTTCACTTTTCCTTCTCTGCCTGGTACTCATTCTTACAGCTCAGTTCAAATGTCAGCACTTCTGAGATGCCTTTCCTGACTCAGGAAAAGGAAGGAGTTAATCACTCCTTCACTGGCACAGTACCCAGTAAACAAACTTTTAAGAAGGTCATGCTTTATATATAAGACTGTCAGTTGAAAGGCAGAGAATAAGTACTGAGCTAGTTAAAATGGCCAGTTAGATAATCTAAGGCATTTTCAAAGAATTGAACATGTTTTAAAAATATGGTAGAATGGCAGTTCAATCCAACAAATGCTATGAGCTAACTACATACAAGAAGGTACAACAGTATACCCTAAAACCACTATTTCACTTTCCATTGTTTCAGTTCCCTGCAGCCAACTGCAGTCTGGAAGCTGATGATCCTCCTCCTGACATATTGTGACAAGGTCAACAGTAGCCTACTCTATGTTACAATGCCTACATCATTCACCTCACTTCATCTCATTACGTAGGCATTTTATCATCTCACATTGTCACAAGAAGGATGAGTATAGGACAATAAACTATTTTGAGAGGGGCCACATTCACATAACTTTTATTACAATATATTGTTATAACTATTCTACTTCATTATTAATTATTGTTCTTAACCTCTTATGTGTCTAATTTATAAATTAAATTTTATCATAGATATGTATGAATAGAAAAAAAACATAGTACATATAGGGATCAGTACTATCTGTAGCTTCAGACATCCACTAGGGGGCTTGGAACGGATAAGGGCAGGGTGGGGAGGTGGGGGACACCACGGTAGCACAGGAGGGAAACACTCAGGGCGACTCCATTGCAGAGATAGTTATGCAAATATAAGCAGGATGTGAAGTAAATCAAAGTTAACACAGAACCACCAAGAAATGTAATTCAGAATGATATACATGAAGCAGAAAATACCTTATAGAGCAATAAAATGTTTTGTTTCCATTTTGCATTAGCAATTTTTAATCTTAATATTTGTATTCACTCAACAACTAATATTTAACAAATATGTATGGACTGTAAAACTTGATTTGCTGGAAGACACAGCCATGCATTTACATTTTAAAGATGGTTCATATCCTTTATAATTCATATTGTTCATTGCATTCGATGGCTATGACTAAGCTTCTGTCTGCAACTTGCATAAATACCCTTGTCTGCATACATTGCTTTTAAAAATTACACTTCCCGTTGAATTATAGATAAGAAGATAAAAACACTAACCAAGAGCACCATAAAAGACTGATTAACTTCATTAAATTGAAAAATGGAAAGATATAGCTATAGTTAATACAGATTCAAAACAAATAAATAATCAGTTCAGTTTTTGAAATCATTTAAAAAGATTTTTTTAAATCAAGTGTAATTAGCTAAAAGCCATTATTCAGCTATTTAAAGGTATACATTCACAAAGATCAAAGAAAAGATTAGATAAAAATAGTGAAATTTAATTCCTTAATAATGGATTTTCTTAATGCTCAAAGGAAACAAAGAAGTCATATTTTTATAGGAATCCATTTCTTTCCTATTCTGCAGTCTCAGAACCCCAAAAGTACTTTTCTTCATTTTTATCACCTTTTGACAACCCATGATATAGCATTATTAATAGACAAAATTGATTTCTGGGGGCATATAAGGTCTGCTATATTAAAATGAACATCAACACTAAATTTTATAATTCTTCAGTGAGTGTAGCTATATCATGATAAACTGATTATACAGAAACTATCTGTCAAGTTTACAGGAGAAGAAACTTAGCAAATAATACACAAAATGGTAGCCTACAATGCCATTAGCACTTTGTCTACCACCAAGTTTGAGAAATACTGATTTCCAGGAAAAAATTTCAATTCCTTATCATTGCAGATCACCGTAACACAACATATCATTACCACATTGATCCCAGCCCAACCACTGCCTACCTTTATCTAGCACTCTACTCCAAATGAACTCAGGCATGGAGCTCCACACCTGAACTCTCTAAGACTTTTCATGAAAAAAGTGTTTTTTGTTTTGAAAATCCCTCAGCCTTTTTCTCAGGCAGTACTCTGTCCAGATAGACCCTGCTCCTGGAAAACTCTTCCTCATTCAAGGCATACTTCAAAGGCTTCCTCTGAGTGAGGTGCAAGGCTTTCCCTGGCCTTTCAAGGCAAACAAAGCTCTTATACTCTTACAGTTCTAGTAGAGTCTCTGCCACAATGTATTATAGTTAAATATTTTCATCCCCATTCCTATTAATGAGGCTGTACTAGACCAGTCATTAGCAATAAAAAGAACAAGAATCTATAAAATAGAGGTAATCAGCTCTTCTCCTGACTCCCATACTTAAATCAAACTAGCACTCCCCTATTATTTATGTTCTGTCTTCATGTCCACACAAGATTAGGCACAGTCTAGCAAAAACAAAGAGTCCATCTGCATGAGAGATATGTGATCACATACACTTCTCCCCAGGTATCAGAGAATTAACTGCATAGACAATGAGGAATATAGCTCATTAAGCAAAATCATAAATCCAATCTTCATTTGGATTTGCCCTAAGTTTTGGTCCACAACACATTCATGGATACCTGGTTCATGCATCAAAGTAGAGGTATGTAAAGCATAGTCATCTCTCCCTGTCAACCCACCTTAACTACACAAAAGGATGGTAAGAACAAGGAAATACAAAAGAAGAACAGCTATCTTGGGCAAAAGTGGGAAAGGAGTAGCATAATTTTCTCAAACTCAATATAAAGCAGATGCTAAAAAGAGGAAACCACATTTACAAAGGCAACAAGATAAAATACCTAAGCATAAACATAAGATATTTTCAAAGTTTAAATTAAGAAATCTATTAAACATTCCCAAAAGACACAAATGGAAAGATAGCCCATGTTCTTAAGATGTCTCAACAACCAAATGTCTCAACACCATCAAAATGTCAGCAGCTCCTAAGTCAATACAAGAAACTGATTCACTCCCAATAAAAATACAAAGGTTTTTATGTAGTTAAATGAGTTAATATATGTAAAAAAATAAATATACAATAGCTAGGAAAACACTAATAGTAGGCTCTGAAATGGGAGTAACTGTACCAGTTATTAAAACATAGTACAACACCTTTATAACTAAAATAATATGGCATTAGTACAGATAGATCGATGGAACAAAACAGAAAATTCAGAAATTGCAAATGGAGCTCTAGTATATGACAGTATCTCAAATCTTTGGGTTAAAGATAGACTTAAATAAATGGGTATTGGCATTCTTTTCAAGTGCATGTTGAACGTTTTCCAGAATAGACCACATACTGGGTCACAAATAGCCCTCAACAAGTACAAAAAGATCAAGATCATTCCATGCATATTTTCAGACTACAACGCTATGAATCTTGAAGTCAATCACACACACACACACACAAAAAAAACAATTGGAAAGACAGAACAGCCTACTGAAGAATGAATGGGTTAGCCAGGAAATAAAGAATTTTAAAAATACATGGAAGCAAATGTAAATGAAAACACAACAGTCCAAAACAGTTGGGCTGCAGTAAAGACAAGTCCTAAGAGGGAAGTAAACTGCAATACAGGCCTACCTCAAGAAGTAAGGAGTCTCAAATATACAACCTAACCTGACACTTAGAGGAGCTAGAAAAGAAACAGTAAATAATGCCTAAAGCCAGCAGAAAGGGAAATAATAAAGATCAGAGCAGAAATAAACAAAAAAATAGTAGAACAGATCAACAAAACTAAGAACTGGTTCTTGGAAAGAATTAATAAAACTGATAAACCTCTAGCCAGACTTATCAAAAAGAGAAAGACCCAAATAAATAAAATTATGAAAGAAAGAAGAGAGAGCACAACCAACACCACAGATATATAAATAAGCATAAGAAAATATTACGAAAAATTATATGCCAATAAACTGGGCAATCTGGAAGAAATGAATAAATTCCTAGAAACACAAAAACTACCAAAACTGAAATAGGAAGAAATAGAAAATTTGAACAGATCTATAACCACCAAAGAAATTGAATCAGTTATCAAAAATCTCTCAACAAACAAAAATTCAGAGCCAGATGGCCTTGCAATTCTACCAGACATTTAAAGAATTAATAGCTATTCTTCTCAAATTGTTCCAAAAACAAATGGAAAATTTCCAAACTCCTTCTGAGACTAGCATTACCTTGATTCCAAAACCAGACAAAAATCCCACCAAAACAGAGAACTACAGGCCAATACCTCTAATGAATATGGATGCAAAAATTCTCAACAAGATGCTAGCAAATCAAATCCAATAGTTCATTGAAAGAATCACTCACCACAATCAAGCAGGATTTAATCCTGGGATGTAATGGTCATACAATGTTTGCCTATCAATCAACGCGATATACCACATTAATAAAAAAAAAAGTGTAAGAATCATATGATTCTCTCAACAGATGCAGAAAAAAATATTTACCAAAATACAGCATCCATTCTTGATAAAAACTCTCAGGGTGCCTGGCTCAGTCGGCTGGGTATCTGACTTGATTTTGGCTCAGGTCATGATCTCAGGGTTGTAAGATCAAGCCCCGTGTTAGGTGCGGAGCCTGCTTGTCCCTCTTTCTCTGCTCCTCTCCCCACACTTACTATCTTTAAAACAAATAAATAAATAAATAAACAAATAAAATCTTTTAAAAAATAAAAAACAAAAAAACCTCTCAACAAAGTAGGGATAGATGGAACATATCTCAACATATTAAAGGCTATATACAGAAGATTAATAGCTAATATCTTCAGTGAGGGAAAACCAGGAGCTTTCCCTCTATGGTCAGGAACAAGACAGGGATTTCCGCTTTCACCATTACTATTTAACATAGTGCTGGAAGTCTTAGCCTCAGCAATCAGACAACAAAAAGAAATAAAAGGCATCCAAGGAGGCAAGGAAGAAGTCAAACTTTCACTATTTGCAGACAACATAGATACTCTATGTAGAAAACCCAAAAGACTCCACCAAAAAATTGCTACAACTGATACATGAAGTCAGCAAAGTCACAGGATATAAAATCAAGGTACGGGAATCTATTGCATTTCTATGCACCAATAATGAAACAGCAGAAAAAGAAACAAAGGAATCGATATCATTTACAACTGCACCGAGGAATAAACCTAACCAAAGAGAGAAAATATCTGTACTCTGAAAACTATAGGATATTGATGAAAGATACAGAGGAAGACATGAAGGAATGGAAAAACATTCCACGCCCATGGACTGGAATAACAAACGTTGTTAAAATGTCTATACTACCCAAAGCAATCATTTAATGCAACCCCTATTAAAATACCACCAGCATTTTTCAGAGCTAGAACAATCCTAAAATTTGTATGGAACCACAAAAGACCCTGAACAGCCAAAGGAATGTTGAAAACAAAAAGCAAAGCTGGAGGCATCACAATTCCAGACTCCAAACTGTACTACAAAACTAATCATCAAGACAGTATGGTACTGGCACAAAAACAGACACACAGATCAATGGAACAGAATAGAGAACCCAGAAATGGACCCTCAACTCTATGGTCAACTAATCTTCAACACAGCAGGAAAGAATATTCAATGGAAAAAAGACAGTCTCTTCAACAAATGGTGCTGGGAAAACTGGACAGCCACATGTAGAAGAATGAAACTGGACCACTTTCTTGCACCATACACAAAAATAAATTCAAAATGGATCAAAGACCTAAATGTGAGCTAGGATTCCATTAAAATCCTAGAGAACAGAGGCAGCAGCCTCTTTGACCTCAGCTGCAGCAACTTCTTGCTAGACATGTCTCCAGAGGCAAGACATGTCTCCAGAGGCAAGGGAGCATGCGATGTACGGAATTGTTGAATCACTACTTTGCAACCTGAAACCAATATAACTATATGTTAACTGCACCAGAAATAAAATAAAATTTTTAAGAAAAGAGGAAGAGATTTATACATGCATGAATTCTTAGACTATTTTAAGTAAAAAAAAAAAAAAAAAAAAAAACGGCAAATAACTTGCTACCTTTTGTGTAAGAAAACGTGGATTACAAAAGATACATATATCTGTTCACCTAAATAGGAAAGACAAACCAGAAAACAATGAAATTGGTAATCTATGGGGTAGGGGACTTGGGGTAGAAGGAGTGGGGGGAAAAGTGCTATTTCTGAGTAAACCCATATATAGTTTTCACTTCCTGAGGTGTATTAACATTTAGCATATCAAATTAAAGTTGAATCAATAAAGACAGAGGAAAAAAATCTTAAAATTGAAAGCATACTGAAGCAAATAAACCCAACTGTATTTCAAGTAAATAAAATAACCACACTGAAAGGCAAGATAAAAAAAACTAAATCCAAGCAAGTGCTGAACATATAGTATTAAGTACATGCCCTTTTAGGGGGAGGAGTAGATAACAGGAACAAATCCTTAACTTTTTTAGTAGGTTGGTTTTTACCAAAGACTGGAGCATTTCTGAAATTATTTTAAATGTATTGTAGGATTATGCAAATGAAGAAGTGTTTCATGTTACAAGTCTGGATTCTAACTATGGAAGGAGATAAAAAATGGAAATAGAGTAGGAGAAAGCAGGAAGAGACTTGGGGGAATAGAACTGGAGGTATCAGTCTAAGTACATGATTGTTTTTATATGTATGTGTACTGTGTATTTATATTTCCTAGCTCTGTCACTGAAGGGCCTCAGAAGTGAAGACATCCTTGTAGCAATAAGCATGACTAGCACTCAGAGCCCTCTAAAAGAAACTAGAGCTCCTCTGACAGTTAATTTCAGGGCTAGGGCAAGGAAAGTAAAACAATTTGAGCCTAGCATATTTTGTTGAAAAAGATAATTAAGAGGTACTCAAAATAATGAAGGGAATATGTCAGATGAGAACATGAGTTTTATAAAAGGGACTCCAATGGCCAAATTGGAAACAACTTCGTCATCAACATAAATAATGCTGGGCAGCCCGGGTGGCTCAGCGGTTTAAGGCCGCCTTCAGTCCAGGGCCTGATCTGGAGACCTGGGATTGAGTCCCATGTCAGGCTCCCTGCATGGAGCCTGCTTCTCCCTCTGCCTGTGTCTCTGCCTCTCTCTCTCTTTCTGGGTCTCTCATGAATAAATAAATAAAATCTTAAAAAAGAAAAAAAACATAAATAATGCATTATAAATCACTGAAAAAAAAACCCTATCAATGATTTCTTACTGATAATGTATCTATCAATAAATGGGCAAAAGGGAATGTCTCTTCCTTACAGGAGAATCCTCATGGCCAAAGTTGTACAGAGAAGGAAAACTAGGGCTGGACAATCATCAATTTGCAACTACCATAGTAAAGACTGGTTTAAACAAGAACTAATAATAGACGCTAAATGCAACACGGAAATTTTGATGAGGATATTTACAAGATTTTATTTTTTATTTCCTTTTTTTTAATTTCTATTTTTAATTTTTTTAATTTATTCATGATAGACAGAGAGAGAGAGCGAGAGAGAGAGGGGCAGAGACACAGGCAGAGGGAGAAGCAGGCTCCATGCCGGGAGCCCGACGTGGGACTGGATCTCGGGATTCCAGGATCATGCCCTGGGCCAAAGGCAAGCGCTAAACCGCTGAGCCACCCAGGGATCCCCCTATTTACAAGATTTTAAAGAGTCTCCCCACAGACTGCTTAGAAGAGGAAAAACTACTACATAGTGGAGAAATTGAACATTTTGAGTGAATGATCAAAAGCAGTATCACCAATTAAAGGCAGGTAGACAAAGGTTGACTGTGAAAGTGATACCCTGAGAACCTTACCTTGCTTATAGTGGGGATACCCCAAACCTAACCATAAGGAAACATCAGACAAGCCAATATGAAGAACATTCTAATAAGAAAAAAGATAAAAGAGCCTCTATTCTCCAAAAATATCAATGTCATAAAAGACAAAAACTGAGAAACTGTTCTACATCGAAATAGAATAAAGACGCAGGAGAGTATTATATCAATATTGCATTTCCTGAGTTTGATACCTATACTGTGGTTAATAAGACAATGTCCTGTTCTTAGTGAAAACACACTAAAGTCTTTAAGGAGCAAAAGAGCATGATGTGTGCAACTTACATTCAAATGGTTCAGAATAAAACATGTCTATATTGGAAAAGAAACAATGATAAAGCAAATGAAGTAAATGTTAATAATTAATGAACATGAGTAAAGGATATGGAACTGCTTTGTATATTCTTGCAAATTCTCTAAGTTTGTAAGAATTTCAACATAAAAAGTTAAAAAAAAAAACAAAAAAACACATTCTTACATTTCTCAGTGCTTCATAAATAGCTCTAAATGCTGGTTGCTTATCATCATGGTAAACACCTCTGTTCCCATGAAGAATAAAGATTCCTTCTTCTTCTGCTTCCTGGCAATTGCTTCCATATATACAATGATCTGGTCGATAATTCCATTGACATGGAAAAACGAAAAGGCTTTCTATGTGAAGAAAAATAAAATAATGAAGCAAATAACCCTAATTCTACAGAATTAAAATTCTGTAAAACTTTCAGTTTAAAAAACAGCTCTTACAGGAAAAGATTTAAAATAGTGAAAAATACGTTTGGCATTTAGATCCCTTTCTGCAAAAATAGTATTAAGAAAAGTTTAAAAATTAAAAAATGAAAAGTTTTACTCTGTCTTAAACATAAACAGTGATAATCATTAATATAAGCCAAAATAAATGCATTTCTTCATTTTGACTATATATTATCAATGATTTTTTTTTTACAAATGCAAAGAATAAAAGGAATTTAAATGATTACCTGGATTATGAAAAAAGATGATATTCAACAGATCTTGATCCCCCCATGTGATGTTTAGTTTGTATTTTTTAAGCAATGGCATAAGCATATCTCCCCATCGCAGCCGTACAGTTGTCATGTCATTCTGTTGGTAAATACATTAAGAAGATCCTCAGGCTTTCATGTTTAATATGACAGCAAAATGACAGTTCCCCATTCTTCCCTTAGCATTACAGAGCAACAAGAAATGCAAACTTCTTCTGTTATAAAACCAAGTGACTCTAATGTAAACCTAAATGTGACTAGGGCTGTCCATTTGGGAATAGGGATGATAATAAAAGAAGTTATATCTGAAGCTGCATGCAGAATTGATAAAATTAATAAGTCAGGAAAGAATGGGAAAGAGAAAGCAGGTGATTTTTTAAAGTACTGTGACTGTGACCTCATCCTAAAATGCAGACAGTTTGGGTGCCTATGTCTGTGTCACAGAGTTGTTGTGGGTTCAACTTTTAACATATAAAAAAAATACATTTGGACAGTACTTGGCACATGGCACATATTCAGTGTTAGCTATTACTGTTATCAGGATCACTATAATTCTTAGACTGATTTGCTAATCTTTTATAACTGACATTTCGAAGAGCTTGATTTGAAACTGATAAATCAAAAACAGATAGTGAAATTCATCAGATGCCTTTTCAGCCTCTATAAAGCTGCTCACAGCTCACTGGTTTTGGGGTGGGGAGAGTGTTGTTTTGTTTTTGTGGGCAGCAAAGCAAAGTTTATTGGAAATAGTACAAAGCTCCCAAAGAAGGAGAAGACCTGAGAGGGTTGTCCTCAGAGCTCATTATTTTAAAACACAAAATCAAATACCCAAAGAAACAACAGAGTTGAAAGAGGGCTCTGGATCTTATGAATGTGAGTGAGAAGTTGTGGACCTGAATACTAAGACTTTTCAATCCATTTGACTCTTTTAAGTACTTTAGATTTAACTCAATATTCCTCAAAGTGCAGTCTGCATATCAGTGAATTTTTTTAAATCCTTCACAATATTACGTACACAAATCAAGAGTAATATTGGGAAACCTTTATAGCAACTCAACAGAACTATCTAATATTTTTCTAGTAACTTACATACGTCCTTTTTACAAAGTATTGACTCATGAAAAACTGTAGATTTAAAAAACAAAATTGATCCTTCATATACAATGAAAGACATTGTTATAAGCTATTCTAGGATATGTAATAAACATAATGGGGGTATAAACAACCTATCCTTTAAGAAAGACAAGTAAGAGTTCCTAGGGGAAAAAGCTATATATATTTAAACTAAGTATTATCTAATATAATTGTATTACCCTTGTGTGAAGTTTCTCAGAACATAGTAAACACAGTAATTATAAAATAATCAGAAATTCCCCCAAAACAATCTGGAAAATGACTGAAAGAAGTTTTACTTAAGGAAATAGTAAGAAAATACTTTACTGAACTGACAACTCTGAAATAAGTCTATTAGCATGTTAACTAAATGTTCTCAGAATCTGAAAAGGCAACTGAATTGTACAAGGACAAAGACTAGCAACATATTCCATAGACAGAGCTGGCGGACCCGTTGTCCTGTGCCATGTTCAGATCTTCACTGGACTCATTCCATTCAAATATATAAATATATATAAAAGAAGTATACCTATTCAAAGAAAAGTATCAATGAAAGATAAAATTACACGGTCTAGTACAGTCTTAGGGGAAAAAAATCAAAGAGAGAAAAATCACCTTTATAAGTTAAAGAAAAAGTCCTACTACCAAAAAACTGGAAAAGAAGCAATAACACTAGTATTATATGCTAATTATATAACCTAGAATATCCAAGACAACCAATGAAAACTCTTAAGAAATGAGTCTAGAAAAGAGCCATTACAAAAAAAGTCAAACTTAGTCTGTGTAGAAAATTCAAAAGATTCCACCAAAAAACTGCTAGAAGTGATGGAGGAATTCAGCAAAGTCACGGGATATAAAATTAACGCACAGAAGTCTGTTGCATTTCTATACACTAACAATGAAGTAGCAGAAAAAAAATCAAGGACTCAATCCTGTTTACAATTGTACCAAAACCCGTAAGATACACAGGAACAAACCTAACCAAAGAGATGAAAGATCTGTATTCCAAAAACTATAGGACACTGATGAAAGAAATTGAGGAAGACTTAAAGAAATGGAAAAACATTCCATGTTCATGGACAAATATTGTTAAAATGTCCATACTACTGGGGTACCTTGGTGGCTCATTTAAGCATCTGTCTTCAGCTCAGGTTATGATCCCAGGGTCCTGGGATCAGGCCCCGCACCAGGTTTCCTGCTCAGTGGGAAACCTGTTTCCTCCTCTTCCCTCTGCCTGCTGCTCCCCTTGCTTGTGATCTATTTAAAAAAAAAAATAAGGAGGGGGGGGACGACCTGGGCGGCTCAGTGGTTAAGCATCTGTCTTTGGCTCAGGTTGTGATCCAGGGATCCTGGAATTGAGTTCCACATCAGGCTCCTCACAGGAAGCCTATGTCTCCTGCCTATGCCTCTGCCTATCTCTGTGTGTCTCTCATGAATAAATAAATCTAAAAAAAAATTTTTTTTTCTTTAAAAATAAAAGTCTATACTACCCAAAGCAACTTACACATTCAATGCAATACCTACCAAAATACCACCATCATTCTTTGCAGAACTGGAAGATACAAGACACAATTCTAAAATTTGTATGAAACCACAAAAGACCCTGAACAGCCAAAGGAATGTTGAGAAATAAAGCAAAGCTGGAGGCATCACGATTCCAGACTCCAAAGCTGGAGGCATCACAATTCCAGACTCCATCACGATTCCAGACTCCAGGGTCCAAAAGACCCTGAACAGCCAAAGGAATGTTGAGAAATAAAGCAAAGCTGGAGGCATCACAATTTTCTGTACTACAAAACTGTAATCTTCAAGACAGTATGGTACTGGCACAAAAAAAAAGACACATAGATCAATGGAACAGAATAGAGAACCCAGAAATGGACCCTCACTCTATGGTCAACTAATCTTCAACACAGTAGGAAAGAATATTCAATGGAAAAAAGACAGTCTCTTCAATAAATGGTGCTGGGAAAACTGGACAGCCACATGTAAGAAGAATGAAACTGGACCACTTTCTTGCACCATACACAAAAATAAATTCAAAATGGATCAAAGATCTAAATGTGAGCTAGGAATCCATCAAAATCCTAGAGGAAAACAGAGGAGAACTCTCAGACCTCAGCTGCAGCAACTTCCTGCTAGGCATTGTCTCCAGGGGCAAGGGAAACAAAAGCAAAAATGAACCACTGGGACTTCATCAGGATTGAAAAAGCATTCTGCACAACAAAGGAAATAATCAGCAAAACTAAAAGACAACCTATGGAATGGGAGAAGATATTCACAAATGATATTATTAGATAAAGGGCTCATATCCAAAATCTATAAAGAACTTATCAAACCCAACATGCAAAAAACAGATAATCCAGTCAACATATGGGCAGAGACATAAACAGATATTTCTCCAAAGAAGACATACAAATGGCTAACAGATAGATGAAAAAATGTTCAACATCACTCATCAAGGAAATACGAATCAAAACCACAATGAGATACCACCTCACACCTGTCAAATGGCTATAATTAACTCAGGAAACAAGGTGTTGGCAAGGATGTGAAGAAAAGGGAACCCTCTTACCCTGTTGGTGGGAATGCAAACTGGTGCAGCCCCTCTGGAAAACAGTATGGAGGTTCCTCAAAGTTAAAAGTAGAATTACCTATAACCCAGTAACTGCACTACTAGGTATTCACCCAAAGGATTCAAAGGGGCACATGTACTCCAATGTTTGTAACAGCAATGTCCACAATATCCAAAGCTATTGGCTATGTGTGTGTGTGTGTACTCACACATGTGCATATATGATGGAATATTACTCCTGCCATTTGCAACACGGTGGATGGAACTAAAGGGTATTATGCTAAGCAAAATAAGTCAGTCAAATACCATATGATTTCACTTATAGGAGAAATTTAAGAAAAAGATGAACACAGGAGAAGGAAAAGAAACATAAAATAAAAACAGAGTGGGAGGAAAACCATAAGAGACTCTCAACTATAAGGAATAAACTGAAGGTTTCTGGAGGGGAGGGTGGGTGAGGAGGTAACTGCATGATGGGCATGAAGGAGGGCACCTAATATAATGAGCACTGGGTGTTATATGCAACTGATAAATCACTAAATTCTACCTCAGAAACTAATAATACACAGTATGTTACCTTTTAATTTAAGTTTAAAAAAAATTTTTTTTTAAAGAAAAGGGGTGGGACGCCTGGGTGACTCAGTGGTTTGGTGCCTGCCTTTAGCCCAGGACATGATCCTGGAGTCCCAGGATCAAGTCCCATGTGGGGCTCCCTGCATGGAGCCTGCTTCTCTCTCTGCCTATATCTCTGCCTCTCTGTGTGTCTCTCATGAATAAATAAATAAAATCTTTTTTTTAAAAAAAGAGGCATTACACATAAAAGTTCAGATTATAGAAAATGTTTTTAAAGTAGAGAAATGGTCAAGGGGGATAAACAAATAGTCATTCACAAAGGAGGAAACAGAAATGGCCAAAAAGTAAATGAAAATATAATTTTCCACACTGGTAGTATAGTCAAGAAAGTATAAGTTAAAATATGAGATATTTTCAGCCATATAACTATATGCTCATATTACTACATACAAACAATAAAACCAAATCATTCATTCTCAGTTATTTCATACACACATTAAAAATGTGATAGTCTATGTACTGACATAAAGATCAGTCAGTTATATATTTACTAAGTAAAAAAAGCAAATGGAAGATGTATTAAAAGGACTTTATATGGAAGTGCTTATGTACATGTATATCTGTTTCAAAATATATTTTTAATGGGTCTGAAAAATATATAGCAAAATTTATAACATTATATGAGCAAAGAAACGAAACTGGGAAGCATGGTATGCAAGGGGAGGCTTTTCTTTTTATTCTACATACAATTCTACATACAAATTTTTATGAGCCTGGTTTTGTTTTGCAATTTAAAACATTTTTTAAGTTTATTTAAGTAATCTCTACACTCAACATGGGGCTCAAACTCACAACCCCAAGATCAAGAGCCACATATTCCCCTGACTGAGCCAGCCAGGTACCCCTTGTTTTATAATTTTTAAAAAGAAAAATGTAGTTCTAATTTACTAATCTTAGCAAAATGTACATATATTAAAATCTGTTAATTTCAAACAAAATAAAATAAAATCAGTTTATTTCATTTTAGAATAATGTATGCTTTTGAAAACAAATATTTATTATCAGTCTAGCTTATACATAAATATAAATGGCTATTTGTAGCATGTTCCAACAATGCTAGAAACTGGGAACTCATCAATTCCCAAAGATTAGTTAACAGCACTATCTCTGAAAAGTTCGATATCTGTTAGTGAGATGCTCATGGATACTGTTCTTATAAATTATAAAAGTCCTCCACCACATACATTTTGCAAATATATAAAAATAACCATCATGTCTACTTCATGGACATGGAAATGTTCTCTTTTCCAATACCTTTTAATAATGCACTAATGGGGCAGCCTGGGTGGCTCAGTGGTTTAGCGCCGCCTTCAGCCCAGGGCCTGATCCTGGAGACCCAGGATAGAGTCCTACTTCGGGCTCCCTGTGTGGAGCCTGCTTCTCTCTCTTCCTGTGTCTCTGCTTCTCTCTCTCTCATGAATAAATACATAAAATCTTTAAAAAAAAAATAACATACTATGGTCTAGTTTCTAAAACTTTCATCTATCCTCTGCCAGTAATTATCTATTAAGTTGCTATTTATGTCATACCCCATTCTAAATATTCCCAATACAAAGTTGTACAAAATATACACCCTGCCCTCGGCAGGTGGAGAAAACAGACAAAACTTACTTTACAAAGTAATATATGGCAGGATGTGAACAGGGTGCAGTAAATATACAAGAAAAAGATTCTCAAGATACCTTATTTAGGGTGCCTGGCTGGTTTAATCAGTAGAGCATGTGACTCTTGATCTCAGGGTTGTGGGTTTGAGTCCACGTTTAGTGTAGAGATAACTTAAAAAGTAAATAAAAACTTAAAAAAAAATTAAAGACGCCTTATTTATAGTCTTTGGTTTCCCCTAATAAATAGAAAACGGTTAAGAAATAACCTAATAGGGATTCAATACTGCAAATACAATCGTAACAAAATACAAAGCAATAGTTTAACCACTACTATAGGATTATCTACCAAGCATAATGAGAAACAACAAAAAAGAATTTTTACAATTTTGGTTTTATATATATATATATTTCAGATTTTATATATATATGTGTGTATATATATATATATACACATATATATATAAAATACATCAGGATGGAAATGAACTGTCATGAATGGTAGAGACTGGGTGACAACAAAGCAAATTAAGAATTTAAAATATGGCCATTCTCTTAAATGGGTAGTCTTACAGCTTTTTATGAAATAGGAACCATGGGGCAACATTCACAGATGTGTAGGAAGCAGTTTAGAAAGTTACTATACGTAATCAGTTATACCACTAGAGCCAGAAACTGTTGCATTAGTAGGAAAAAAAACAAGGCAATGTTTGCTATAGTCTGGAAAACAATCAGGAAAAACAAAAACATACATATGAAAAAAGGAATCAAAACTAAATTTCATAAAAACATTTCAGTAATCATAAATATAGTAATATTTGAAAACAAAGCAAATCTGTGTTGTTCCCACTGGGCAAGGACAGGATTGTTTGGAATACAGGGATAGTAGGTGTAAAGTAAACGGCACCTCTGAATTAATGTATAACCATGCCTCTCACAGTCTTCTTCATTAAATCTATCATGCACAGATGAAAACAGAAGTTTGAAAAGTTTAGAAATGATTTCATCTCTCATATCTAGGTTTCTAGTTGATTTAAGGAACATGCCATGACCAAAAAAAGTAAAAAAGTTACTTTTGAAACTGTTGAAGTATTTAAGAATGACTTTTTAAGAGTGACATTTAAATAATAAAAGATAGTCATAGATTTGAACGAGAGTTGTAATTTTGAAATGTTTAAAAAACAATATAGTGTTACTATTGTTATTTAGTGTTACTAAATTATCTCTAAGGTTCTCTGCAACAGTAAACTTCTCATAATTCTATGAATTTCGAATGAAGAGATACTGAGAAGTAACATTATTCCTTAGCAAGTAATCTTACAGCACCATCTTCTGGTATAATATTACTGTGCATAGACTAACAAACAGAAAAGGAAGAATTCATGGTATTATGCCTGTTTTATTTAGTAGAACTTTATGGTACATGAAATTTTAAACCTCAAGTTATATTAACAAATTGGATAGTTAAAGAAATGCTTACTGTTAAGCAAGAGCACAGATTACACTAACCTCATTAATGCATTCAACTGTAGGAGACAAAATTAAAGTTAAATCAAGATTTCAAAAAGGTTCAGAATATGAGAAGGCTAAAAAAAAAAAAAAAACAAAAAACAAAAAACTAGGTTTACTAGATCTACAGAAAGTAAGAATGATGAGTACAAACAATCCTAAGACAAATGTCAATGCGTGGGCATGGCTGCAAATAGTAGTGTGGCCTACCCCAAAGATAAGCCAAGGAAACAACTCTAAATGAGGTCAAGATTTAAATGAGACACACAAAAAGAATAAATAATGGTGTAAAGTCTGGTCTACCAGAAGCCATAAGAAAAATATCTGACAAATATGTATCCATATATACACACAAACATGTATTCTCATATCATAGAAGATGTAATATCCCTTAATGTTCAATATGGCCCTAACTAGATGTAAAGGGATAAACAGCAAGTCTATGTAAGTGTTTCAGAAATCACTGTTTTTAGCTAATATTTAAGTGCTTACTATGTGTCATGCGCTGCATGAAGCACTTTATATTTTATATTTTAATTCCAGTATAATATTATACCATACAATGTTGTATTAGTTTCAAGTATTCAATATAGTGATTCAACAATTCTATACATTACCCAGTGCTCATCATGGGAAGTGTACTTTTTAATACCCATCACCTATTTCACCCATCCCTCCACCCACCACCCCTCCGATAACCATCAGTTTGTTCTCTATAGTTAAGAGTCTGTTTCTTGGTTTCTTTTTTCTTTGTTCATTTGTTTCTTAAATTCCAGAAATATGCAAATATATAAAAATAACTGGGTTCCCGGTTATTTCACTTAGAAATAAGCGAAATCATATAGTATTTGTCTTTCTCTGACTTATTTCACTTAGCATTATACTCTCTAGATCCACCCGTGTTATTGCAAATGACAAGGTTCCATTCCTTTTTATGACTAATATTTCACTGTGTGTATACGTGTACACATACACACCATGTCTTCTTTATCCATTCATTGGGGGAACTTCATCCTGTTTTCCATAGTGGCTGCACCAGTATGCATTCCCACCAACACTATATAAGGATTCCTTTTTCTCCATTCTTACCAACACTTATTTTTTGTGTTGTTGATTTTAGCCATTCAGACAGGTATGAAGTGGTATCTTTGTTGCTTAGATTTGCATTTCCCTGACAATGAGTGATGTTGAACATCTTTTCATGTGTCTGTTGGCCATCTGAATATCTACTTTGGAACAATGTCCATGTTTTCTGCCCATATTTTTTAATTGAATTGTTTTTTAGATGTTGAGTTGCATAAGTATATATTTTGGATACTAACTATCGTATATGTCATTGGCAAGTATCTTCTTCCATTCAGTAGGTTGTCTTTTAGTTTTGTTGATGGTTTCCTTTGCTGCGCAGGTTTTTATTTTGATATAGTCTCAAGAGTTTATTTCTGCTTTTGTTTTCCTTGCCTCAGGAGACTTATCTAGAAAAATGCTGTTACAGCTGATGTCAGAGAAATTACTGCTTGTGCTCTCCTCTAGGATTTTTATGGTTTCAGGTCTCACATTTAGGTCTTTAATCCATTTTGAGTTTATTTTTGTGTATGGTATGAGAAAGTGGTCCAGTTTTCCCAGCATCATTTGTTGAAAAGATGTACTAAGTAAGTATTTTAAACAGATCTCCTTTAAACTGACAACCTATGTAAGTCCATTCATCATCTATTTTTCAGTTGAGAGAACTGACATTTAAAGTTAAGTGGCTAGTGGTTAAATAAATGCACAGGTGGAAAGGTTAAACATAAAGACAGTTTGACTCTAGTGTCTACAAACTACAATGAAACAAAACTCATCAACATAAAATTGGTAAACAATACAGCATACTCCTGCATTCAGAATGCACACAGAATCTAAACAGCCTGATTCTTCCATTGACCCACAATTTGCGAGATAAGAAACATGAAAGAATTTTTTTTTGAAAGATTTTATTTATTTATTTGACAGAGGGAGAGAAAGAGAACCCAAGTGGGAGAGAGAGGCAGAGGAAAAGGGAAAAGCCGGCTCCTCCCTGAGCAGGGAACCCAACACAGGGCTGGCTGGATCCCAGGTCCATGAAATCATGACCAGAGATGAAGGCAGACACTTAACTGACTAAGCCACCCAGGCGCACCAGGAATTTAAGCTAATTCCCAATAGCTTCAAACAGCTCACATTTATGTGTTAGCCACTGTTCTAATTCAATCCTTATAAAAGTCCTATGATACAGGTCATGTTATCTACCATCCTCATCTCACAGATGAGAAAACGAAAGCCCAGAGATATTCAAAACTTAGTAAGTCACAGAGTCTTGAACCAGGCCAACAGGTCCAGAGAGTCTTAAGCTTTTCACATCTCTGTGTTCCCCCAGGATGTTCTACAGTCGCACAACTACACAATGACAACTAATACCTAGAATAACAATCTAGAAAGATGATGCTCACTACTTTGTACATTGTACTTCATTATAATGACATCTGGCTTGATCTACCATAATGCTCCAATAAGCAGAATATTAAAAACATACTTTTCCTCAATTATTCTAAGTAAGTGGAAAAATTCTAAATAGACTAATCTAGTTCTTACCAAAACAAAGCTAAATTGAGAACCAAACAATTTGTGGAAGGAAAATAGAGAAACGTTAACCAACTACCTGTATCAGTGACTTACCTTGAAATACTTCCTTCTCATTCTAGTCATGTTCATCAACATAACTCCAGAGTTTACTCCAGTTTTTCCATAATATGGATGTCTTGCAAAACGATTATACCATCCTATTCGAGGCTCTTCATGTTCTGGTGCCATTGCAGCAATTTGTGTGGAATTAAATTTCTTTAGTAAAGACCAAATATCATCGACAGGCCGTAAAAAAAGGATATCAGTGTCGACATACAATAATGAGTCAACTTCTTTCAGGATTAACTATGAGAAGAAATATTTGAAACATCCATTATAATTCTAATTTAGTTGTAAAAGAAATCCTATGAGATAAGCTAATTTACATTAGTTTTTTTAAGTAATTTTTCTTAAATCTTTTTTTACAAGGGTATTATACAGAGATATTATGCTAATCTTTGTATTAACTTTCAGAGAACAAAAGGTATAAAAACAAATCAGAACAAAAACCTAAACACTAACAACTAGAAATATTAAAAAAAAAAAAAGCAATGTCCTTAAAGATTAGAGGAAATGTTTTTCAAATGGAAAATAACATTAACTTAGCTGAATTTATATCCTGAATCTTAATTTCCTAAAACAAATACAGAAATAAACCAATACAAAGATCTTCTGAATTTATTCCTTTGGCCTGTGACACTAACAGCTGGCACCTCTCTAACACTTTGGTATCCACTAGTAAACACAGGCAAAATTGGAACCCAGACCACCTTGCTCTGGAGTCCACAGTTTTACTTCCATGCTTACTGTCTCCAACAAATCAAAGTAAATGTGCACACACTTAGCAAGGGTGAAGACAAGACAACATCTTGAAAGATGGACTGGCTATGTTATTACTTTCTGAGAGAGATTAAATGTGTCCTCTGTAAGGGTTTTTTGAGGAAAACTGTTTATTTCTGCCTTACCCACGAAATTTAGACCCCCAACTCCTGCAAATTTAAGTTTACTGCATGTATCACAACTCAATTATTAGATTAACCTAAATCTTTTCAGTTAAGAATATAAAGAGAAGAGTTTGATCCTTGTTCTACTCCTTTTCAAAGATGTTGCCTCCTCCTTCTGCTAAGGTTAAGTCATCACCTTAATGAGCAGCTACAAGGCTGCAATCACCCCATTCCTCCCACCATGTGGGAAAAAATGTGATGGTTTGACTGCAGAGCCTGAGTAGGGAAGATTCACTTGTTCAAAGACTCTGATTATAGGCTATGTATGAGTATGTCTTTATGTCTCTCTCTCTTTGGGGAGCAGAAGAGTGAGGGAAATTCTTATTTATCAACATGCTGTTTCTGTACCATGAAACAATGTGTGTTTATAGATTATTACATCATTAGCAGACTTGGAAAATACTGTTCACTGTCAGGAGCCCTGGTCAACTAGAGATCAGACAAAAGGTTAAGTAATAACTATGTCAGTATTTTTTCTATGGTTCCTTTTGGAGGAGGAAGGAATTGGTAGAACTTACATTAGTTGTTTTCATCAATCTATTTCAAAGGAAGAGAAGCTCAGTAAAAAAATTATCATGTAGAAAAATATAACACCCATTTACTTAAATCTGGCTAAAAAGATGCGGAAGTAACAGTGAAATATGAGGACAATTTGGCAGGTTCAAGTATTCATTTTAGTGTTTCAAATTCCATTTAGGAATTTAGCCAGATTACATCACTAAATGATCTGGAAAATTTCATATCACAACACCAACAATTAAACTTGTTAATAATGCAGAACAAAATGGAAGAGAAATGGTTGTAACCTTAGGCTTCTAGCATCACGTATTGTTTTTTCAGCAACATATTTGTTTATTAAATGTCATACTGTATTTGTTTAATCCGTGCCTCCCACATCAGACAATAAACTCTATGAAAAAAAGGAAAACTGTCTGTTCATTTATTCCTATATATCCAGAACCTCAGTACAGATTCTCAGCAGAAAATAAGCACTCAATTTATTAATTAAATGAAATGTGATACTATAATGATTCAACATAAAAATTTTGTTTTAGGGGATCCCTGGGTGGCTCAGCGGTTTAGCGCCTGCCTTTGGCCCAGGGCATGATCCTGGAGTCCTGGGATCGAGTCCGACGTCGGGCTCCCAGCATGGAGCCTGCTTCTCCCTCTGCCTGTGTCTCTGCCTCTCTCTATGTCTATCATAAATAAATAAGTAAATCTTTAAAAAAAATTTTTTTTGTTTTAAATTTATAAAGTCTAGGGATGCCTATGTAGCTCAGTGGTTCAGCATCTGCCTTTGGCTCAGGGTGTGATCCCAGGTCCTGGGATTGAGTCCCACATTAGTCTCCCCATGGGGAAGCCTGCTTCTCCCTCTGCCTACGTCTCTGCTTCTCTCTCTCTCTGTGTCTCTCATGAATAAATAAAATCTTTAAAAAAATTTTTTTTTAACTTACAAAGTCTGCATAAAATATCTAAAAGTTCTCAGGCTTTTTTTTCTACCTTAATCCCTTATTTGCGTGCCCCTTACAATAGAAGCAGAGACTGAGAAAGATCCTAGGATCTAAATTTTTTATTCATGGCAACAAAGAAACTGGTTAAGCAGACTCAGTGATCAAAATTACAACTTTAAGTCTTACTGATGACCTGGATTCAGTAAATTATATTTTTTAAAAAAGATTTTATTTATTTATTCATGACAGACACACAGAGAGAGGCAGAGACATAGGCAGAGAGAGAGGCTGGTTCCCCGTGCAGAGCCTGATGCTGGATTCCATCTTAGGACCCCGGGATCACGACCTGAGCCAAAGGCAGATGCTCAACCACTGAGCCACTCAGGCGCCCCAAGTAAATTATATTCGTAATATGCTAAGAATGGCCTTATTCCACTTAAGAATAACAAGTAACTAAAGTTTCTTCTCCCATAATTCATACACTTTCCACAAACTTGTGAGCTTCTTATATTTAGTATTTCTACTACTATAACTTTTATAAACATTATAGTCATCTTAACAATTACTGTGAATTTTAAAACTGTGGATGAAATCAACTCAAAATAAAGAGGTAATCTTGCTTCTGAATATTTTTAGATTTAAAAAAAATGATCAGGTTTATCACCAGAGAACCCTACCAAAAAACAGCTCCACTGAATAAATGGTTCCCATTTCCCTTTGAGTTCACATGTTTAAATTTGTGTCTGTGTTAAAATATAATCTGGAAAGGGTAATGTGGCTTGGAATAAGACAGAAATGGCTGTTTAATGATACAATCTACTTCACTTCCAAATTATAAATACAATGAGCCAGGAGAAGGTGATACTGCCACTGTATTTCTGCTAGCAACAGGCCTGGCTTCAGTTAAGATCTGATGACCTCAATTCCTTCTCAGAAATAAAACCATTTACAGCACCTGAATAAATTAAAACGTAAGATATAGTATTTCAACAGAAATTACTTACATTTTTCATTTTTAACAGATGTTTTCTTTGTAGCTTTTATTTGTTCTACTGGAAGTATTTTCCTAATGTTCAAAGGGAAAATCTACATGCGTGTTTATTTAACTCATTTATATGTAACTCTTCATTAACTCGTATGTAAAAGCAAAATTAGAAAATAAAAAACCACTAGAGAAAAAACTTACTGGCAAGAATAATCTCTGGGAAGCACACGGTTTAAAGAGCTTTTTCCACTCCAATGCATTCTCACTTGGAAAAGTTATTGGGTATAATGAATAATTAAATGTCTGTAGAAATGACCAGCTATCAAGCTAAGAAAAAAAATAAATAGTTTAGATTGTTCTTTCAATTGTCTCTGTAAATTCATAAACAGATTATTTTAAAAAGCTAAAAATTAAAATATATATTATGCTGTACACAGTTAAAGTCAGATTCTTCTTTCCCACCATTTGTTCTCATTCAAAATCTTAAAATCATAGTAATATTCTAGCAAAACTCCACAATAGGGATCAGAGGCACAATGAAAGTAAACCACCACAAAATCAGAAAGCCGAAAGCCTCACAAGTCGTTCATCAACCTCATGTTTACCTGATGTATAAATCCTATCAATTCCTAAACAAATTAAACTCAGAAAAATTAACTAATTTTATTACCAAAGTATGTATAATAGAAAATATAATATAAAATATAATAGAAAATGTTTACACTCAAAATCAGACCTACTGAAAATATTCGTCTAGGGCAGCCCAGGTGGCTTAGCGGTTTGGCGCCGCCTTCAGCCCAGGGCCTGATCCTGAAGACCCTGGATCAAGTCCCACATCGGGCTCCCTGCATGGAGCCTGCATGGAGCCTGTTTCTCCCTCTGCCTGCATCTCTGCCTCTCACTCTCTCTCTCTCTGTGTCTCTCATGAATAAATAAATAAAATCTTTTTAAAAAATTGTCGATCTATATAGTTTTAATATGCATGGATATTATTTCTGATAATAAAATACTCCGATAAACATATATCAATGTCAAATTTTGAAAAACTCATTACAAAAAGCAAAAAGATCTGAAAATCTATAATGAACATGTTTACTTTTCATGCATTTCAAGACACTAAATTCAAATTCAGTTTAAGTATTACCCATCAACAGAATTGTTGATTCAAGTTTCCTAGCGAGCATTCACAGTATATAAGAGGATGGGGCACTTGAGTGGCTCAGTTAAGTGTCTGACTTTTTTTTTCATAAAGAATTTTTATTTATTTGAGAGAGAGAGAGAGCACAGAGCTAGTGAGAACACAAATGGTGGGGAGGGGAAGAAGGAGAAGCAGGCTCCCCGCTGCACAGGGATCCTGACGTGGGGCTTAGTCCCATGACCTGGGATCATGACCTGAGTGAGCTGAAGGCAGATGCTTAATCGACTGAGCCACCCAGGTGCCCCAGGTGTCAGATTCTTAATTTTGACTCAGGTCATGATCTCAAAGTCATGAGATCAAGCCCCACATGGAGCTCTGAGCTGAGCACAGAGCTTGCTTTAGAGTCTATCTCTCTTCCTTTGCCCTTCATCAGTTTGCAATGGCTAAATAATTAAATAAATAGTTAAAAAACAAATAAAAAATTATTTTTTAATTAAAAAAACAATATACAAAAAAAAAACAATATACAGGGGAAGAAAAACTAAGTTGTCTATGTAATAGGTTGAAGATGCTCTCTTCTTAAATTATGACTCGGTTTAAGTAATTTTTAAAAACATTAATGCCTCCCAACATAGTTTAAGGGAATACTTTTAACTCCAACATTCTGCTTTGATGTCTCTGTTGATTACTTTGAAGCACTAGCATTTTATTTTCCCTGCACAACATATATCACTTAAAGATACTTTGAATATCAACTTCTAAAGAGACATTTTTCCCTAAACATTCTAATATTTAGTCATTTTTTTGCAGTAAAAGCACATTCTACTAGTATTTGATACTTCATCAAAAGCAAAACCAAACATTCTCAGAACTGACTGTAATAGTTAAAAACTAAGTTTAAAAATACAGTATACATTGAGGCAACTTGGGTGGTTCAGTCAGTTGGGCATGTGACTCTTGGTTTTCAGCTCAGATCATTATCTCACGGGTTTTGAGGCCCTCATAAAGCTCTGCACTCAGTGGGGAGTCTGCTTGAGGATTCTTTCCCTCTGCCCCTCCCTCTCAAATAAATACATAGATAAATCTTTTTAAAAAGTACAGTATATATTACACAAGCAGTCAGATTTGAACACAACACTGAGGTTGCATTTAATACGAAACAATAAATTTATTTTTTTATTACACTTCCAAAGATTTCCACAGTTCATAGCAATCTGTTGCTATTTTCTAAACTGTTAAGACAGTTAAACTGTTTAGAAAGTTAATTCCTCAATTAATATTTTAGAAAACAATCCAAAGAGGTCAAGATCACAAAAGCACATATCAAAAATACAGACATAGAGGCACCTGGCTGGCTCAGTAGAGCATGCAACTCTTTATCTCATAGTTTAAGTTTGAGCCCCATGTTGGGTGTAGAGATTACTGAAAAATAAAACCTTTAAAAAAAATACAGACAGCAGAAATATTTTAAAACAGTAAGTAAGGCTTTATATCGCTTACAAAGATTTTGTTAGAAAACTAAAAGACTTGAAATTATAAGTAGTATTTTTCACTCAATATTTTGAACCACTTTAACTTGAGAAAATATCAAATACATGTTTTTCTACATAATTAGACCAAACATAAAAACCAAATCAGTTTGAAAACTTAATTTAGTGTACACAGAGATATAAACAGAAATAGTGGGGAGGGGAGTAATCATGATCATCATCTTTACAACTGCCTCAGAACACAAGGTAGTGAGATTTCAGGTAAAATTTCTTTTTCTATATATTCTTCTCCCATATCTATCTGTTCTACTCTTCTTGCATAGTAACAATATTTTTGTTATCCTGATTAAAGAGTATATTTTAAACCTCAAAAACAGTATGGTTACCTAAGTTCAGATCAGTGAGATATTGAGAAGAACATCATATGCAATGTCTGGAAAATATTCCTAGAGCATAGAAAGGGATTGGCCTTCTTCACTCCTTTTTCCTTTGCGTTGGCTAAAATATGGGCATGAGGGTTGAAGAGTGAGTAGCCACCTTGGACCATGAAGAAGTCTTACATTAAAATGGCTCAGCCACAAGACAGAAGCCAGAGTCCCTGAAGACATGGTGCTACCATATACCACAGACTGCCTACTCTTATGTGAGAGAGAAATAAATTTCTATCTTGTTTAAGCCAATATTAGTTTGGGTTTTCTGCCAATATGGCCAAACTGATTGTAACTAATATAAAACCAAAATAAAGAACTTTCTTATCAAAACAAGAAGCCACTTCCCTCCATACTGTCAATCAAGAGCTCCCTCCCCTGAAAACAATTAAAATCTTTGTGCACACTTTTGTTGGAGGCATTCTCAAGGCAAGGATGGGAATAAAATTAAGGCATAGGACCTTCTTAGTCAAATCATACTGGAGCTATAGCCAGTGAAATAAAACCTTCATGCTTGGCAAAGTTCTTGAAGCAACCTACTTCTTTTCAAAAACAAACCTTCCTCTTACACCCTAGATCTAGACTCTTAGATGGAGTGGCAGCCCAACTCTAAGAGGGCAGTTAGTTACTAAGTAAATATTTTTGTTCAGTGAAGGAATAAAACAACATTCTATGACAGTATGCCATTAAATATTTACCTCTATAGTCTTGACAAAGTTTCAAATACTTACTATGCCTTTAAAACTATCATGTAGTTGATCTTCAGCAAAAATATGGAACTGAAGAGGTCTGATGCTGAAAATGATGGCCGACTTCAACATGGTTATAGTTTCTTCCAGTCTTTCACCACAGGCAACAACAGCGAGGTGCATTCTCTGAATGGGCTGCACTTTCAGACTATACCTAATAGAAAAGAAAACCACATTTTCCAACAGTTTTAGTACAGGGTAACAAGTTAACAACATGGTATTCTAATGATGTTCAAAAACAAGTTCAGGGGTGCCTGGGTGGCTCGGCGGTTCAGCATCTGCCTTTGGCTCAGGGCGTGATCTCGGAATCCCAGATAGAGTCCCCCCCCACATCAGGCTCCCTGCAAGGAGCCTGCTTCTCCCTCTGCCTATGTCTCTGCCTCTCTCATGAACGGATGAATGAATAAATAAATAAATCTTAAAAAAAAAAAAAAAACACACTAAGGTCCAGGATTTCTACTTAAAAGGCAAAGAAGTATCAAATTACAAACAGTACAATGTTGAATCAATTATTTATTTCTTGTATCCTCAACCAGCCTTTCTCAGCCAATGTTCCTCAGTAGGAACCATAAAAAAAAATTACTGCTTTCTCAATTCTCCCAAGAATAGCACATAACTAGCACCATTCTAGGTATACAGTAGAGAAGTTAATTCATTACTCAGATCAGATGCATTAGGACTTAATTCTCTCAAGGAACCCCCCAGATGACAAGGGTGTATCACCAATTGAAGGCCTTCTATTATTTTTTAGATTTTTTATTAAAAAAAAATGTCAAAAGCATATTAAAGTAGAGAGAATAGGGGCACCTGGGTGGCTCAGCTGATGAAGCATCTGCCATGATCCCAGGGATAGAGCCCTGCGTCACAGAGCTCTCTGCTCAGTGGGGAGCCTGCTTCTCCCTCTGTTCTCTGCTCCTCCCTCCTACTCATGCGCTTTCTCTCAAATAAATAAAATCTTTAAAAAATAATAAAATAGAATAAATCTCCATGTACCTATCTCCTAACTGCTACAATTATCCAAAGGTATTCTTATTTCAACTAAAATCCCTCTCCAGGGACGCCTGAGTGGCTCAGTGGTGGGCGCCTGCCTTTGGCTCAGGTCATGATCCAGGGATCCAGGATTGAGTCCTGAATTGGGCTCCTGCGAGGAGCCGGCTTCTCCTCTCCCTCTAACTATGTCTCTGCCTCTCTCTCTCCTTGTGTCTCTCATGAATAAATAAATAAATCTTTAAAAAATAAATAAAAAACAAAATCCCTCTCCACATCCCCTTCCACTAGCCAAAAGATCATTTTTGAAGCCAGACATAAATTCATCCACAAATTTTTGAGTATTATACTCAATCTTTAACCATATTTTTATAGGGAAAAGTATCCTTCACATAACTTTTTCACTGATATGCATTCAGCTCCATTTGCCAAATAATCAGTGAGAGGTAAAAAATTCTGAGATGATCTAAAACATACTAGGTAAACATCAGTATGATATTTTGGAAGGAAAAATTCCCTAACCCCAAGTTATTGGCCTAGGCTATGTCAGATCCTACTTCTAATACAGAGCAGCAGTGCAAAGCAGGCCTAAGGAACCTTTCAAAACTCTTGCACCTTAATAGTGAACTAATAATAATCCACTAGAATATAAAGAACAGAATTAATTATGTGTGACTACATTGTTATTAAAATAACCTATTTATAATATTAAATTCAGATCTTATCTGTAATTATGGCATAAAATAATTGTTTTGGAACTGACAGCTAAAGGAATGGAAGAATGCAAGACAACATAGAAAAAAACTAATAACATAGTAAAGTATCATAAAGTACAAACACTCTAAATTAAAAACATAAACTCTGGGCAGCCCTAGTGGCGTAGCAGTTTAGCGCTGCCTGCAGCCCAGGGTGTGATCCTGGAGACCTGGGATGGAGTCCCATGTCGGGCTCCCCGCGTGGAGCCTGCTTCTCCCTCTGCCTGTGTCTCTGCCTCTGTCTCTCTCTGTGTCTCTCATGAATGAATAAATAAAATATTTTTAAAAAATAAAATAAAGTCTGACTTTAATTCTTGGTTAGAGAGTCTTTCTGTAAGGATTAGAAATTATATTAATGGTTACATATACATATATATGTTACTGAGAATTACAATAGCAGGAATGAGTGGTTAATCATTTTTCTTATATTTGCAAGCTATAAAATCAACTGTAGTTCCTTAATATAGGACTTTGCAATCTTGAGTATTCACATGTCCATGTATTAAAGTGAAACAAAACTATTTTCTGAAGAAAATCTTATTCTTGTTCACAGGTAATCCCTCAACTGACTGGGGTATCAGAAAACAAAATCATACTAAGGAATAACATTAAATACAAACAATCAACTAAATAAAACACGCCTGAGTGCCAAATTTATAGATCTTAATGTTTTGACATTAAACATGTGTAATTATTTTATATTATTAGGTTAAAAAAATCAAGTCAGGATATATATAATGTGCTCCTGCTCTTACTGCAGATCCCTTCCTATTAACAAGTCTGTTTTGCTAAGAGCCTAGAAATACTATTAAGATAGCAGTCTGAAACATGCTTTTCTGGTCTGACCAGGTTCCTAAGGCCTGAAAACAGGGTCACTTCTCCTACATGGGACATTTCTCACTTATGTGAGTACTGGTAACTGTCAGCCTTCCAGAGGAGAGCTGAAAAGCTCTTGAATCCAAATACTTACCTTCTACAAAATACAGGGGTCATATCCTCCCTGATCCCTCTGCTGGGAGGATGAAACTTAAACTCAATAACTTAGTAACTCACCCTTTGTTCAGGCTAATGAGCAAATGATTCTATAAATGAGGTTCTTTAAAACATTAAAACAGTTTTTAAGAAAAAGAAACCTCCCCCAGTTAATTCACCAAGTTAAACATTATTACATTACCGTTAATAGTATTACATGAGGAAGTCACATATAAAGTATTCTTACAAGAATCATTATACCAGAAATAGTGGTGATATTTCATTCAAGGTTAAGATGATCATTAATATACAGCGTGAGGTACATACTTTGCTTTCAAATTTGTATTCATCTACCAGGAATTAAATTTTATGAATCATCTGAAGCAGGGAACAATAGTGTAATTTTGCACATGGCTATCTAATTGTGCAAACATTTGTTTCAGACTTAACACAGTTTATCCTTTCCTCACCCACCTGCTGTGCCACTTCCTTCACATAGATAGTGTTAGCAATATCTTAGGTCTTTTTAAAGCTCTGTTCTTTTCCACTGTCAGCAATTAGAAAGAAGTAGTAGCTCCTCCCTTGGCAGCACCCTCTGTTTCCCTCTTTTCTGTTAGTCCCTTAGTTTATAACACTTAAATACTATCTGAGTGGAGACTAGCTACACCCTCTATACCTAAAACAAGGTGATGTGCACCCAGTTCATCTCAAAGCAGTGGAAGTCACAATGATAAAAGTAAAAGAAAGACAAGGCAATCAAAACACACAACAATTTCACAGAGCTCTAAATTATCTCCTCTTTCAGGTAAATGCTTCCATACCTTAGAATTGACAATAGGCTTGGATTGCTTAACTGATCATAACTAGATCCTGTCTCAAAGCTAAAAGCCCAAAGATTTAAAAAGTAAGCCAGAATAGTCATGTGCTGTTTTGCACAGATTTCTCTACACACACAAACAAGAAGTATAATAAAACTTTAATATAACTTAATAAAACTTTAAGAAAGTTTATTTTCTTATTTCTCAAGAAAATAAGTGAAATGTTCTTCAAGTTTAAAAAAAAAAAAATCCCTCTAAAATCAGTACCAGGGATGACTGTTCCCAAGCCTTTTAACAAGACTTGTGTTAGTCACACTGCCAGCACTTCCTCCATCAATTTCTATGGAAGGAATATTATCAACTACATTACATTTGCTTTTGGTTATGTGTCCATTTTTAGCAAAAGCATTATATACAGTATAGACTCTAACACCTAAAATGATAAATCATACTTTAAAGATGTCATTGCCTACCACCCTGTCCCTAGTCCCCAAGAACAGGAAATAACTGCAACTCAAAAAAATCTAAAGTAACCTTCCACCACTAGAGGAAGGGAGAACTAAAACCTTCTAATAAGGTATAGGGAAGCAGCAGCCATTCAAGTAGTTTTGGTCCCAAAATGATATAAATCTGGAATGACATAATCTTCTCTGTAAAAATGTGCTATATTTTAATCACAGTGTGAATAAGAGAAAAGTCTCTGTGGATTTAAAGAAGTATTATCCAAAAGGTCATTTTTAAGTCAAACCTATTTTTCTAGAGATATATGATTAGATGAAATTCTACAGGTAATGCAAACATAATACTTGAATGCTTTCCTGGCTAAATATGGCATAACCTGAGTATCAATAGGAACTATGACTGTAATGAATGATAACACATAAAAGAAAATGAATCCATCAGTCTAGAAAGATACTAGAAGAAGGGGTTGAGGGGAGGGGGGAATCCTTCTTTAAAAACAAATATCGAGGGATCCCTGGGTGGCTCAGTGGTTTAGTGTCTTCCTTTGGTCTAGGGCGTGATCCTGGAGTCCCAGGATCGAGTCCCGCATCAGGCTCCCTGCATGGAGCCTGCTTCTCCCTCTGCCTGTGTCTCTGCCTCTCTCTCTCTCATGAATAAATAAATAATTTTTTTTTAAAGAGTATTTTTGGGGAATCCCTGGGTGACTCAACGGTTTAGCACCACCTTCGGCCCATGGTGTGATCCTGGGGACCCAGGATCAAGTCCCACATCGGGCTCCCTGCATGGAGCCTGCTTCTCTCTCTGCCTGTGTCTCTGCCTCTCTCTCTCTCTCTCTCTGTCTCTCATGAATAAATAAAATCTTTAAAAAAAAAAAAGTATTTTAGATGATAAATTCTAATATAAACACTATTAACAAATTCTAATACAAACACTATTAACAGATTTCTAAAACTCAGGAATACACTTATTTTTTTAATATATTTTTTAACGATTTTACTTATTCATGAAAGACACAGAGAGAGAGAGAGGCAGAGACACAGGCAGAGGGAGAAGCAGGCTCCATGCAGGGAGCCCGACGTAGGACTCGATCCCGTGTCTCCAGGATCACACTCTGGGCTGCAGGCAGCGCTAAACCACTGCGCCACCAGGGCTGCCCCAGGAATACACTTATTTTAAGTAACATTTCTGTTATGAAGAAATCCTAACAATTTGTCTTCTTTTTTTTTTATTTAGACAGCACAAAAAGCTTTCAGGGCATTCTTCAGCCTAGTGCTCTTCCTATAAAAGAAAACAATATATAATAATATTCAGACCAAGAATTAGTATTATAAAGAAGTATGCAAAGTCCAACTAACCAATTAAATTTGTGATAATCTCAACTAAAAATTGTTATGAACCATTTTTAAAAACTGTCAGTTGAACAAAATGGAAAACTATATTCGGAAACATTAACGGCAATTCCTTTTATGTATAGCTTAAAAACAAAATGTCTTTCCTCTCACTATAAAAAAAAGTGTTGAGTTATCATACTAGGTTAAAAACTAAAGAGTTGTATATGATCACTTTTGAAACAAAATACAATACTTGAAAAAATCTTTAGGATTTTACATATAGCATGAGAAAGAAAATCTAAAAATCTAACATGAAATGTAAGTACTAATTGCTAAAACATATTTTTAAATAATCTACACAGGGACATTCGGGCGGCTCAAAAGTTGAGCATCTGCCTTTGGCTCAGGGCATGACCCCAGAGTACCCGGATCAAGTCCCACGTCGGACTCCTTGCATGGAGCCTGTTTCTCCTCCCTCTGCCTGTGTCTCTGCTTCTCTCTCTCTCATGAATACATAAATAAAATCTTTTAAAAATAAATAAATAAATAATCTACACAAGTATAGCTCTAAAAACTAGCATGAACCACTCAAAGTAATACATGTAACATTAAATTCATCTGTAATCAGGGGTTCCATAAATTAAGAATCAATTCCTATCATAAAGATTAAATATTTTGAAAGCTCAAGTCACAAAAAAATTAGTACATTAAAACAGTTTTTAAGAAAATAATACTAAATAATAATACTAAAATTAAGAGCTTGCTTAGAGGTGCTTAGAGGTGCCTGGCTGGTTCAGTAGAGCATGCAACTCTTGACCCTGCGGTTCTGAGTTCAAGCCCAGTGCTGGGCCAAGAGCTTACTTAAAAAAAAGAGAGAGAGAGAGAGAAAGAAAAAAGTAAAATAAAAAAATGAACCTAGGAAGGTATTTGAAATCAATGGCAAAAGCAGAATATATTATCCTAGGAGATTAAAAAATAAGCATTAAAACTCAAGAGGTAAATGTCAATACAGAAAATATACAGAACAAAGATTAAGCTCAACAAATATGGAAATACGTTCAACAAAAAAATCAACAAAATATAAATCAGTAATACTCTATCATTTTACTCTAATACATGCTAAAATTGTAACTCCTAATAATGCTAAACTCATGGTAACATCAGTACATTCACACAATGCTGGTACAGACTTAAATCCATATAATTTTTTAGATCACAACTTAGTAAATATAATTCATTCTCTTTAATGAATATTTGAACTTCTTTCATATGCTGGACAATGGGGATAAGTAAAAAAGCCACAATCTTGACCTCATACAATTTACAGCCAATTGCAAAAATACAGAACTTTAAAAAAAAAAAAAAATACAGAACTTTCAAAGATTTAATGGGAAAGCATGATAACTGCTTAAATAGAAAAAACAATATATTGTTAAGGAAGCTCACTATACAAACATCAAAATTAGTCTGGAAGTGTTGGGGAAAGTCATTAATTATTTACTGGTTGCAAAGCACCTTGCTCAGTATGGGGCTTGAATGATGAACACCACATGGTATCCATCTGCAAAGCCAACAGTCTGGAGGATTCACAACCACAACAGATGCATAAATATAGTGACAAAGAGGGAGAAGCAGTGGGTAGGGAAGTGAAATCACTGGAAAAGAAGTGATGAGCATGATAATTAAAGGGCTAGGAAGCAAGAGGTTATCAGGAGCAACAGCGTGAAAGGAGCTAGATAGAAGAGTCACTGTGTACTGACACGAAGAAAGTCAGTCATAAACCAGCAATCAAAACACAGATGAGGAAGATGTGAGAAGCCAGATCATGTACTCAGGTTTGAACAAGAGAGTCTGAGGCATCTGAATCAACAAGGTTAAAAATGACCAAAATGCAGCTGGAAACACAGTTCTGGAGCTCAGAAAAGAGCTCTGGAGTAAAGACATCATTTAAAAAGATTATCCAGGGAGTGGAGAGAGAAAAGAGCAGAGTCCCAAGGAACATTAATATGGAGGAGTCAGGAGAGAGAAGTCCAGAAGCAAAGAGATCAAGACCAGAGACCCTGGTCTTAAGAGCCAAAGACTGACAGAGTTGAAAGAAAGAGGAAGTGGTAACCAATGTCAAAGGGACCAAAAAAAAGTAAGACTGGGCCCCAGAAAAACAGAGGTCAGAGGTAACCTCAGGGTGGGGGAGTGGGGTTAGTCATGGTAGTCAGTGCTGCTCAGGCAGGTTGAGACAGAAAGTTCTTCTGTTGTTGTTTACGGGGTATAAAGTCAGTAGATACTCTCAGAAGAAGTCTTGCTGGTGAAAAGAAACAGTGAACACAAAATGCTTGAAGGAAAAAAGGGTGGAGTGCAAGCTGTTGTAGAAAGTTTATTTTGGTTTTGTCTCAGTAACAGAAAAGAGCGGAGAGGCGTGAGCATTCTGACAAACTGCTGGGAGGCAATCTGGTTGGTCAGGAAATGACTGAAGCAAATGCAGATATGAATTACTAAAGGCCTATGCACAAAAAAAGCAATTTTTCTTTTTTATGTTATTTTATGTTCACTGTGTAAATTAATTGGAGGAAATACTTCCCCAAATAAGCTTTGATCAAAATCAAAGTTCTAAGGTATAAAGAATTCCAATCGGGAAAGCTAGGACAGGCCCGGGAGTTAAACGGTGCCAGCTCAGGGCTCACTGTTGTCTGGCGAAATGTAGACCCAAGGCTGGTAGGAGCCGGGACTTTCAAAGACGCTTTACCAGGTGGGCAGACAAGCTCTAAGAGTCAGGCAAAGCCGAATCATTACTGCAATGCACGGAGAGAATGATAGGGCAATTGCACTGCATTTCGGCTTGTCTGCATATTCAAGCAGAGTAAACGTGAGGGATCCCAAGTTCTAAGTAAGAAACTAAGTTTGAGAGATTTTACACAATGATTTGATACAAGTAACAAAATGTTACACTCACTACACATACAGATATATACTATGGACTTAATATTAGGAGTAGGGTGTGTAAGAGAAAAGTGTGACTTTTAAAATCTAAATTTAGAAAAGTAACCAGCACAAGGGTTTACAACATTTATGTATCGATCCACATGTAATTCCTTCCAAGAAATATTGGGAGCATTAGGAAAAGCCAAAACAAGAGAAATAATGAGCAGAGGCTCCAGGACTCAGACTAGATCAACTTCCCTGGAGTACTCTTGCAGTCAGTGGAGGGGGAGGGAAGATTATTACTCATGTTGAGTAATAATGAGTAACATACAAAAGGACTTGGGTTGTATAAATCAAACTATGTATAAGTTTTCAAGCTTACACAGCTTTCAGAGTGAGCAGACTTATTTCACAAGGCTGGATATAGCAAAGTGGTGCTTGTTAGCAAACTTTTAGAAGAATAAAAAATATGGAGCTTCAATTCTCCAAATTTCTGAACAAGCTAAAGGGTAATATTATCTTCAAAAAGTCAGTTTTTAGAAGTTTGAATAATCTGATTTAACTGACTCATATTAGAATTTCAATCACCCCATCTTTTCCATAGCAATCAGATATAATTTAAAAAAATGGATTTCAAGGATTCCTTCCCAGTTGTCCATAGAATGTATAATGTAACAAGAATCAAGAATATAAAAACATATACTACTAATATATATAAAGAATGTAGTTCTTACCACCTAGAATATTTTATCTCCTGTTCTTGAGCCTGGCTAATTTCCATGTTCCCCATGCATCGCTCCCACCAGGAAGCATTCCCTAATGCTTTAAGATGATCCCGACTGATGACTCACTTCTTTCTCCCATCATCACAGCTACAATTTGTCACCCTCTATCTTTATGTCAGGTTTACTAGTGGGAAGCTCCTATAGAATGCAAGTTCCAGAAGGACGGAGCCAAATTAACTAGACTCCGAGTTGGTTCTAAGCACGTGGCACTGGACCTAGCAAATAGAATGAGTAGAATTAAAATTTAAATGAATCATAAAAACAGTGAAAATAGGTAGCTCTCAAAGAAACTTTACTCTCAGGAAGGGCATCTCAGGCTACTGCCTCAGTATCCCCTGCCACTATGTCACAGAGACAATCTAATAGCCCATTCCTACAAACACTTCTTTCACTGAAGGTGAGAATAACATCTAAGGCCTTCATTATCCAGAGCCACGCACAAAGCCAAAGTAGTCAGCAAATACAAGGTCAATAAACAATGTCACGTCAATACTTGCTCCTTCATTAAACACTTATTTTTACCCTCTCATTCCTCAATATTCAATTTATCTGCTAATAACCAACCTAATCCTTCCCCAGTTGTCCCCATCCACTTACAAAAAGGTTTTTTTAGCATATCAGCTTTAAAGTAGATTAAATATATATGGCTGTAAATGTCAAGGGAAGACTATCTTAATCACCTGTTTAACACTTTATCACCCAGTTACCTAAAATCATATCATAAATGCTCCTAAGAATAGTTTACCTTAATAACACCTAAAAAAAAAAAAAGAGCATTTTACCCACAGTATATACTATAAATTAATTATAAGAACTACAAAACAGAAAGAAACAAAAAAAAAAAAAGAAAACCCAATTAGAAAACGAATTATTTGTACTAAGACAATATTAAATTACAGGAAAAGAAACATTTTTGTGTCCCATTACAGTAAAAAATGTATTATGCACTATCTAATCTTACCTACACTGATCTACCAATTAAATTTAGGTGCCTACCTAAAAGCCGCTTCCCAAAAGCAGTTCATTCCACAAACATCAGAGGGCAGCATCCAATAGGGATTCCAGTAACACAGAGAGAAATCTTTACACCTAACAGAGTAAGACAGAAATAGAGAGTCCTAAGTGAGTATTTTGGTTTAAAACTAACAAAGAATTTACTTAATAACATAATAACTTACTGTTCTATTTTACAGCAACAAAACTGCAAATCCAACACACGCCTAAGGTAACTTGAGGAGTTTTGGAAATTTCTCCCTTATTCAAGGTATCATTATTTTAAATAGGACTTTAAAATCATTAGGCAGGTTATAGTACAGACTGAAAAACCATTTCCTAGTCAGGAACTCTCCAAATATATTAAAATCCCCTCCTCAGATGACACAGAAGATATGACAATACTTCTAAAATTTTCCTTTGTGTACTACACAGATTCTCCTCAAATAAAATCCATTTTAGCTAAACAAAATAGTTGCTTATCCTGGAACAAAATTAAAATGCCACAAATACTGACAGAAAAGGAAGAGAGGATCTTTGAAACTTTTTAAATTAATCTTCAATTCAAGCTAGTTGTATAGTGCTTTAAACTGAAAAAAAAAAAAAAAAGAAAGAAAGAAGAAGAAAGCACGCTGATATCCATGGCTCAGTTTCATTTTGTACATTATCTTAGTTTCGCTGTATTACCCAAGCTAAAATGGACGATTACGTGTAGTGTTTGCTCTTAGATTGCAGGTTGGAGCTCAGCAACAATAGCCATAACATCTCACCTTACAAAAAGTATGTTTTTCATTGTTACTACTTTTCAAAACAACAGTTTGAAATTCACTGCAGTAAGGCCTTGATACTAAAGCAAATATGTAATCCGGGTGAGTCACTAAACCAGGTCACCTCACGTCCCCTCACCAGATAACTTTTTCTCTTGCTATAAATTCAATTATGTTACTGTTCTTGCAGCAAAAGGTCTATGAAATTTCATATTTGCAAAGATTTCTGATCAAACCTCTCATTTCAAATGCTAACAGTCTAGGACAGAGGATCTCTCTGCAGGCTGCACAGCAAAATCACCCAGAGCCCCATACCAGACCTATTAAATCAGAATCTCTGAGAACAGAGTGGGGCACAGATGGTTTTTTAAATGTTACCTAAATAATTCTGTATACTATCACATAAAAACCTACAAAGCCAGGATTTTAAAATCAACAGAAAAAAGTTACATTGTAGGGGAACCTGGGTGGCTCAGTTGTTGGGTACTTGCTCTCTATCTCTCTCTAGTAAATAAATCTTTTTTTTAAAGTTACATTGTAATTTGGTTTTCTTTTACATGGTCATCATTTTGAAGCCAGCATATCTTAATTTAAATGGTTGATAAAGCAGGGAGAAAAAAATATATATACAGACCAGTAAAACCCACGACTCGTTTAGGAAATGTTTGTCCCTTCCCAGGCATGGTTATGGATGTTTTAAGTCTTGCATTTCCACAGTAGAGAGAGCTCTGTGGTGGTGAACAGCTAACACAGAGTTCTTTCCAGATGCAAGAACTTTCACATCCATTTAAGCCTTACAACAAACTTGTTCAAATAGAGATCTCCATCTTTCATATTCAGACTTCACCATAGCTTTCTTTCAACAAATCCACAATTTATTTATACTCAACACCTACAGTGCACCTTTGTTCCAGGAAGGACATAACTCATCTGGTTATTCCATCTCGTGATATCAAACCTCATAGCAGTAGAAAATGGAAAATGAAGTCTCAAGGAAAATAACTAAATTCTTCCATAAAAATTACATAGTAATACCATTTTCTGCCTCAACTTCTATCTCCCAGACCTAGGCAACCACAAATCTATCTTGTCTCTATAGATTTACCTGTTACAAATACTTCACACAAACGAAATCATACAATATGTGGTCTCTTGAGTCTGACTTCCTTCAATCTGACTCTTAAATATATTTCAAAGTTCATCTACTGTAGCATTTATCAGTACACTTCACTTCTTTTTATGCCTAAATAATGGATGGATATACCACATTTTGTTTAGTCATGCATCAGTTCATAGATATAATTTGTGCTGTTTTCCACCTTTTGGCTATTATAAACAAGTCTGCTATGAACATTCATTTACAATTTTTCTCTGTGCATATGTTTTCAGTTCTCTTGAATATATACCTACAAATGAAACTGCTAGATCTGTAATCACTATAAAGTAATTAATGCAGATGAAACTGTAGGAGAAAAGTCTAGTTTTAGGTAATTTTCTTAACTTTAACTTAATGTCAGAAAACATAGTTTTTAGAAGGGATGTTTTGCTGTCTTTCTTTAACAGAAATATAAAACAGGGCACCCCGGGTGGCTCAGTGGTTTAGCGCCACCTTCGGCCCAGGGTGTGATCCTGGGGACCCAGGATCAAGTCCCACATTGGTTCCTGAATGGAGCCTGCTTCTCCCTCTTTGTCCCTGCCTCTCTCTCTATGTCTCTCATGAATAAATACATAAAATCTTTAAAATAAAAAAATAAAACATATGCACTAGTGAGTACACATAACATTTACTATTTTTTCTAAAACCATAAAACATTGATGTGCTGCTGGCAAGAGGTGGCATAATTTACCGCTTATTTCCCAAACTTACATTCTCCTACTTATGAAAAAATGGTTTTAAAGATTGAGAGTAGGGCAGCCTGGGTGGCTCAGCGGTTTAGCGCCTGCCTTCAGCCCAGGGAGTGATCCTGGAGTCCCGGGATCGAGTCCCACTTTGGGCTCCCGGCATGGAGCCTGTTTCTCCCTCTGCCTGTGTCTCTAACTTTGTGTGTGTCTCTCATGAATAAATCTTTAAAAAATAAATAAAATATTAAAAAAAAAGATTGAGAGCAGAAATTCATTATGTACTTATGTAATTCCAAGCAAAGACTGGAAAAAAGAAAAACAACTAATTTGTAGATAGTAACTGTACTTTCAGGCCAGAAAAAAATAAAGTTAAAAAATATTGAGAAAGTAAAGACAGTTATCTGAATTCTGGGTATTAGTGTCTTTTGCTTTTATTCCTTAAAACTATTGGAGGGGCACCTGGGTAGCTCAGTTGCTTAAGCGTCTGCCTTTGGTTCAGGCCATGATATCCGGCGTCCTGGGATGGAGCCCTACATCAGGCTCCCTGATCAGCAGAGAGTCTGATTTTCCCTCTTCTTCTGCACCTCCCCATCATCTCACTCCTAGCCCTTACCCCAAACCCACCTTGGCTTGTGCTCTAATAAATAAATACAATCTTAAAAAAGAAAAAAAACTATTGGAAATGGAATATTAGAAATATAGTACTACATTCAAAAAGCTAATTCTATCAAATACTTTTTAATGGGGCAAAATTGCAGGCTGAGCTTAGTGCGTATATCTTCAGTAAACAGTGACATCCAAGATCAATGAAGCCCATAAACGCAAATCTTCTTCATTGTGGAATAAATTGAAATAAAACTACTATGACTCATCCTCAAATTTCATATGGCATAATGTTTCTTTTCTTTTTTAAGATTGTATTTATTGGGGGGGGGGGGAGAGCGCTCGCAAGCACAAGCAGAGGGAGGGGCAGATGCAGATTCCCCACTGAGCAGGAAGCCCCATACAGGACTCTATCCCAGAACCATGGGATCATGATCTGAGCTGAAGGCAGACGCTGAACTAACTGAACCACCCAGGCATCCCTGGCATAATGTTTCTAGTTCTAGGTGGCTTGTCTACAAAGTAATCAAGGGGTAGCAAAAGGGATCTTGTGGTGGCAACACAGTTGTGTTTGTGGGGGTGGTTACACAAATCTACACATGTGATGAAACTGCATGAAACTACACAAATACGTATGAACCCATGTAAAACTGGTGACATCTGAATACAGTCTATGGGCTGTACAATATCCATTTCTGGGGTTACGATATTGTACTATATTGATATACATTCCAAATGTAGTAGTATTGTACTAGGCTCATTTAAAATCCTACTATTAGGGGAAACAGTGAGTAATACAAGTGTGTCTCTGAAAGTTCCTGTGAATTTATAGTTATTTTTTAAAAATTTTTTAAATGATCAAAAACAAAATTCCCAAAAATTTCAGTACTTGAAGAATTCAGAGATTTCATGCTCAGGATTAAGCAGAGCCTTTAACTATATAAACTCCCCTCAATAACAGTTCTCAAAGTTTACTTAAATCTGATAACAGAAGGTCTTTTATACTTTTAAATTAACCTGGATAATGTACTTTTCATTTCAAAACATCTATGATAGTCATTAGGCTTTAGTGAAAAACCATGCACACCTTACAGTCAGGGATAAGTTTAGGCATATCCAGCAAAGGAATGTAGAACTCTGAAGTGCTGTGAGCCACCAATGCAACCTCAAAGCACAGATACCTGCACCCGTGACTGTGGCAAGAAAAACAGAGACGCTCTCAACCACACTAAAGACCATTCCCATGATACTGACAAATCACCATTATTTGAAGATCAGTACCTGGGTCACTCATTTTCTTTCTTTTTTTTTGGGGGGGGGGGGGGAGTCACTCATTTTCAACTAAAAATTGTCTCCAGACAACTTAATTTCTAGCTCTGTCCGGTCTTCATTTCTTTTTCTTAAATCTCTAGTTTCATGAATACTCAGTACAAAAAGGACTCCTTACATACAAATGGAAGTGAACAATTACTTATCCATTTCCAAACTCAGCATCATATTGTACCCAACTCCCTCCTGCAGGAAAAAACAAAAACCAAAAAAACTGGATTAAAGATTTAAATGTCAAAAAAGTTGGGGGGAAAATCCACTGGTAGAAAGTTTTCCTATACATACACATAACAAAGATAAAAACGGTAAAGGAAAAAACTGACAATCTGAATACATAAAAATTTTAAGCTTCACATGGCATACACACAAGTTAGTTAATATGGGGAGGGGGAGTATTTTCAATAGGTATGGCACAGATAATAATTTTAATGTATTCAAAGAGATTTTTAAATCAAAAGTACACATTATCGTTTTTATTAGCCTAATCAGTTTCCCCTCCAACAACACAGAACAAAATAATAATTTTAATTAATTAATTATTAGTCAGGTTTGTGCTAAGCACTTTACAATCATGTGAAGTATGATCCTCACTGATCTAAGATACAAGTGCAGCATATTGGTTTTACATAAGACGTCTCTGCATGAACAAAACAGAAATGAAGGTGGTTTTAGTAAGTAATTTGTCACTATTCACTATCTGAACTTCTCTCTTCAAAAATGACTTCAGGGGCACCCCTGGTGGCGCAGCAGTTTGGCGCCGCCTGCACCCTGGGGTGTGATCCTGGAGACCTGGGATCGAGTCCCGCATCGGGCTCCCTGCATGGAGCCTGCTTCTCCCTCTCCCTCTGCCTGTGTCTCTGCCTCTCTCTCTGTGTCTATGAATAAATAAATAAAATCTTTAAAAAAAAAAAAAAAAGCACAGATAAAGCAAAATTAAAAAAAAAATGACTTCAGGAGAGAGAGAAAACATTTTCTCTTGATAAAAACAGTAGTATGAAAATAGTGGTCAAACCTTTCTCAGCTAAATTAGTGGCTCTCAATCTTTGGGACACATATCTGAAACACAGATTCCCAGACCCTACTAACAGGCACCTGGTTTAAGTAGGTCTGGACTGCAGACTAAGGGAAAGGATTTTTTCCCAGAAGTCAGAAATTGAAAAAAATATTGATTAAAATGTAAATGACTGAGGAGCCCCTGGGTGGCTCAGGCGGTTGGGCACCAGACTGAGATTCAGCTCAGGTCCCAATCAAGCCCAGAGTCGGGCTCTGCACTCAGCAGAGAGTCAGCTTGGATATTCTCTCCCTCTGCCCCTTCCCCTGCTTGCACATATGCATGCTCGCTGTCTCTCTCTGAATAAATAAATCTTTTTAGATTTATTTATTCAGAGAGAGACAGACAGCACGCATGAGGGAGAGGGAATTCTTGAGCAGATTCCCTGCTGAGCAAGAAGCCCAAATGGGGCTCAATCTCAGGACTCCCTGCTGAGCAAGGAGCCCAACTGGGGCTCAATCTCAGGACCCCATGATCATGACCTGAGCAAAGGCAAGGTGTTTGAGCCACTCAGGTGCCCTGAATAAATAAATCTTAAAAAAAATTTTTTTTAATATAAATGATTCAAACCATCACCATATTAACTACAGTTTTACTGTGCTAGATACCATATTCAATCATCTATTCAAGCTACTTCATTTCAATTGAAATGAACATGAATACAGAGTACCATACTCTTACCTCTAATCTAACTGATGAAATGTATTCAGGGTTCACAGAGCCAAGAATGTGGTAAAGCTAAAGTCTGTCTCCAAAAGCCCTGAAAATGCTCAGTACATCCTACTAGTGTCACAAGATCCAGGAGAAATGAGAACTCGATGTCCTCACCAGTAAGGTGACTTGACACACAAACAGCATGATGAGTCCAGAAATGGTTATCACTCAAATGCTTAGCAGTTTCTGGATTCCTCACTTCACACTGCCGTAACAGCCACAACAGGACAAGATCTTGATGATCACCATCGAGATTCATCAGTGAAATGTGAGAATTTAATCATTCTGAGCAACTGAAGTCACAAAATAGTCTAATTCCTTGTACAAAAGTCCTGTATTTATATTGAATAACTTAGTCTGTCCACATTGAAGAGCTCAAAAAGTTTCTCTATGTGGAGGAGCCACTGCCTAGCCAGAATTCCCCTCTTTAAGATACCACTCATCTCCAACACCAATCATGTTATCCTGTCCACCACAAGAATGTGCAAGTGACAGAGCCAGAGAATCAGAGGTCACCATCCCAGACAACACTGACTAGTCCCTGGATGGACACGTGACACAAATCCAATGAGAGCCTTTTCCTAGAAAGTTTTGAGATTAAGAAGAAACACTGCAAAGACCCCATGAACAGTGGAAGAGAATAACAAAGTCCTAGTCCTTAAGGTCCCTGGAGCTGTCTGGGCATTTTCCTTTCAATCTTGCTCCTGCCAGCAACCCATGTAAGTCTATAAATATCTGTTTTGCTTATATCAGTTGTATTGGATTTTAATCACTGATAACTAAGGTTCTATTTATAAATTAACTAAGGTAATATTATCTACACTTTACAGGTGAGAAAATTGAAGAAGAGATGTAGTCAAGATTTCACAGCAGAGACAGAAAGAGAGCAGGTTTGTCTGACTCGAAGATATGTTTTTTAAATATCAAAATATAATGGATTCAAACAGGAGGCACTAATTAATAGATTTCACTGAAAAATTGTTCCTAACATTTTAGGAATTATACTTTGAGAACTTGGAAGGACCTTTCCAAGTAATTTATTGCCATGGAATTCCATGCAATAAACACTTTCTGTAAGATTTGGGCAATACAACCTACTGGGTATAATCTAGATTCCATATTTTAGACAAATGAGAGAAATAATAGCTAAAGTTTTCAGATAAGACTGCTTCAAAAAAAGTAAGCATGCAACGATAATGAAGTCCTACCAAATAAAAGGAAGTTGTTGCTTGCCTCATCCTATATTCACCAACAAACACTACATACACTAGATTCTTATCACAGAAGTTTTACAAAAAGAGCCTTAAAGATTCAAAGAATACAGTCCCGGTCCAATAACTGATACCTTCTGGACCCTGGTCAAATGATTTATACAGCTTTTTAGTTGACTTGGACACATCAAACTTAAAATTTCAGTAATAGCTCTATAGAGTATTTATTAACACTGAAGTGCTGGGGTTCCTGGCTGCTCAGTCAGGAGGATACATGACACTTGATTTTGGGGTTGTGAGTTCCAGCCCCATGTTGGACACAGAGATTACTTTTAAAAAAATTACCGAGGTGCTTATTCTAAATTTCAAATAAAGCAAGGTTTGATGCTGCCTGCAGCCGGGGCTGTGATCCTGGAGACCCGGGATCGAGTCCCACCTTGGGCTCCCTGCATGGAGCCTGCTTCCCCTCTGCCTGTGTCTCTGCGCCTCTCTCTCTCTCTGTGTTGCTCATGAATAAATAAAATCTTAAAAAAAAAAATCAGCTAGCCAAGCGAATTTACAAAAATCACAAAATAAATTATAAATGCCTGAGACAAAGCACTACAAATGAATGTCACTCTACCAAATTGAAATCTAATAGTAGGGCAGCCCGGGTGGCTCAGTGGTTTAGCACCGCCTTCAGCCCAGGGTGTGGTCCTGGACACCCAGGATCGAGTCCCACATCCGGCTCCCTGCATGGAGCCTGCTTCTGCCTCTGCCTCTCTTTCTGTTTCTCATAAATAAAATATTAAAAAAAAAAAAGAAATCTAATAGTAATCTTAGTCCAAATTTCATCAAGTGTTTTAAAATGTTGCTTCCTGGGATCCCTGGGTGGCTCAGTGATTTAGCGCCTGCCTTCCGCCCAGGGCATGATCCTGGAGACCCAGGGTTGAGTCCCACGTCGGGCTCCCTCCATGGAGCCTGCTTCACCCTCTCTCTGTCTCTCATGAATAAATAAATAAAAGTCTTAAATAAAATAAAATGTTGCTTCCTTACACTACTACCCCAGTACAAAAATGATTTTCCCCCCCATCATTTCAAATGCTCCACAATCACATAATAGACCACAAACCGCTTTTCCTGACCCTCATTTTTCATGACCCTCATTTTTCATGAGCTAATCCAGGTTTTCAGTCCCCACCTCTCCTAGGGCAGATAACTGGAGACTTGACAAACCTGATTGGAAGCAGTTCTGCTTTTTTAAGAAGAGAGTGAGGGATTTGCCTGCCTGTAATCAAATCATGGGGTAAAATCAGGGCAATCCAGCTTTCCCATGCTTCCCCTTTCATTGTGAGGAGGACCACCAAGTCTCAGAGGAATGTCACAGGGCCTGCAGCTGACCTGCCCTCCCTCCTCTCACCGACCCCATACTTTCTGATATCAAAGCGGCCTTTGCCTCTTACTCAAGGGAGCAGGGCGAGGCCTTCCCAGAGAGGTGCCCGCACACAGAGGGGCCTCTTTTTTCAAGGAAGTGGAAACGCTCGGATTCTGCTAAGCACGCCTACCACGCGCCGCGTTCCTCTTCCCAGTCTCCCCTATAGACTCCAGCTCTTGACCGTGACCCGCGCAAATCCACGGAAGTCAGTAAGGCTGCTTCTCAAAACACTGACTTTTGAAGAAAGCTCTCCCAATCCCCTTTCTCTGAACTTGCTCAAGTGTCAGAACAGACCGAGGTTTCCTAAAGAAAAAAAAAAAAAATCCGCGATATGCACAAAAAAAAAAAAAGTGTCCAGATGTCACGAACAGACTAAGAATAAAAATTCAAGCGCTAATACCCAAAAAAAAAAAAAAAGGTGTTAACGCCCCATTCAGGAGAGGAGGGGAAAAAAGAAAAAGAAAAGAAATTGAATAAATAAATAAATAAATAAAAAATAAAAAAAAAAGAAAAGAAATTGAACTAGGGCGCCAGCGTGAGGTTTAAATATCTCAACTTGAGCTCCATGGAAACAAGAGGGAACTCCCAGTGGCCAGACAGACGGCAGGAGCGCTTTTGGGGGGGCACCTTTTACTTTCAATGGATTCTTTAAAAAAGGGGGCTGGGGTGGGGGGGGAAGCAACTGTCAATTAAAAGTTGAAAATCAGGGGCGCCTGGGTGGCTCCGGGGTTAAGCATCTGCCTTCGGCCCAGGGCGTGACCCCGAAGTCCCGGGGTCGAGTCCCGCATCAGGATCCCTGCACGGAGCCTGCTTCTCCGTCTGCCCGTGTCTCTGCCTCTCTGTGTCTCTCTGTCTCTCATGGATAAATAAAATATTCTAAAAAATAAAAAAAGTTGCGAATTAATTTCTATCTGTTTTAAAGAGCGCATCAGGAACGGGCCAGAGGACGGACACAAAGGGCGCGGGGTGCGCTGGCGCCGGGCTCGCCCCCGCCGGGGGGAAGGAGGGAAAGGAGAGCCGGGGCCGGAGGCGGCGGCGAGGGAGCGCGAGGCGCGGGGCGACCGCGAGCAGCTCGGCTCGGCCCCGCCCCGCCCCGCCCCGCGCCGCCCCGCGCCGCGCCCCCCACACCCCCGACCGCGCGTACCTGTCCGACCGGCCGGGATGCGCGGCGGGGCCCGCGCTGCCCACCCCTCCCGCGCCGCCGCGTCCGCCGCCCGCCAGCCAGGAAGCCGCCGCGGCCTGCGGCTTCCCGCCACCGCCGCCCGCTCCTTCCTCCGGGGACGCGGCGAGCTGGCTGAAGGCGTAGAGGAGCGAGCAGAAGCCGCAGGCCAGGCACAGCACCACGATGCGCAGGTAGCGCCGCATCGCCCCGGCCCCGCGCTCCCGCCGCCGCTCCCGCCGCCGCTCCCGCTCCCGCTCCCGCCGCCGCCGCCGCCGCCGCGCCCGGCCGCCTGGAGCGTAGGGAGCCGCACTGCGCAGCCGCGGCCGCAACCAGTTCCTCCGCCGCCGCCGCCCCGCCCAGAGCCCGAGGCCCCGCCCCCTGCCGGCCGCGCAGGCGCAGTGAGCGCGCCAGAGGCGGGAGCCGAGCGCGCGGGGTCTCGGCGGGGGAGCGTCGCAGGGGCTCGCGGCAGGTGGCTCCCGGTGGCTCCCCGCGCTGCCCGGGGCAGGGGCGGGCGAAACGACCCGGGCGTTGGAGACCGCCGACCCCAGTTCACACTCCGGTTCTCCCACCTGCAACCTAAATTCTCCGAGCATGTGTTTTCGTCTCTAAAACGGGGATCCCTGGGGGGCTCAGCGGCTTAGCACCTGCCTCCCGCCCAGGGTGTGAGCCTGGAGTCTCAGGATCGAGTCCCGCGTCGGGCTCCCTGCGTGGAGCCTGCTTCTCCCTCTGCCTGTGTCTCTGCCTCTCTCTGTATCTCTCATAAATAAATAAGAATCTTTTTTAAAAAATAAAAGGCAGACAGTATCCTCAGCCTAGGCTGGTTGCAAACATTAAATTGCTTAACGCACGAAAAACGCCTTGCACCTGGAAGGCATTTGATTAAGCATTTTTCATTTCCATCCTCCTCAGCAGGGACTTCCCCAGCCTCTAAGTTTGCGTAATACTGTGCGAGCCATTTTCATCCAGATATTTAATGACCACGTAATGCTGTTGAGTATGCCTATCAAGCCCCCAGCGAGCTTGTTAAAAGCATGTTCGGCTGAGGTCCTCCTTATTGCATCTTTTTGACCTTCTTTACAACTCACATTTGCATGTCCCTAACAGTGATGTTCTCCCTAAAGGGCTTTCTCTTTAGCTTTCCATTTCTTCCCTCTCTTCATCAACTGTATTAACACTCCCTCCATTTATTGAACACTCACGAAGCACCACTATGTGCCAAGTACTTTGGGGTATAAAGACACCTAGTTGGGAGATTCCTGGGTGGCTCAGCTTTAGCTCCTGCTTTCCGCCCAAGGCGTGATCCTGGAGACCCCGGATCGAGTCCCACGTCGGGCTCCCTGCTTGGAGCCTGCTTCTCTTTCTCTGCCTCTCTCTCTCTCTCTCTCTCTCTCTCTCTCTCTGTCCCTCTCTGTCTCTCTCTCTCTCTCTCGCAAATAAATAAAATCTTAAAAAAAAAAAGACACCTAGTTGGGCATGGGGTGGGACAGTAAATAAGGACCTGAATAAATGGGACTTATAAATAAGTGTAAATAAGTAAATGAGGGACAATATATAAGTGCAATACCACGATACAGACTTTAGCGTATAAGCCTGTAAAGGTGTGGGCAAACAAAAAAGAGTGATCAGTTCTATGGAGGGCATGGTCAAGAGACACTTCGTGGTAAAAGAGGCACCAGAGTCTTGGGGGGTGGGTAGGGTAAGGAATTGCAGGCTGAGGGATCAATGAAATGGATTCTTGTGTTTGGGGAACTGTGAGAAGTTTGATACCACCAGCTAAGTGAATGCAAGGGAGGGTGTGATGAATGATAAGACTTAGAAGTTGAAGGGGACAGATATTTGAGCGCCTTGTTTAGTATACCAAGGAGTCTGAACTTAATCTAGCAGACAGCGGTGACCATTGAAGCGTTTTTAAGTTAGGAAGTAACATGATCACATTTGCCTTTTAGAGAACAGGTTCTGGCTCCTGTTGGAGCCACTGTTGGAGGCTGAGACAAAGATTGAGATTGGAACCAGAAAGCAATCACAGTGCCACAAAGTCAGGGAAAGAAGGCTTTAAATACACACACACACACACACACACACACACACACACACAAACACACACATCCCACACAGACTTCATGAAGAAAAATCATGCTGTCAAACTGTTCAAATTGCATTTGGAGCTTTGAAGAGTTTGGACATGAGAAACAAAGCGGGGAAATGCTCTGTATTTTAGCAGTAGTTCTCCATTTGGGATCCCTATACCAAAAACTGCTGGCTCTGTGACCATGGGAAAGTTAAATAAATAAATAAAGTTAAATAAACTTAAGCCTCAGTTTCTTCTATAAGGATTAAATTTCTTGACTCACCAGACCAAAAAAAAAAAAAAATGAAAACTAGGGTGCTATCAAGATGTGTAAGTAGAATGAAAACATACACTTATTCATTCAATAAGCATTTATTGAATATATTCTACATGCCAGACAAGGGGCTAGAATGTACTGCCCTCAAAGGGAAGACAGGCAAATAAAAATAACAACAATATTAAATTAATCCTTCTACTACACCTTACAATTCTTAGAGAAATAAAGATAAACTTAACGAGGTACAAAGATGGATCTGCAAAAGCATATATAAGAATGGAAAATAGACTTGGAGAGAGAAAACCAAAGGATATGGTGCCAAGAAACTAAAATAAGAGCAAGTATTCAAATAGATCAAAGATATTTAAAGAGATGTCTACCACAATTGTTCCCTATTTCAACTTTGTTCAACAAAGAAACTAAATGTAGTAAAAATAAAGAATAATTTAATGCCCCACAGCATGTAAACATACTGGAATGGCAGTTTTCATTCTGCAACAATTTATGGGACGAGCATATCCAGAAGAAAAATCATCCATATACTTGACATCAGGGTTCTGGACCATATCACGTCCCTTTAGGTTCCTTTTAATCCTGTAATTAAAAAGAAAATTCTGTTGAAAAAGTATATAAGGCATTCCAAAATAGAAATGATTTTTATATTGCCCACACAGTGTTAACTGGTTATCTTGGAGTATAATGAGCCAGGCGCATGCCCTTATGATCACTTCCAGGATTCACACGTTTTTGTATTTTTGTTTGTATGTCTTTAGGTTTTATATATTTAAGTAATCTCTATACCCAACATGGGGCTCAAACTCATGACCCCTAGATTAGGAGTCAGATGCTCTTCTGACTGAGCCAGGCAGGGGTGCCCTTGAACATTGTGATATTCTTAAAATTAATCTCAAATTATTGAAAATGATTTGAATATTTTTGATATAGTAACAGGTATTTCTTTCATTTATTGTGTATATATATGTACTCCTAAGTCTATTTTTCATCTCTAGACCACCCTCATAATTCTCTGGTGACAGGCTGGCCATATACAAATTTTAATCAATGCTGATCTTACCATCTTTCTGTCAAAAAGCTTAATTTAGGGGGACAAAAAGAAATTTAAAAGTAGCAATATTCGTTGTTTAAATTATAGAGATAGAATTTTCCTCCATGATCTAGAAAACTCAGATTCAGAGTAACCCAGATTTCAAGAATCTTACGTTCAAAAGATTAATCTTGATTATTTTTATAGTTCCTAGTACATTTTGAATATGTAGCAGACATTTCATTAATGTTTTTATTATTTTCATAAATCTTCTCTTACTCTATAGCAAATTTAGGGTTCTGCTCAACATTTCCTTCCTATTTGTCTACCTTTTAGTACTTCTTTAAAAAAAAGGAGAAGAAAAAGATATTCTCTGGGGGAAAAGATAAATAAGTCTTTATCTTTCCAGAGTAAAGTTCAAACTTTTTTTACATATCTTCACTTTATAAAGGTATATGCATAATCTGATTCAATCCTTGTAACACTTATATGAAGTAGATGTTATTTTCTTTTAGAAAATAAGAAACCTAAAATTCAGAAGTTTGTTAATCCCATCACAAATAATGAAGATCCATAATTCAAACAGAAATTTTTGAGGATCCAACACACATTTTTCCCCATTTTACCTATCTCACTATGAACAAATAAATGCTACAGAGTGATGCAAATCAGCAGTAAAAGCAAAAAGGAAACAAAAAATCTATGTTATGTGAAAATTCTTAGAGTGGTTTTGGGATTACAACAACATTTACAGAGAAATACAAGTCAGAGTAGTTGCAGAGCACAAAGAATCAGAAACTCAGACTAAAAGTGAAAATCATTCTCTCTTCCAATTGGCTTCTAGTGAAATCTCTTCATTTCCCACAGTCCATTTCCTAGAAACCTTGTTGGACTGGAGGAAGAAGTTGGAAAATAGTATTCTCAATATGAACAAAAAGTATTTCAGTTGGGTGTTCACTCAGACCAATAAATGGGGGTAAGAAGTAGAGTCAGGGAGAGGGTGAAAGAGTAAAGCAATTCTCTTCATTCTCAAATAACTCAAATATAGGCCTCATGAGTCAAAAAAAATGGCAGTGGAAGACCAATGAATGGGGTTACCTTAGCTCCTATATGACCCCAAATTTAGTGGGTATTTTCATGCACAAGAAAGAGAGAGAATGGAGGAGGTGGAGTAGGGAGAGGAGTAAGGAATATCCTAGGGACCATCCCCATACTTCTCCCCATTTGTCTTCAGGAACCCTCCATTCCCATTAATACAATAGTTTATTATTTTTTTATTTCTTAAATACTGCCAGTAAAAAGCTAGGTTTGCAGGGAAATTTAGTCATGAGGAAAATTAGAATTAAAACACACATGCACAAGTTCTCTAAAACCTGCCATCAATCAAGGTCATGATTACAAGTGTAAGTAATATTTTTCCTAATCCAGGTCCCCAAAAGTTGAAGACTGAAAATAATTAAGAATTCTGATACTATCACACATCAGAAGTCCAGTCCTTAGTTGAAAAATAAAATCAGGGATCCCTGGGGGGCGCAGCGGTTTGGTGCCTGCCTTTGGCCCAGGGCGCGATCCTGGAGACCCGGGATCGAATCCCACGTCGGGCTCCCGGTGCATGGAGCCTGCTTCTCCCTCCCTCTGCCTGTGTCTCTGCCTCTCTCTCTCTCTCTGTGACTATCATAAATTTAAAAAAAAAAAGAAAAAGAAAGTCAGAGCACTTGTTGTTACCCATATTCCTTTCTATAAGGAAATTACATCACTACACAACATTATGTTATGTTTGGTTTCTTCTTTTCTATATTTTTAATAAGGTAAAAAATTATTTTTTCTTCTCTGTTAAGCTCTTATTTATCTTATCCTGTCCTGGAAACATAGACTTTTATTTTAAATCTTCTATTATTAAAGAACTACCTCTTGGACCAAAATTATTTTGCTCTTCTGAGAACTCAGTCTATTTTCCTTAAAAAAAAAAAAAAAAAATGCTTTCACTGCCATTTTGTCCCTTAGGAATCTTCTCTCAAACTGGTTTTACACAGTATCCCAACTCTTCTCAATCTTGTTGACCCTAAAAGTAAACAGGCACATTTCATTGTTGCTATTATTATAAATTAAGAGGATAGTGAAAATAAAACAGATGAAAAACTCTAATAATGAATCTTGGTACCCAGCTTAGTTTCTGAATTCCCTTGCTAAAAGAGTTCATGGAAATATGAAGATGAGATGGTAACTTTCAACTAAACTCCCTACTTCTAAGTAAGCCAGCAGGTCTAAACCTAGACATAAGCTCAAGACCTGCCACTCAGGAATTCGAGTTGGGGAGGCACCCATTTCACTAGAACCTTACCCCAAAAAGTTCTCATTGGAGTTTAGCCTCACACATTGAAACAAAAAAATTTCCTAACTTTAAAAAAAGTATTACTATTTAGCTTTACTTACAGAAGAGATCTGAGGAACTTTATAAGAACACAAGGAAAAATATTAAGATCAAAATCTAGAAAAATATGGATCAAGAAGATAGACATGGCACAAGAGTAAGCCTAATTTTAACCTGAGATTTCTCTCAGAAACAGACAGCAATCAATTATCTGCACTGTCCATAAGAAAAAGGCAAATTTGCTCGTGTGAATTAAAGCCTTTACTGAAATAGATCTGAATAAAATTTCTCATTTGGATTCTGGGTAATGTTTCCTCATTATCTTCACAAAAAGGAATAGCAGACCTTATTCAGCCAATTACTGATTTTTAAAAACGAGTATATAAAAATGATATTCTCCCATGGCTCAGTCTTAAACTTTGAAAATTCAAGCTGGTGTAATGAAATGGGAGCTAGCAGAACTACTACTGACACCAAACAAGTATCAGCTCCAACTACCAAGATGAAATCCTAACATTTTCAGTGTGGACTTGGAGTGGATACTTAGGCCAAGTTGAGTTTCCTAGAATAAAAAAAGTGGGGGACGGGGTGGAGGTAGCAAGCACTCCCTCTGCTACTTCTGTATCTTATGTACGTGTTTTTATTGTTGCAGTGATGCCACTGTAATTACTTATTACAGAGCTCTTTTTTTTTTAAGATTTTATTTGACAGGGAGAGAATGAGTTTGAGAGAGCACAAGCAGGGGGAGCAGCAGGAGAAAGAGAAGCAGGCTCTCCGCTGGGCAGGGAACCCAAGGCAGGGCTCAATCCCAGGACCCTGGGATCACGACCTAAACTGAAGGCAGACGCTTAACTGACTGAGCCACCCAGGAGCCCCCAGATCTCTCTTCTTCAGATGTGAGCTCCAACTGCTAGCTCAGTGCCAAGCACACAAAATATACTCAATAAATGTTCACTAAATTGAGTACTGATGTAAAGACAAACTATATCAGAGTTTAGAGTGTTAAAATAGTAAAATAGCTACTACAGTGTACAACTCCTACTGATGTGGAGAGCACACACTAAGAAATGACTCAGAACATGAAACATGTCCCAGAGCACTGAAACTTTTCAGAGCTCTACCTGATTTTTCCACAGAAGTACCTGGTCTTATTATGGTATTTCATATGCTCCAAAACTGGACCATTCCACAAAGACAGAAATATCTGCACTGGCTAAATGCAAAGTTCACATTTAAAGCAACATTTAAATAATCTGCGATAGCAAGGATATGCATTCAGGAAAGTAGTGTTCATACAATTCAAGGTAAAAATTCTCTATGACAGCTTTTTAAAATGAACTGGTTTTGAAGGAAATTGTTCTGAAGCTATTACACATATTGCTGCCCTGGTAAACGTAGCTGAAACTTAAATGACTGAGTCATTATGAGGAGGAATCACAGAATATTTTTTAAACATTCTCAGAGACAGACATGCTACAATTTGTTCTCTGCCTTCCTAGCAATTCTTCTCTATGATCATCCAGATTGTGTTTCAAAACCCCATTTACTAATTTCTGCCTTTTGGTTTTTCTCCTACCCCCTTCCCTCCTTGTCTTTGCTATTACTGGGGCTTATTTTCTATTGCCCTCAGTAGCCAGGGAGGGCTTTCTTTCCCTCTGCTTTCACAAAATGGTCACATCCTATATTCAGTATCCTTCAGTGTCTCTTGATTCTGCTTAGCTATTTTTGTCATTGACTTCTCTGCACTTCTGTTTTTCTACATTCATTATTCCAGACCACTGAAGGTACCTATGATTAAAAGGTGGGGGGAAAGCAGTGCCAGTAAGTCAAAATATTTTGTTTATCCTTTTTACACTCTTTCCTGTTTTTACTTAATTTTTAAAGTACAGTGTAGAAATTCCTATCAATGGTCCAATTTCTGTATCAGGCCTTTAAAAAGATTCCTGAAGAGGTAATTTGCAGATCAAGAAAATAGATAAGGGCCTTAGTGTAAACTAAAACTTTTAGTCCATTTTGCATTAATGCATGAACATGCAGAAACTACATTCTTTTTAGGCAACTAGGATTTTTGTCTAAAAGAAAGGTAATAAATATGCTATCAACCTAGAAAAGCTGAGATTCTCTTCCTTTTTTAATGTTTTCACTTTCTCTATCACTATAATTTTAGGAAGGCATTTAACAAAAATAAAACCTTTAATCAACTATTTCTACTGTGTAATACAAAAGGTTTTAAGATTATGTATTCTGATATGCCTCAAATTATATCTTCACTCTTAATTGTATCAAAATAAGGTAATAAACTCTGAAGTTTTGTATGAAATTTGGTTAAAAGAACCCACTGCTAAAACCACAGTGTAAGTTGATGCAACAGAGCTACAAATGTACCCTAAGCCAAGGCTCTGAATCTTTTGCATATTTTAACATTAGGTGTATTTATGGAATTTGGGTCTGTTTCCTGGTTTGGAAGTGTATTTGAGGTAGGGTGAAATGAAAGCAAGTGAATTGTGATTAATGACAGGAAAACAAAATTTCAAACCAGCCAATTCGGTTCATTTGTCCTGTCTCATAGCGCATACCATCAGGTTCTTGAATTACAGAAAGTTGGCTGGTCTGGGATCAGAGCAAACATCTGATGTAGAAAATTCAGTGTAACCTACAGAACATAATTCTTTTTGGTCATCCGAGAGGGCGTGGAAACGATTTTTGTTACAAAGAATATTTTTGTAATGGGATTTTACCTATAAAGATACTAAAGGTTCATTTAACTGAGCAGCCAGTGTGCCTCATGTTAATTATTTTATGTGGATTGACATTTAATCCTCCCAACAACCCCATCAGTTAGATTTGATTACCATTATCCCTGTTTAATAGACGGCACATGACCTTGAGTAATTTACTCAAGCTCACTTAGTTAGGTTCTATAACAGGGATTCAAAGCATCAGACACTAGTTAGCACTCTAAATTTCCATGCTATACTGTCTCCCCACCTATACAAAAAGATGACTACTCTCCATTCAGGTAAAATCCCATCTTCTGTCAGTTTTTTCTCTCCCACAGTCCATTTAAAATACATCCTGAAAGAATTTGATCATCATCAGAAGACCCAGTGCCTCCAAAGGATAGTTTTGACTTAAAAATTAAAGATTTTCCCTACTACAATTATTACTTATAATTTTTACTATGTCTAAAATTTAAAACATTTGAAACATGTGAAAAACAGTAAAATATGGCAAAAATTTCTCATGTTTTAAAAGAACAAAACCAGTTAGCTGGGGTTCCATTCAAAGTATCTTATAATTAAAAACAAACTTTTTCATTTAACAACACTAAAGAATGAGGTATATAAATGTTTTAATCACAGACTTTTACTGTATGCAATTAACTGTATTTCACAACTAGCATCTTACAAAAAAGACAGTCTCATTGTGCCTGGAAAAAGTACTGCAATTTAACAGAAAATTACATTACCACGAGAAACCACCAAATATCACAACTGTCAGGGTCTACGATTTTTAGGGGTACTTTTTTCTGCTCTTCAAATGTGATCAGTGTCTTTAAGTGATATTCTGATTCCAAGTTAGGTTTTTAATTTACATTTCAGAAGTCTCCTAGAGGTGGATATATATTAAGCAAATGGTAAAAGAAGCAGGAGACCCTAGAAAAATTTAAGAAGTACTGTGTGGTTTCTAGGTTGGATTTTTAAATACAACATGAAACACATTATTAGTTTTGAACAAAAATGCAAAATCTGTAGTCATAAAAATATTTTATTGGTAATTTTACATAATAGTAAGTGGGGCTGTAAATACTTTTTCTATTTCAGGATATTGATAAATGCATAAACTGGCAGTTGTGTCTCAAAATAGGGCAGTATGATTTTCATAAGAATCATTATGTTTAATAAGAGGCCAATTATTAAACTGATTTAAGATTAGTCATTTCCCAGTTCTGTGCAACAGTTCCCATTTCTGTATTAATTAGATTCATACTTCTATGACCCTGCACAAGTTTGGGGCAAGACAACAGTGATAAAACTATTATTTAAAGTTAAAGCTTTTCCAAAATTGCAGCCTTTAAAATACATCAGGTTTCTTTTCTGTTTTTGCCAAATGCTTATACTGATTTGAACTTTAATGTTTTATATTATACAGAAAATACCAGTGTTCAATGACAAGAGCACTAAACCTGAATTATAAAGCTAAATAATCAATGTTTTATTGTTTACTACTCTGCTAGTAAACATTACAATAATGAACGTTTTAAAAGATAAACAAAAACAAAGATAAAACCAGAAACATAATTCAGGAACAATAATTTAGTAAAATGTGTCAAAAACATTGGCAACGGTTCATACAAATTCTTTATTTAATAACAATTTTTCCTATTTAACCACACCAAGTACCAGCAGGTGTATTTAAGAGGATAACCATTAAGAAAATCCTGTTGCAGCAATAGTTGATTAAGTTGATCTTTGACTTGTATACATATAACTATTTGTTTCACAATTCTCAAATAATACATATTTAGGCAGCTTGCACTATGTTATAAAAATTTAAATTCGTTACATGCCAATAGTAGAGAATTCAAGAATTATGTGTTAGAATTCACTAAACTAAAAGTGAAAATAGACTTACCAATAACACTGCATAATGAATAATTCAACCACATTTTCATGGCACCTTGAACTGTGGAGACCAAAATGTCAAGTCTGAAAATGTTTGGTAAGCATAGATTGCAATAAAGTCTAACAAATTCTAACAAATTTCTATTCTGTGTAAAACGCAAATTATGGATTGTGCGTGAATGTTTGTCATGAAAATGTGGTACTTCTTGGCATAATCTGTGTATTTGCATGTTATGACAGAAGTGACTAAGAAATTGGAGAAAATAAACTTTAATGAGATTCTCCATTCAATGATGAGGCTTCTCCTCTGGGTGAAGATGACCTGGACATTCCCCTCTCTGTATTATCAGAGCTAGAGCCACTCTGACTGTGTTGATCTGCAGAAGCAGCACTAGATGCAGGCGGTGACTTCGTTTTCTCCTTAAAGTCTGTAATAATGACTGTCAGATCTCCAACGGTAACTTCCAAATGCTGAGCACTACTCCGATCCACATTTTTCAATCTTGGCCTAAATACAAAAGATGGTAAAATTTTAAACTCTCTTCTCTCTACCAACTTTCAAACATATAATGCATAAATTGTGTAAGAATAACAAAATGAATACATCTATATTTAAAGCTCCAGATTCATAAATAACTAGCCACAAAAATATAATTAAATGTTTCAAATCATTAACGTTAATCGAACCAATCAATGATGAATCTTCTTCAACATGACAAACTGATACCCTGGAAGCAATGGTCTCTTAATTGTGCTTTTATAGCTTTATCATAATTTTTCAGATAGCTAATCAATTTTACTAAGATAAATGTTTTAGGAAAGCAATGACATAGTTGGATCACAGAGTAAGTTGGTAACAGTTAAGGCTGTGTTATACGTAAGGCTGTTATTCCAGAGATGTGCACTGTTAAAGGCATCATGATTATCTGTTCTGCTTGTATCCATGAAGATTTTAACTGCTTAAAGCCCATGCAAATATCTGTTCGGTACTGTGAATATCACTCTTGGCTTCATGGTTGGAAAAGAATAAGCTCAAACACAAATGTCTTTGAATCTAGTAAACAAAACAAAAAACAAAAGCAAAAGCAAAAGCAAAAGAAAAAGTAAAAGTAAAAGTAAAAGAAAAAGAAAAAGAAAAAGAAAAAAAGCATCCTTACATTTAAGCTTATAATGGTGGCCTCTGTGTTTAATTTCTAATCTATCTCTCAAACTCAGAAAAACATGATATTTTATAATAAAGGAGCTGAAATCTTTTATTTCCACTTTGTATAAGAATATATCAATGTAAAAAAAAGAATGTTAAATGGTTCATTTTATTATTTCACAAGTGCCATAAAACACTCTTCAAATTTACCTGGTTTTCTTATGACTGTTCTTTTTGCTAGTTGTTTCCTTTTCACTTTTTTCTTTTTCTACTTTATCTTTTTTCTCTTTCTTTGACTGTGTAGGGGGCACAAACTGCTGAGTAACCTGCTGGGCAACCAACTGGGAGACAGGTCGAGGCTTCCTGTGCGCATGTTAAAAAGAAAGGTTTTTTTTTTTATTATAACTAAGAATATATATTCTTTATGAAAATAGCTCAAATTTTAGATATATGACATGATTTTCAAATAAAAAAATTCTTCATGTGAGATAATATGCAATTTAACAGATTTTACACACATACACACACAAATTATTGTCTTTCCTATCTAACAAAAAAGAACTATAATAACAGCAAAAGTTATAGCCCAAAATATATGGTCACACCATTAAAATATAACCATTACATAAATCAATGTGAAAATTATTAAAAAAGTATATCAAACTGAATGCTTATAGGGCAGCACACATATAAACAAACATGAATCCTAAAATTAAACTTAAAAATTTATACTGAAATAATGTTTACATTATCCCTTCTCTCTCATAGAAGGAAATATTTAACCATCTGTGACAATGGCTATTTATTCTTTCCTCTAAAATCTTTCATTTATTCATTTAATAAATATTTGAGTATTAAATTTTCTCACTCTTTATTGCTAAAATTTCTTGAGGTTCCTTATATCTCTAGCCACAATCTTGCCATGCTTTTTGTGACCCTGACAATCTGCCCAGTCCTTTGAGACTTGCCTACTTACTCACTTATTCATTTAAAAAATACTGAAAACCTATTGTAGATATTGCGCCAAGATATCTGAAATGTTGTTTGGCTTCACCCTTTGGTGCCAGTACAAAGCTGTGACTCCACTGACCCAGGGTCAAGGATCCCTCCAGCTTTATGGTAGAACATGGGAAGTGAGGTCAAGATTCAAAGTAAACAATCTCTAAATTCTTAAACTGAGAGACAGAAAGAAGACTGAGGAGGAGAAGGAAGAGAAGTAAAAAAGTAAGGGAGAGGAAGATAAACATACATTTTTACAGACAGTCTACAAAAAACACAGTAATTTTATTGCCTGGAAAATCCTGACCCTATTTCAATCAGAATTATTAAAGGATCTTTCTGATATTGCTGTTCCTCTAAAACAAGACAAAATAGAAACCAATGAGAAAATACTGCACTGTCTACAATTCAAAGCTGTAAGGAGGAATCTTTTGAAGGAGTAAGTAGGAAACACAGCATATAAAAAACAGGTTTCAGTAGATGGATAATGAATTTTGTTTAAAGCCCACAGAGCCTAAAGTACAGAAGGAATATCCAAGAAAGATGTTCAGCATAATTTAAGAAATAGGGTTGATAAAAGTATCAGAGTTAATGATGTAGACTAAGAGTCACACAAATAAAAGTGATATTTAGCATGGTAATTAATGGCTGAGCTTGGTAAGGAAATAAATTTTCTAAAGAATAGATTAAAACAATGGTTCCTAAATTTAAGGTACATCAGGATCCCCTGGAGGGCCTGTTAATAGCTTGCTTAGCCCTACTCCCAAGGTTTCTAATTCAGTGGGCCCTAAGGTGGAGCCTAATTTGCATTTCTAAGTGGTTTCTCAGTTAGCTGATGCCTCTGATCTAGTCCATACTTCACAAAGAAGCTTGAAGAAGTACAATATATAGGTATTACGGTTGTATAAAGTTTGAGATGGAGAGTGGGGAGTGACAAGGGAATGGAAGGAAAAAAAAAGCAAGGCTAAATGGATGGGAAGGAATCCAATAATGAAGAGCTAAGGAGTCTGACTTACTCTTAAAAGATGGGAGATTGAGAAAAAAAAAAAAAGGACGGGAGATCACAAAAGAATTGAATTTTACAAAGATTACTGGCACCGGCAGCAGTCTGAAGGGGAAAGGTACTACAGTGGCAGAGAAATTGTTAGGAAAGCTACTAAGAGATTAGGGGATAAAAGGCTTGAACTAAGGAAGCAGCACTTATTTAAGACAGGCTAAAGTAGTAAAATCAAAGAAACAAGTAACTAATTATATACACCTTTCCCATTTCTTAACCAATGAATATTCCTCTACAAAAACAGAAATCCTAGCCCTCATGAAGCCAAAAAAAATCAACACAGGGTCTTAAATGTTGATAAATGCTATGGGAAAAAAAATAAGGAACATAGGGAGTAATGGAGGAGTTACAATTTTCATTTTATTGTCTGTTTCCTCTTCTAGGATATAAAACTCCACAAGGAAAAGGATGGTTACCGCTTTATGCACCACAGTATAATCAGCACCTAGCGCAGTACTAAAAAAAAATACTAGCTACTTAGTGTTTGTTGTTGAATGATTATATCAGGTTTAACAAAGAAAGATGTTTTTTAAGAAAAAGAATACTGTCTCCAAGGTTACTCACTGGCCAGGATCAACCACTTACTATACAAAAGTAAACAAGTAGTAGTAAGAGCAAGAAGAAATAACTTTTAATTATGTTGGAAAATGGAAAGAGAAAAGAAAACTCAAAGCTGTAGCAGGGTTAATTAAGAGTTGTTTAAACTAATGCCTAGTGAACAGTGAATCACCTAAAATTGAGAGTCACTCCAAGATATAAAATGCAATTGAGGTGTAGTCATCTTTGGTCTCCCCAGGTAATATGGATCTCTGAATCTCTTCCTTCCATAACAAATGAAGGTTTGACAACTTCCTTTATTATATTTTGTACTGTGTCACTCCCTCCATCCTAAAATTTAATGCAAAATAAATTGTTAATGATTGAACTGAATTAAAATAAAATTACAAACATTAAAATAAACTTACATGCTTTTGAACCTAAAGGAATTCTGTTTCTAGCAATCAAAAAATCAATGTTATTGAGTAACCATTATTACTAAAGATATAGAATTGATTTATATTATCTTTATATAGTGCTTTTAAGTAAAATTGCATATTTTTCTATGTTTTTCTGTATTAATAATCTCAGTACCCCAATACTTTTTTTTCCTGTAAGATCTGACTATCTCAATCATGAGTTCTCTGATCAAGATTTGCAGGAATATAACCCTTGTGCTGTGGTTAGGTACAGAATATTTTTATAACATGATCAATCAACTCCCTCACCCCTCCAGCACTTGTCTCCAAGTAGTACCCATCTACTATGTGACATTGTTCCTCAACATCTCCCCCCAACTTTTATGCGAGAAAAGGATAATTTCAATTCCCAACTTCAGGTCTCTTAGAACTGTTGTGGAGTCTTTTTCATATCTAACAAACATTATCTGTCCAGAATCTTCCTAGAATCATTTTCCCTTTTTATATGGCCCATCAATCTTCTGAAAATATCAGTAGAACATAAAACTTCATAAAGCCATTAGGCTGAGTTACATATATTTATAATTTGTTTTTAAATGAGTTATGAATCTAAAATTCTTCTAAGTGTTATTCTCTCAGGGGGGTAAGAACAAACTACTCAATAAATGCACACCATCCAAAACCAACACAGAACAAATTATTAGTTAAACTAGTCATGTGTGAGGCTGGACTCTGAAGACAAGTTAGATGACTACCACCTCAAACTGGAAATGAAGTAATAGTAGTAAGGGTCTATTCTAATCTGGAGAATGGCATTGAAGCACTGAATGTGATGACATTTCAGAAGGACCATATAATCAGAAGAGTATCTGAATAAAAGGGGTAAAGAACTCTCCTCCTGGAGAAGGAGGAGAAACGGAAAGAAATGGAATTTAGAAGGGTAGTGCTGTGAACCGAATGTTTGCATTTCCTGCAAAATTCATTTGTTGAAATTCTACCCCTCCAAGGTAATAAATGGTAGTAGGAGGTGGGGGGTTTCAGGGGTGATTAGGTCATGTGGGTATAGCCCTAGTGAGTAGTGCCCTTCCTTATAAAAAAGGCCCCAGAGAGATCCCTTGGCCTTTCTGCCAAGTGAGAAAATAGCTGTCAATGTGGAAGTGGATCCTTATCAGACAGCTAATCCGCCAGTGCTATGATCTCAGACTGTGAGAAATGTTTGCTGTTCATAAGCAACCCCATTTATGGTATTTTTGTTATAGCAACTCAAAAGGACTAAGGCAGTTATAGGAAAGCCAAGAACAGGTCTACTCTAAATAGGAGGAACTGATAAACGTGGGTGTCAATTACATTGCATTCATAGTTAATAAAATATAAGCAAAGCTATCCTTCAAGCAAGCATAAATATGAGACTAGTGATTTTTTTTAAATGATTTTATTTATTTGACAGAGAGAGAGATGAGCACAAGCCGGGGCAGAAGGAGAGGGAAAGGTAAGCTCCCTACTGAGCAGGGAGCCTGATGCCAGGTTCCATCCCAGGACGCTGGGATCATGACCTAAGCCAAAGGTAGATGCTTAACTTACTGAACCTCCCAGGCACCTCAAAACTAGTGGTCTAATAAGCAACCTTGTGTTCTTAGAGTACCTAGTGTTATTATTGATTTTGCTATTTTTCAGTCACCAACAAATTTTCTGTAGAGGTTCTCTTTTCCCTTAAGAAAAATATTATTTACTTCTGTTCTTGAGTAGCGGATACGTGTTTCTTTTTATCCTAGACTTCCCTAAATGTGTAATATTCCATTTCTTTATTCTCATTTTAATGATGGCTGATTCTCACTTGAAGATTAAGTGTGCTCCACACTGTTCTAGGATTATTCGATTTGATTCAACTTTGGGGAAAAAAGCAGCACGAAATATAAATACGCAAGTATATACATAGACTAGTTACTGAAATGAAGTTCTCTGTTGCTCTCTAGAGGCTGAATGTGCTTAAAGATCCTTCATTGAAGGCAGGGGGAACACAGCTTACCTTTTAACATATCATAAAGTGACTCAATACCAAGCCCTACTGAAGAGAAAGCCCTCATATCTCCAGGGGCTCTTAAGAAGATTTAAACTATGATCCTTTTCCTACTTAATGAGAAAAATCTGGAGGATAGTAGGAAATTTTAGAGGTGAGAGATTGTTAACTCAGTAACGGGTAGGGTGTTATTTTCAAGATATGCCTTTTTATGTTCCTGGATTTCTCATTCATGGTTTTGACAATACACCTGTAATGCCGAAGGTTCTCTAGTAAGAAGGACAAAAGGTCATCTGGTTAGTGAATTACCATATTCCAACTGCATTCTATTGTCCTCTTCCATGTACCTAAGTCATACCTAAACTGTTACTTGTGAAATATGGTATTCAAAAATTGGGGTGGCTTCATATGTCTCTATGTATCCTTCATAAACAGCTCAGACAGGGGCACCTGGGTGACTCAGTGGTTGAGCATCTATCTGCCTTTGGCTCAGATCATGAGCCCAGGATCCTGGGATCAAGTCCCACATCAGGCTCCCCGTGGGAATCCTACTTCTCCCTCTCCCTATGTCTCTGCCTCTCTCTGTCTCATGAATAAAGAAATCAAAAATTTTTTCTAAAAATAAATAAACAGCCCAGAAAGATGTATAAAATTTTGCAGGTCTACTGATTTACTCTGTAATTTAAGGAGAAAGTGAAATGTCAACAATAATGTAATGGAGATCTACTATTCATCAGAACAAAATATTTTTAGGAGCTGCTTAACTTTCTATGTGGGTGGAAGGCTCGTGGTACATGTTGAATTGGTATATGCCTTTTTTTTAAAAAAAGATTTTATTTATTTATTCATGAGAGACACAAAAAGAGTTAGAGATATAGGCAGAGGGAGAAGCAGGCTCCCTGTGGGGAGCCCGATGCAGAACTCCATTCCAGGACTCTGGGATCATGCCCTGAGCCCAAGGCAGATGCTCAACCACTGAGCCACCCAGGTGCCCTGGTATATGCCATTTCTAACTATGTGTCTCTGCCTTCTATCCCCACCAACCATAACAGAAATTCCGTATGCTAAGTATTTTAAGAAAAGGTTTCAAGCTTGATCACAATTTAGCTTTGTCAAGCTGGACAAACAAAACAAACAAGATATAAAATATTTACTGGTTCTTTTCTAAAAGAGGTAGCATTATTCATAGCTCAGAAAGAAATAATCTTCTTCGTAACACTAAAGTACATGGTAAGGTGAAGCAATGTAATAAGTTTCAATGAGTAAAAATAACTAAACCTAAATTATGAGACTTGTAATACACAGCTAACAAAACCCCAGAAATCTAACCAAGGTAGGTTTTATAAGCAGCAACCTTGTTTTGCTCAACAAATTTACTGCACATTTACATGAGTGAGGTATAGGTAAGATGCTGGAGATTCACCACGGGTAAGACAAACAGGTCTGTGCCCTCACAGAATTTACTTAGCAGATGAGAAAGAAACCATGCAAAAGTAAACTAAAAAAGTAAGTTTTGTCAAAAGCACTAAGGAGGAAAAAACCCTGTGTACTATTATAGAGAAAACAGAATGAGAACTTATTATAGACAAGGTGGAAAGAACTTTAGTTCATGTTTAAATCATCAGTACACCAGGAAAGAAAGCCATCACCATGGGCCCTTTAAAAAAAAAAAAAAACTTTTAGTCATTTTATGATAATTTATATAAGAAAGAGAGTAATAAAATTCAATCAACATTAAAAATTTTACTAGGGCAGCCCTGGTGGTGCAGCGGTTTAGCACCGCCTGCAGCCCGGGGTGTGATCCTGGGGACCCTGGATGAAGTCCCACCTCAGGCTCCTAGCATGGAGCCTGCTTCTCCCTCTGCCTGTGCCTCTGCCCCCCTCTCTCTGTCTCTATGAATAAAATTTAAAAAAATTTATTAAACACTTAAAACATACTTAACTCAAACTTTTATATTCTGTAATAATTTGGCTTTGAAGGTATACAGACCTGAAATTTTTAATTTGACTAACTCATCTGCTACTGTGCCTAATCTTAGGAACATATCTACCTTGTAATACTGATTTCAGGATCTAAAACACACCTCTAGCAGATTTTGGCTTATCTTCACTTCCACTTCTTGCACTAGCATTATCAAAACATTTTACTTCGAAAATCTTAATGCTCATATTTGAAGAGAGGACTACCATTTTCTTTCTTCCAAAATTACCAAACATTTTCATTTTTAGACTAAGTATATATGTACCTATCCCTTCAGCAACTACTTATGAATAATGACATATAAATTGTGATGCCAAATGTCACAGAAGATCAAAGAATATACGTTCTTATGGGAAAATAAGATGGCTCAGGTTCATTGTTGCAAAATACTGCATAATAAAATCCTTTCTGTTGAATGACTACTCACATGAGAAACCACATTTCCTCTCTGTCCTTAAAAATATAATGTTCATGTAATGATTCGAGTTTTGGGCAGCCCGGGTGGCTCAGCGGTTTAGCACCGCCTTCAGCCCAGGGCATGACCCTGGGGACCGGGGATCGAGTCCCACGTCGGGCTCCCTGCATGGAGCCTGCTTCTCCCTCTGCCTGTGTCTCTGCCTGTTTGTTTCTCTCTCTGTGTGTCTCTCATGAGTAAATAAATAAAACCTTAAAAAAAAAAAAAAAAGATTCTTGAGTTTGTGGAAAAACTCATCTAAGATATTATCAATTGAAGACACATCAAAGAACTCTAGTACCATGCCACCTACAGAGTGTTAACAAAGCAAGAAGGGATGTAAATTACTCAGTGTGAATTCCCTGATTTCTCTTCCAGTCCTAAGGTCTGGGGAGGCACTCTGCAGCCAGTTCAAAGACTCTTCCCCTCCTAGGCTTTGTGAGGTAAAATTTTCTTTTTAACAAATCAGTTTTTGAGATTTTGTGATGAAGAAGGAAATTAGAAAGACACTGATGAGAGAGGTTTTGAGAACTGCAGCCTGGGAGCAAAACCATTATGTGAGAACAGAGGTAAAAGGGAAGGTGGTGACTAAAAATATGTTGTTAGGGCTCTCTTTTTTTCAGAGTGTTCTAAAAATATAAATAAAGGATTCGCTACTTTATTTTGAAATTTAAAAAGGAAAAAAAAAGAATGAGCTAATCTGCAAAATAAATTGATTAGCTTTAGAGGTCTTCCTTCTGTGCAGGTTTTATTTGGTGCATAGAACAGATTTGTATAACGTGTTATTTCATATTTTAATGATTAACATATTTTTAAAAGAAACATGCATCAAATATTTATGGAGCCCCTGCAGCACCTCTGGGGAAACGTGGTCTTCCAATTCCTCTGTAATGCTGTTAATCCTTTCATGGCTGTATTCTCTCTCTACAAACTGTACTCTAATCCCTACATGAGAAGAGATCAGTATCTCACTTATTTGTGTATCTCAGCACCTACTATAGTACATCTTATGTGTCTAGATGCTCAATAAACATCTCTTGGTATTAATGATCATTAAAAATACCAGTTAAATATGATGCATAAATACAACTATTAAACAATCGTGGGAACATCGATTTGACTAGGTGCCAACTTTCAAGAATTCACTTTCTTTGGAAAATTCCTGGTATCATCTTCTTTTGAGCCATTTGCCTCTTTTTCATGAAAATGGAATGTAGGGTTTAATCTATATCTTGGCTTTCCATAAAAAAATTATTACTAAATAAAAAGAAGAGTTCTTACAAAGTGGTTTTCTCTCCAAAAGTTAATATCTTCTGTTAATATTGGCACTATTTGACTTATCAGCAAAATTCAAATATTAATGATATGCAAATTTTGTTACTGTTTTTGCAGCAGAATCACTGTGCTAACAAAATTTTACAAAGAATCTCAATACATTAAACTAAAAAAACCTAACTTCTATATGAAGTTGACATGGTGACTCTCCTGAATGCTCATCCCTGACCCTCCCAATTACCCCTGAGGTGTGGCTGTGAAAGATATAATTTGGAACCATTGGCCCAAGTATTCACATTTTACTGATGAAATTTACACCTCAAGGTCAATGTACTCTTTCTTCTTGCTATTTGAGGCTAAGTGCACTTATAGAATGCAAGGAACAATACCCTTCATCATTTCAAGAATCCGAGTGTTTTGAAGAATTTTTATTCTGAGGTCTAATTTTCAACATCAAACACTTCTGCAAAAGCCTAGAACACATTTTTCCCTAAACTCCTGGGAAGTGGCAGCAGGGGAGACTTGATTCTTTGGCAGCTACTAAGAAAGTCTTTGGTAAGCACAAAGTAGATGACTACATCAATTTAAGAAAAACTAGGTTAGAGCGTGCAGCAATTAAGTCTCTGACAAATCCCTCAAATCATTAAACATAACAGCTCACTTCATTTGAAAGACTAAGGACACTCTCCAGAGCTACCAACAGGTCCTCCTCAACTTTTCCTGACCCTTAGCCAAACAAGTATCAAGTCCTTTCAATTTTTCTTTCACATTATTGGAATAATTCCCCCTTACCATTCCCACAACTATCACTCTCATCCAACCCAACTCTCGCCTTCTAAATTCTCTACTTGACTGGCTTATCTTCTCTGCTCCAATCCAAGATTATTTTTCCTTAATTTATTTAACAAATATTATTAAACACTCAGGGTTCATTCAAATCACTGTTCCAAGCACTGGGGATAAAACGCCTTCTTTTACTGTGTGCTGTAAAAGTCATCATGGGGTGACCTTGATTCTTATTTCACAGAGAAAACAGAAGCGATTTGGTGAAAATTTCCACAAGCTTCCATCTGTGCCCATCTCCTTTAACTTCCCTATCCATATTCCCAATTATAGCCATGTCCCTATTTGCCTAGTGGATTCCTTCTCCAGGACACCATTCCTGCTACTGACTTCCCTCCTCTCCTGCTTCAGCAATACTTTCTTTTGTGAATAGGTAATTCCTGTCAACATACAAACACATACCAATAGCTCTTAACTTAAAAAAGGAACAGAAAAAACTCTTCCCTAAGTCCACATCCTTTTCTAGCCACTGCCCTATTTCTCTGTTCTCTTTTGTATTACAAGCATCAAATGATTTCTCTATACTTACTTTCCACACCTCCTTCCTCCATTCTTTCACAGGCTCCATTCTCTCAGGCTCTTGTCCCTACCATTCTACTAACACTATTACTTTCAAGGTCACCAACAATCCCTTTACCATACATACCTCTCATCTTACACAGTCTTTTCAGGTAGCATTTAACTGAGTTTATCACTCGTTCACTTTCGGCAAAACCTTCTTCATAGGCCTCTAAAACAGTACTTAATTTTTCTCCTGCCTCACCAGCTACTCTTTCCCAGTCTCAATTATTGGTTCTTTTCCTTCTTTCAAAATTTCTAAATTTTGGAGTGCATCAGGACTAAGTCTTAGATATCTTTTCTATCTGCACTAACTCTTGAGGATATTACTAGTCAAAGTGGGTCCACTAACCAAAATGAGACATCAGCACCTGGGAAACTAGTACAAACACAGATTCTCAGACCTAACCCAAGAACTACAGGTATTTTTTTATGCACACAGAACTTGAGAAATGTTATTTAAGGTGACCTTATTCAGTCCTTGCTTTAAATACCATTTGTACAATAGTTCTCAGTCCAGACTCCACACGAGAATGAACCAGCAATACACTTTAAAAAAAAACAGCCAAGGGAACCCTGGGTGGCGCAGCGGTTTAGCGCCTGCCTTTGGCCTAGGGCACGATCCTGGAGACCGGGGATCGAATCCCACGTCGGGCTCCCGGTGCATGGAGCCTGCTTCTCCCTCTGCCTATGTCTCTGCCTCTCTCTCTCTCTCTGTGTGACTATCATAAAAACAAAAACAAAAACAAAAAAAACAGCCAAGTGTCTGACTCTTGCTTTTGGATCAGGTCATGGTTTCAAGGTCATGAGACCAATCCCCACGTCAGGCTCCACGCTCAGCAGGAGATTCTCTCCTCCCCCTCCCCCACTGCTCCTCCCTACCTTCACACACAGAGGTGGCCCTTGCTCTAAAATAAATAAATCAAATTCCAAAAATATAAAAAAAATTAAAATAGAAGTATCTATGCCTAGGGGGAAATTTAAATTTTGTTAAATTTTATAAATAGAATAAGATTTGTAAAAATGAACAGCCACTTAAGAAAAAGCTAGATTTTTAAATTTATTTTTATTTTGTACTTATTTATTTGACAGAGAGAGGGAGAATGCACATACAAGCAGGGGGAGGACAAGGAGAAGCAGGCTCCCCATTGAACAGGGGGAAAAAAACCTAGATTATTTATTTATTTTAAGATTTTATTTATTTATTCATGACAGACACACAGAGAGAGGCAGAGATAGAGGCAGAAGGAGAAGCAGGCTTCCCACGGGCAGCCTGATGCAAGACTTAATCCCAGGACCCTGGGATCACAACCTGAGCCAAAGACAGATGCTCAATCACTGGGCCACTCAGGTACCCCCAAAACTAAGTTGTTTTTTTTTTAAATGAAACTACTAAATTGAACATTAATGTTAATAATGAGAGTAGTCCCTGAGTAATCTTTTCTGGGCATAAATTTTCCTCAAGGACACACACACACACACACACACAAAACCCCTCATATTGAAACATGAAAAAAATGTGATCCATTCCACTCTAAGATACTTACCCAGAGACAGAAATATATAACCATACACAGACTTCTACACAAATGTTCATAGCAGCTTTATATGTAATGACCAAAAACTGAAAACTAAATGTCCACCAATAGATGAATAAAGAAATTCTAGTATGCTCATATAATGGAATACTGCTCAGCAACAGAAAGAAATGAATTACTGATACATGCAACAACACAGATGACTATCAAATTATGCTTAAAGAAGCCACAGAAGATATATACTTTATGATTCCATTTATAAAATTCTAGAAAATGCAAACTAATCTATAGAGAAAGCAGATATGTAGTTGCCAAGCAACTGAGGATGGGAAAGAGGTAAACATGGGAGGGAAATATTGAAAAGAAAATACTGAAAAGAAATTACTGGTGATGATGGCTATGTTCATTATCTTAATTGTGGTAATGGTTTCACAGGTATATTCATACGTCAAAACATCAAATTGTATACTTTGTGTGTAGTATATCAGTGATACCTCAATAAAAGCTGTTCTAAAAAATGTTTAGCTTAACCACTAATCAAATTAAAAATGCCCGAGTCCCACTCCTGAGATAAATCAATGCATCCAATGTTAAGAACAACTGATCTATATAATAATATTAAAATTGTATCACCAGCCCCAATATCTCCCCTACACTCTAGATGCCCAACAACAATATTTGATTCCTCCCATTTTCCCCCTCTTCCAGTCTGACAGTTTTCCTGAGTAAATACACTCTATTTTTCCAGTTGCTCAGACTAAACACATGGAAGCAGTATTCATTCTCCACCTTCTCTCTCTCTCACACACATCTAATTTACCAGCAAATCCTTTCCACTCTACTTTCAAAATAAATCGAGAAACGGATTTCTCACCAACCCCACCAATGCTACCTTTTAACATCCTGCCCCTGATTCCTCAACTGCTTGGCTATTGACTATTCTCCCACAAAGCAGCCAGGTGATCCTTCTAGATATAAATCAAATTATATCACTCTTCTGCTTAAAACCATTCAATGGGTTCCTCCTCTACCCAAACCCCTTCACTTGTTACACTCTGGCAACCAGAGTATATGGTAATTGAGAATAAAATCCAAAATTCTTGTTCTAGTCTGCAACCCTACATGATGTAGTCTCTCTCCCCACCTCATCTTTTATACTCTTCCCTCTGGAACCCTCTGTTCCTGTCTCTCTCAGTTGGACTGAGCTGCCACAACAAATGCTGTAGACTGGGTGGCTTAAACAACAGAAATTTAATTTCTCACAGTTCTGGAAGCTAGAAAATCCAAGATCAAGGTCCAGCAGAGTATGGCTTCTCGCGAGTACTCTCCTCCTGGCTTGCAGAGAGCCTCTTTCTTACTGTGTCCTCACAGGGTAGAGAAACAGAATGAGAGAGAGAGAGAGAGAGAGATCGTTCCTTTCCTCTTCTTATAAGGCCTGCTACCAATCCTATCTTTCACCAAATTCTTCTTAAGACCTCATTTAACCTAAATTACCTCCTAGAAGCCCTATCTCTAAACATAGTCACACTGGGGATTAGGGCTTTAACATAATTCAACAAATTTAGTGGATGGGGTACAATTTAGTCCATAATATCCAACTTCATTGGCCTTCTACTCCTGCCTGGGGATATCCCTGGCTCTCCCCGGTCTACTCACTCCCTCATTTATTCTGGGTCTCTGCTCAAATGCCAGTTGTCAATTAAGTCTTTCTTAACCTGTAGTAGTTTTTAAATGAAACTACTAAATTGAACATTAATTTCAATAATGATAGTAGTCCCTGAATAACCTTTTCTGGGCATAAGTTTTCCTCAAGGACACACACCCTCACTCTTCTCTCCAACTCCACTGCCCACTCTGTTACTCTGTTCCTCTCACTATGATTTTTCTTCAAAGCACTTGTTTCTACTTACCACAATATAGATTACTAGTTTATTGCCTGTCTTCCCCTACCAGAAAGAATATAAGCTCACTACCATCCCCATAATTGTAAACAAGAACATTTTCTTTTATCTGGTTCATTGCTATTTGCCCTACGCCTATGGAATAAAAAACAAACAAACAAACAAAACAAAACAAAACAAAAAACCTAATGTGTTTTTAATGGGTAGGTGAATGTTAAACTCACCTACTCAAAAATTTCCAGGAACCTTAAGTGATCCTATAGTAGTTTTTCCAACCTTGGCTACATATTAGCATCACAGAGAATCTTACAAAAATTACAATACTTGGGCCCCACCCAGACCAACTGAATAAACATCCTTAGAAGTGAAACCTGGTATTTTTCAAAGCTTCTCAGTTGCTCCTCTTGTACACAGTCACTAGCCTACAGAAGATCAAAGTGATGGCTAAATAGATCTCTCCAAATGGGACTCCAGGATCTGGATCTGCAAGTGAGGCAAGTTACCGTATTTCGCCTTATACTTTTCAAATGCACTCTGGATCCCATCTTTTCCAAACAGCCTTCTTTATCCACTCTCATCTACATTCCTCTCTTCTCCCTGAACCCCCTATAGCTCATGTAGACTGTGTCAGATAATCGTAATAAATATATATATAACAGCATAATGAAATATAGATTACTTCCATTTTTAAACTACTTTTTTTAATCCCCAAGTGCTATTCACATACTGGACACTGAATAAATAAATACATGCTGAATGAAGAACGCTTCTTCATAAAATTATCTCCTTGGGGATCCCTGGGTGGCTCAGCAGTTTAGCACCTGTCTTTGGCCCAGGGTATGATCCTGGAGACCCAGAATCGAGTCCCACATCAGGCTCTCTGCATGGAACCTGCTTCTCCCTCTGCCTGTGTCTCTGCCTCTCTCTCTGTGTCTCTCATGAATAAATAAATAAAATCTTAAATAAATAAATGAAATAAAATAAAATAAAATCTTTTCCATTTGTATGAAACCAGAGAAAGGGTACATACTCAAATGCTTCCAGTAAGAATCATGTAAATCATCAGTTATAAAACAAGCAAGTCACAGGGATGAAAAGTATGGCACAGACAACATAGTCAATAATACTGTAATAACTTTTTGTGAGAGATGTTAACTACATTTATGGTAGCAAGCCTTTCCTAGTATATATAATTGTTGAATCACTATGTCAATTACCTGAAACTAATGTCAATCATATTTCAGTTAAATTTCTTAAAAAAGAAAATCAGCAGGGTTCCTAACCCTGACCACACATTGCAATCTCCTGAAGAACTTTTAAAGCAATATACCCTTGTCTGGGTCCCACCTTTAGGGGCTTTGACTTATCTTGAGTTAGAGCCCAAGTATTCCTTTTTGGCTTTTTTCAGTTTCCAAGGTGATTTCAAGTGCAGGGAAAGCTGAGAACCAGTCATTGAAAAACATCAAATTTGGAGGCTCTATTTTTTCTAAATATAGAGACTGGTAGTATTAAAAAATTATATTAGTATTAGTATTAGAGTCTGAAGTAAACAGCACTCATATTTTCCATATTTTATGATATGGATGTACTTACAGGTCTACATCATATGATGTGGATAGCATACTTACTAATTAAGATACCTATTTTTAGCTAAAAAAACTCTTATCTGGAGATTAATTTTCTATTTTATGGTTTACTTTTCATTCCTTTCCATACCTTTATTTATGGAGGACTTATTAGTAATAGCTATTTTTCCTAAGTTTCTCTCCTTCCCTTCATTCATTTACTCATTCATGAAAATGGCAGGCAATTATTGTATCAGGTAGTCTTCTAAATTGGTCCCCAATAATCCCTGCCTCCTGATATTCCTGCTCTTGTCTAATCCCCTCCCTAGGAGTGGGCCATACCTAGTAAAATACTCCTAACAAACAATACAGCAAAATTAATTGATGCTACTTCCAAAATTACGTCACTAAAAGACTCTAGCTTCCATCTTGCCCACATTCTCTTGCCTTGTTGTGAACTCCATAAAGTGGGTCACATGACAAAGAACTGCAGGGAAGCCTTTGGTCCACAGATCAGTGAAGAACTGAGGTCCTCTGTCCAACAGCCAGGAAGAACCGAGACTGGTCAACAGCCACCTTAGTAAGACTGGAAGTAATTCCTCCCACTGATGCCTTGAAATGACTGCAGTCCGTCAGAGACCCTGAAATCACCTGAGTTGCACCCAGATTCCCATCCGCCAGAACTTGTGAGGTAATTAATGCTTGTTGTTTTAAGCAGCTAAATTTTGAGGTAATCTGTTTTGTTATGTTATGATATACTAGTATATGTACTGACATCTGCTAACTTTCCAGGTAACAAGATGCCATTCTTTGTTACAGAAAATCTAGTACCCATATTGGAGGATGGCTTTTTGATACACCACTGAAACTTTATGTATTACATAGAAGTTACAGTACTGACTTAGCTCACCACCGGACTACAACAAATCAACCATCAGATTATAGCACCTTCAGTATGGGACAAGCTGTCCTTTGCTTGGTGAAGACATACCAAGAGAGAAATCAAAAACCACAAAGACATCATTCATAGTTGTACTCATAACAGCAAAAACATTATAAAGAGAAGCTTTAAAAAAAAAAAACCTCAAAGTTGATGACATGTTTTTTTAAATATTTTATTTACTTATTTATTCATGAGAGATGGGGGGTAGAGGGAGAGGGAGAGTGAGAGGGAGAGAGGCACAGACACAGGCAGAGGGAGAAGCAGGCTCCATGCAGGGAGCCTGATGCAGGACTCAATCCTGGGTCTCCAGGATCACACCCTGGGCTGAAGGCGGCGCTAAACCGCTGAGCCACCGAGGCTGCCCTGATGACATGTTTGAAGAGAAAGCAGAAGGTACAAAATTCTTTTAATATATGGTATAGCCAGGCAATGGTATAATTTTAATAGCATACCACGTAGAAGAGTTAACTATTACATGTTCATGCTAGCAGATTTTTTGCTTTACAGTTAGAACCACAAATGTGAAAAAATATCAACCAGTTCTTGTTATATCATTAGAGACAACCTTTTTGGACAGAAGTGACCAATGACTATCATGACACTGCAAGCTACAGAAAAGTTACTGCCAGTAGAGTGATACTATATTAAAAACTATGAACTTCAAGGTCAGCTGCAAAAGACGGGTTAGGATCAGCAATGACAGAATGCCAGCTATTTGTGTATGAAGCTTTTATAAAAGAGGTTATAACTGATTGCCTAATCTATATGTTGCTTTAGCCTTCAATGCATAGCTGGCAATCAAAAATACACCTCCCAATTCTGATTCAATGTTATTAGAATGGTCATAAGGTCTTTTCTATACAAAGAAAATTATTACTGAATGTATCGAGTTTCCTACCTTAATATAAACTGTTGAAGGAAAAAGTATTTACATTTCTTCAAGATACTGTTAACAAGGGATGCCTGGGTGGCTCAGCAGTTGAGCGTCTGCCTTCGGCTCAGGGCATGATCCTGGAGACCTGGGATCAATTCCCACATCAGGCTCCCTGCATGGAGCCTGCTTCTCTCTCTGCCTGTCTCTATCTCTCTCTCTCTGCCTGTCATGAATAAATAAAATCCTAAAAAAAATTTAAAAAATTACTGATAATATCTGAAATGAATGTTTTTGTGATTTCTAAGACTTGCTTAAGCAGTATGCATATCTGAGCAGTATATTTAGAATCTTGAATAGCATGAATATATTGATTCAGGGTGCAATTAATTTAATTTTTAGTTGAAGAAAAAGCCAAATAGTGTAGGGTTAATCACCAAGAGATTGACTTTCCCACTAAGAATAAGCAGGAAGTTAATAATACATTTGTCATTGCCTCAATCTGAAATATTCAAACTCTTAGCATTTAGTGAGATGAGGTTCATCAAGAGTCTGAGAGCACAAGAAACAGCTTAAGAAATTATTCATAATTTGGGGGTCATATTTAATCTGAATATCCAGAATTATCTGAGCAAGTCTGTTACCATTTCAGCAATTTATAATTTTAAGTTTGCAGCAATTAAGGACAAGGAAAAAAAACACACATAATGTAGAACGTAATCCATAATTCAAGGTCATGAGCACTAGAGAAAACCCAATAAACAACATCTCTTTCACAGATGTGACTTCTATAAATAACATTTTTAAAATACTATTTTTTATTACTTTAGGATTTATTAATTTACAAAAATTTGTGGTATGCTTATGTATCTTCTGTGTTCCAAGGACACTGAAAGAGTAAAATTCAATGGCATGTTTTAAGAGCTTGGTTCTGAAATAAGATTGCCTGGAGTCTAATCCTACTCTGACACTTAAAATCTCATTCATCATTTATAAGCCAGTAATTGTGAGAAGCAATACTGTGAGAAGTAAAAGTTGTAAAGATGAAAACACCTTAACATACTGTCTTATATGCAGTATTATTGAAGATTAATAATGAACTACTATTTACTCTTGAGGTTATTCAGATAATTGAGTATGAAAAGTCTGAAAGCTAATGTGTGAAAATAGCACTAAAATTTCATTAGGAATGCATCCTTTTTTAAAAAGATTTTATTTATTCATGAGCAACATAGAGAGAGGCAGAGACATAGACAGAGGGAGAAGCAGGCTCCTCACAGGGAGCCTGATGTGGGACTTGATCCCTGGACCCAGACCCGGGATCATGCCCTAAGCCAAAGGCAGCTGCACAACTGCTGATCTACCCAGGTATCCCAGGAATGCGTACTTATAACTCTTTCATACTTTGTCATTTTCAAACAAAATGGCAATGCTATACTCTAAAAAACCAATATGGAAAAAACTAAAAGCTATCTGGGCTTACTTCACCTCTGTGTTGCTCATTTCCAGAACAGAGACAACTGGCAGTAGCCTCAAAGGTGGTCCTGATGAGCTTCACTTCTCTTGGCATTCATACCCTTGTAGAGTCTCCTTCCACACCGAATAGTGCTGACATGTGTAACCAGAGGATACTGCAGAAATGACTAAGTGGGGCTTTCAAGGCCAGGTTATAAAATTTACAGAGATTTCCATCTCTTGGATCACTCAATCTAGAGGAAGCCAATCGCTATGTCATCAGGACACTGAAGCAGACCTATGAGGAAGTACACATAGCAAGGAATGAAGGGAACCTGCCAACAACAGCCAGTGTGACTACACCATCTTGGAAGCAGATGCTGTAGCTGAGTCAAGCCTTCAGATAGAGGACTGCAGCCTCAGCTGACATCTTAATTGCAACCTTATGATAAACCCTGAGCCAGAACTATCAAGCTAAGCTGTTCCCAAATTCTTGACTCATAGAAACTGTGAGAAATGTTTTGGGATAGTTTGTTAAACAGAAATACATAATAAATCTGTTTGCCCAAAATCCATCTAAAGAGAGTTGTTCCTGGTATGGGAAAGAAGAGAACACTGATGAGACAAAGAGGGAACAGAATGGGAATAGAGCTAAATTAAAAAGTGAATAGAACACATCAATGTGAAATGTTCAACAATGTTCTAGGCTATTATTATTTCTAGGTTTCTAAGATGATTTAGTTTTCTTTGTCCTTATCTATATTTTCTACACTTTTAACAAAAATGTTTCACTTTTTAAAATAAAAAAACAGAAATACACTTTTTAATTTTAAAAACTTTCAAAGTATTCATATGTATGGCTTTATTATATAATAATCTACTTGAAAATAACTGAAGGACAACTGCTGAGATCACTTTTCACTTCAAAGCCTTACCTATGTGCAAAACACTGTGCTAAATGCAAGAAAGCAATAAAAAATGAAGATAACATGGTTCCTAACATCACAGAGCCTCAATTTAGAAGGAGAAACAGACATGAGAAATCCAATAGTGGCCTAGAACATAGTATATTCTCAGTAAATATTTATTGAATAAATACAAGAGGTAGGAAACACTAAAAGAGCACATTCCAACTGAGAGAGTCAGAGTGGAAAAGAAAGAGGTCCTGAAGAGCTCGTACTTAAACTGACCCTTAGGTTTCAGAATTTCGACAGATGGGATTGAAAGAAGGGCAATTTTTTAAAAAAGATTTTATTTATTCATGAGAGAGAGAGAGAGAGAGAGAGAGAGGGAGGGAGGGAGGGGCAGAGACACAGGCAGAAAGAGAAGCAGGCTCCATGCAGGGAGCCCGATGTGGGACTTGATGCTGGCAGTCCAGGATCACGCCCTGGGCCGAAGGCAGGCACTCAATTGCAGAGCCACCCAGGTGTCCCGAAAAGAAGGGCAATTAAGGCAGAGGGAGCACTATGAGCAATGACAATGTCCAAAGGATGGATGGGTATTTCCAAAGAATTTTCAGAAAACCCTTAGTAAGTAATCCAGTATAGCTGGAATACTGAGATTATAATGGGAAATGAAGCTAGAAAAGTTGGAACCAGGCTATGGAAAGTTCTCTATTAAGTGGCCTAAAGTCTGGATTTCATCTTTAAGGAATAAGAAGCTATCACAAGTTCAATCCATAGGCTTTTTTTTTTTTTTTTTTTGCCTATGTTTGAAATGTGATTTAATGAAAAAATTTAAAAATGGAATCCATTTTTGAATCCTCACTGCTGAAAATGAAAAGGCATCAGGGTCAGACCTGAAGCAAGGACAACCATTAAGAAATTATTACAATAGTTGAGAGAGAAGCAGTAAGGGTCTAAAGTAGGGCTTTAGGGGTTAAATGGGCTATGTGAGAGAATGTAAAGAAAAATACAAATTGGATTTGGAACTGTGGACAGAGGGGAGGAGAGTAAACAATTACTTCAAGGCTTAGGCTGAATGCCTAAAAGCATGATGATGCAACAACAGAAGAAGCATATTTAAAGTTTGCTATGTGGCCTGTGTATGTATATATGAGAATATGTATATGTGTGCATATATATACACATATATATACGTTATCTATACATAACCTGATATTTAAATGTTATACACATTATATATTATAAAAATTATATAAAAATTATATATAACAGGGATCCCTGGGTGGCGCAGCGGTTTGGCGCCTGCCTTTGGCCCAGGGCGTGATCCTGGAGACCCGGGATTGAATCCCACATCAGGCTCCCGGTGCATGGAGCCTGCTTCTCCCTCTGCCTGTGTCTCTGCCCCTCTCTCTCTCTCTCTCTGTGACTATCATAAATAAATAAAAAAAAAAAAATTAAAAAAAAATTATATATAACACACAATATATTTGTAGCAGATATAAGATTCTTAGAAATACTTTCCCTATTATGTTTCTTGGGCTAATTATTAATATTTTTTTAATTATTAATATTAAATGGAATTTCATAAAGACTAATTGATGATATATGCTATAGACAGACAAGGAAGGTAAGCAAACCTGCATTATGTATCAGAGGAAAAGTAACCTAGTATAAGCACCTTTGGTTGATAATTCATATACAAATAATCAATTCAAGACCAACAACAGAATCAATAATTTATATATCACATATCACAACAGCACATTCTTTCTAAATAATAAAAGCAGCTCCATTTAATTTTTTTTTTTTTAGACTTTTTTTACTTACTTGAGAGAGAGCACATGCATGCAGGGGTGAGGGGCAAGCTGGGCTTAATCTAACAACACTGGGATCAGGGCCCTGAGATCACAACCTAGGTCAAAACCAAGAGTTGGGGATTCCTGGGTGGCTCAGTGGTAGAGTGTCTGTCTGCCTTTGGCTTAGGGTGTGATCCCGATCCGGGGATGGAGTCCGCATCGGCCTCCCTGTGAGGAGCCTGCTTCTCTCTCTGCCTGTGTCTCTGCCTCTCTCTCTGTGTCTCTCATGAATAAATAAAATATTTTTAAAAAATATAAACAAGAGTTCGACTGTGCCACCTAGGTGCCCCAAACCCAAGCTCCCCAAATGAGATAAATTAAAAATATGAGAAAACTACCTTTTATAATCTCACATGGATTATGTACTAACAAATGGAAGCTATGTGCATAAATTTTTGTTAGGCCATAAATAAGCAATTTATAAAAAAAACACTACGACTGGGTTAATATAGACCAACAATGACTACAAATTAATTCAGTTCTTTGAAATAACTTGAAATTCCCATAAAAGAGCTTTCTTAACATAGAATTTACTAAGTTATCACAGTTTTCACAATCACTATATTTAGCAACTTACTAGTAGGTAGTTCAATGCAAATGAAAGATACTATCATATTAATATTCAAAGTTAAATGCAGTCAAACTGGAAATGTACAACCTGTGCATTTTATTGCATGCCAATTATACTTCAATTAAAAAATGAAATGTAGCAAGATTTTAGTTATAAGGATCTGAGAATGAAATGTTTAAATAAAATTGATTTTCTAACTAAAGTATACATTTAAAAATTCCAAATCTTTGGGGCACCTGGGTGGCTCAGTGGTTGAGCATCTGCCTTCGGCTCAGGGTATAATCCTGGGGTTCCAGATCTGGTCCTTGCATCGGGCTCCCCACAGGAAGTCTGCTTCCCCCTCTGCCTGTGTTTTTGCTTCTCTGTCTCTCTCATGAATAAAAAAATATTAAAAAAAAAATCCAAATCTTTAAATTTTATTCCTAAAATTTGTTAACATGCTTTATTGTTTTAGTAAATAGTACAACATATAAAGGCCATGAAGGGTGTATTATATGTGCCAAAGGTCAAAGTAAGCTCTATGTCCACTAACCCATTTAATTTCCAATTCCTTTTTACATGATGTGGAAACTAAGGCTCAAAATGTTTTAAAAAACCTGCCACGTTCACATTCTAAGTCATATACGATTCCTGATCTGCCTGATTTTAAAATTCATACCTTATTTTTCCCCCAATCTTATTAAGGTGCATTTGATAAAAATTGTGCATAAATAAGGAGTAAAACATTGTGTTTTGATATATGAATACATTGTAAGATGGTTACCATAATCAAGCTAATTAACACATCCATCAACTTTTTTTCTGTGGTGGTGAGAATAAAGATTTATTCTTTTAGCGAATTTCAATATACAATATTAACTACAGTCACCTTGCTATATACACATTTGATTCCCCCATAAGTGAAACTCTGTGCCTTCTGACCAACATTTCCTAGTTTCTCCCACTCCTCAGTAGCCACCATTCTATTCTGCTTCTAGGAGTGCAACTTTTTTAGATTCCACATATACATGAGATCATGCAGTATTTGACTTTCAACAGCTCGTGCTTTCTATGTCACAATGCTGCGCGGTCATAATTCAGGAGACACCATTCAGAACTTCACACAACATGTCTCATCAACATAGAGCCATTAAGATGTTTTGGCCAACTCCCCTTAACTGGAAGACCAGTTCCAGAATGTTCTGTCATTCTAGTTGGTACTTCTTTGGTCTCTTGTCTCATCTGCTACCACTTGTAGATATATCTGCTTTTGGTAACCTTAAGTGATCACATTCACAGCTCTCAATCCCAAGCTCCTTCTAACTTAATATCTACCATAACCAAAGAAGAATTGAAAGTTGCCAAGAATAAGATCTTATCAAATTAATATTTTATAAAATGATTGTTTTATATCACTATAATAAACTACAATATAGAAAACTACATAAAAGAGAAAAGAGTTGTAATTTTTACTTATTTTTTAGCTTTTTTAAAAAGTAGGCTCCATGCCCAGCATGCCCTTAGATCAAGAATCATATGATCTATTGACTGAGCCAGCCAGGAGCCCCTCATTTTTAAAGCTCCATACAGTACTCCCAAAATCCATTGGGAAGAGTTCCCTAACCCCTCTGCAACCAAAGCAGCTGTTTTTGCTTTACTAATTAGGAGTTCCAAACATAATTATTTGAGATTTTTTTTTTGAGTTTTTTTTTTTTTAATGTGAAAATCATTAAGCTAACCAAAAACACTTTAAGACTGTGTTGGATAGGCACGCCTGGGTGGCTCAGCAGTTAAGCATCTCCCTTTGGCTCAGGGCATGACCCTGGGGTCCCAGGATCGAGTCCCGCATCGGGCTTCCTGCATGGCGCCTGCTTCTCCCTCTGCCTGTGTCTTTGCCTCTCTCTCTCTCATGACTAAATAAATAAAATCATAAAAAAAAAACCAAAAAGACTGTGTGGATAGAAGTTACTGGAAAATGGGTGAAAATCCAATAAGGCAGATTGTGAACACACAGTAACTAAATGCCCAGAACAAAGCACTGGATGTTATCCAGAGGGCTAGGGGATTACCTTTATATTGTGTTTCTCTAATTCCTAGAACTTTCAGCACATCTAGAATAAAGTTAAGTAATAGTGACAAAAGAATATCTTTAAAAAAAAAGAATATCTTTTCCTTGTTTCTATTAGTTTCACTTTATTTCTAAATATCTCCATGAACTACTTTCCTGACTATGGTTCTGAGGGGCATATTTTAATTGCAAAGGTTTTATTAAAGATTTTTCAGGAATAAATTTACATTTTTATTAACTGCATTTCAAAGTCTGCTGAGATGATCATATAGTTTTTCCTCCTTTATCAACTTTATGTTGAATTATATTAAGAGCATTCTAATATCTTTGTAGTCCTGGAATAAATTCTACTTGATCATCATATAGTATATTTTGTATGTACTATTGGATTCCTACATCAATATTCTTAGATAAAACTGATTTGTAGTTTTATTTTATTATGATCATCTCTATCAGGTGTTATCAATTTCATATCTGCTCTAGTTTTGTGACACTAACATTTATTGAGTGCTTTCCATATGTCAGGCATTATAAGGAATTATATTTGCATTAACCTGTTAAATCTTTATAACAATTTTACTTTGTGGTAGATTCTCTTATTTTAAAAATAACAGGAAGCCTCAATTCTATTTCCTCGAGGTCAGTTTAATATAAGTGAAATCACATGTTCCATAAAAATTTGAAAGAAGTCATTTGTAAAACTATCTGAACCTGGTAGGTTTAGTTTTCAGTCACTTCTTGGACCAATTTTGATAATCTGCATTTTCCTAGAAAACAATTTATTATTCTAGTATGTTCTAACTTATTAATTTTGCCAACCACTGTCTTTATGTTATTTATATCTACAGTTGCTTTATTTTTCGTAATCCTAACTTGGTTATCCCTTTGTGAAAAAGAAAGTTGATAGCTAGTCTTTTTTTTTTTTTTTAAGATTTTATTCATTTATTCATGAGAGAGACAGAGAGAGAGAGAGAGAGACAGAGAGAGAGAGAGAGAGGCAGAGACACAGGCAGAGGGAGAAGCAGGCTCCGTGCAAAGAACCCGATGTGGGGAATCGATCCCGGGTCTCCAGGATCATGCCCTGGGCTGAAGGCAGGCACCAAACCGCTGAGCCACCCAGGGATCCCTGTTAGCTAGTCTTATTTTTCTTTTAATCAAAAAGCCAGCTTCTGGTTTTGTCTTAACTGTCTTCTAATTTATTAATTGCTATCTTTATCTTTTTAGATTATTTTTTCTCAGCTTTCCTTAGCTTTATTTTATTGTTCTTTTATTACATTTAGTTGAATGTTAACTCATTTTTTTTTAAAGATTTTATTTATTTATTCATAGAGACAGAGAGAGAGGCAGAGGGAGAAGCAGGCTCCATGCAGGGAGCCTGATGTGGGACTCGATCCCGGGTCCCCAGGATCATACCCCAGGCTGCAGGTGGTGCCAAACCGCTGCGCCACCGGGGCTGCCCTGTTAACTCATTTTTTAACTCAATGCTTCGGTAATGAATTTTTTAGAAATAATTTTTTCCTTTGTCTCACATATTATTTATGTATTTTTCATTATAATTATTTTCTAGACAGATTACATTTGCCAGATTTGCAGTATCTTTTAGACCCTTGACCAAATTTGGGAAGGTTTTGTGGTTTGGTTTCTGGATCTTGCTTTCATTATCAACTTCAAATTTCATTGTAGAGTATGTGGTTGATAATATTTTTACATTTTTTTCCAGTTTTCTTTCTAGTACTTAATTTTTTAAATGTTCCATGGGAAATTCAAAAGGTGTTCTTTTATTTTAGAGTTTATTGTATCAGATTTATTGATTATATGATTCAGACTGTCTACAAGCTATTTTTTTTATCTCTTCGATGTGGTAAGGATTGAGTCTTCCATTACTGCCCTATTTCTTTCTCTTCCTCCTCAGACTGTTTTCACTTTACGTACTTAGATGCTTCATCTTTAAAAAGATTTGCAGGGAGCCTCGCTGGCTCAGTGGCTGAGCATCTGCCTTTGGCTCAGGTTGTCATCCTGGGGTCCTGGGATCAAGTCCCTCATCAAGCTCCATGTGAGGAACCTGCTTCTCCCTCTGCCTCTCTGTGTCTCTCATGAATAAATAAATAAAATCTTAAAAAAAAAAAGACTTGTAATTCTTTTTGTATTAGTAACTACATCTTTGACTACTACGAAGTGCCTCTCCTCTTTCTCATACTGCTTTTTTTTTTTTTTAAAGATTTTTATTTATTTATTTGAGAGACAGTATGAAGTGTGGGGGTGAGGGAAACTGACTCCCTGCTGAGCAGGGAACCCCACTTGGGGCTCAGTCATAGGATCCTAAGATCGTGAGCTGAGCAGTTGCTCAACTGACTGAGCCACCACCCAGGCACCCCTAATGTTTACTGCTTTAATTCAACTCTGGCAATACCAGCACCTGATTAATTTTCTGTTTATATTTGCCTACTATCTTGTTTTGATTATCCATTCACTTCCAACCTTCTTTTTTTTTTTTTTTTTTTTACTTCCAACCTTCTTAGTAATTTTGTTCTAGACTTGTTTCTAATATCCACTGTATAGTTGGGCTTTATATTTCACCTAATCTGAGTCTTGCTTAATAGCTGGGCTTATGTCATGGGCATTTACTGCTTTAATAAGCACGTGTTTTTCTTTTTACATTTTCTGTTTTTTTTTTTCTTTCCATGCTCATTTTTTGTTTTCCATCTTTTGTTAAGCAGTTATTTCACATATTCAAATAGATGTTTGCTGAGCACCTACCATGTGCTGAACACCATGTTTAGCGTTAGGAATACAATGGCAAACAAAAAAGTTAGCCACACATATAATCACAAACTGTGGTTTTGTTCTTCCCTGCCCCACTCCAACACCATGAGCAACTGTAACAGGAGTGAGTGCAGATAAGACTTTCAAGAAGACTGCTTACAAGATCTGAGATGCTCAAATTTAAGTAATATAAAGGAGTTACTCCAAAGAAACACTGAGAGAAAGATTATATCTGGCAGAAGGTAAGCACTGAGTGTACAAAGGCAGCAAAGAACTTGATGAGTTACAAAAACTGAAAGTTTTAACACTGGAGAATACTGAGGGGGAAGAACTGCATGATATTAAGAGCCAGGCAGGCCACACCAGATCTACAAATGGGCCAAGTTAAGGAATCTGAATTTTATTCCACAAACAGTAGGTATCCTAAAATACCTTTCAGGAGAGAAGTGATTTCTATCATATTTCCATTTTACAATTGTTGTGTAGAGAATGAACTAAAGCAGGACATATTTGGAATTGGAGAGATCAAGTGGTACGTACACTATCAGAGTAGCCCAGACGAGAGATGACGGTGGCTTGGAGTAGCTGGTGGAGATATATGGATCCAAGATTTTAATCAAGTTAGTACTATCACTCTTCCTCCCTCCCCTCTTCCCAAACTTTGGAGTTATACAGTCTCCTTTTAGTTCTATTCAAGATTACTTTAACATATAGTATAATTTGGTTGTTTTCATAATAAAGACATCCTTGTTCCTTTACATAAAATTCATTTGGTATATATTTATTAAATATATATTGCCAACAGGCAGCATTCTCCCATGGGAATATAGCAAAGAAGAAAATCCTTAGCCTCACAAAGCTTACAAGTTGTAAAATAAAATAAAACTAAGTCTTCCTTATGTATATGATTATGTCCTACCATGATATTCTAAATCAGTAACACTAAAACATTTTTTGGTGTAATACAGTCATTCATTCACTCAACATTTACTAAACACCATCAATACACCAGGTCCTATTCTACAAATGTACAGAAATATCCCCTCAGGGAGCATATACACATTCTACTAAAAATGGGCAAACATATACATCATACACACATACTCATATGCAAATATATGCATATACACACACATACACACATAAAATATTATCAGGTAGCAGAAAAAAAAATTAAGCAGGGTTTGGGAAAAGAGAGCTACACAGAAATGCTATTTTTCTACAGGGAAATTAGAGTAGTACCTCTAATAGGGTTACTTGAAGCAGGGTCCAAAATGAAGTGAAGGAGTAAGTCATGAAGGTATTAAGATATGAAATGTTCCAGGAAAGGCAAGACCAACTGCAAAGGCCCTGGGGCAGAAGGCTGGCATGTTTGAAGAACACTAAGATGACCAAAATGTAATGAAGGAGAGAGGAAATGGTAAAATCAGTTTGAAGAGGTCCCAAAAACCAGATCATGTAAGGCCTTCCCTTTCTCCAATGGAAAGAACTTAGAATATTATTCTGAGTAGAATGGGAAACTACGTAGAATGAGAAGGTTCTGAAAAAGAGAGTAACAGGATTTGACTAAAGTTAAAAATAAAAATTACCTGGTTGCTCTTTTAGAATAGTCAAATTCCAGAAAACCATCAATACCAAATGCTGGAGAGGATGTAGAGCAATAAGAACTCTCATTCACTGCTGGTAGGAATGCAAAAGGGAATAGCCACTATGGAAGACCGTTTGCCAGCTTCTTGCAAAATGAAACATACTTTTATCATATAATCCAGCAATCACACTCCTTGGTATTCACCCTAAAGAGATAAAAACTTCTGTCCACATAAAAACCTAAGGATGTTTATAGCACCTTTATTCATAATTGTCAAAACTTGGAAGCAACCAAGATGTCTGGATACATGTCTGTGAGTTTAGATGAATATATAATTTGTCTAGAATATACAACACCAAGAGTGAACCCAAATATACAGAGTAGACTTTGGGGGATAATGATGCATCAATATAGGTTTATCAGTTATAACAAATGTACCATTCTGGTGGTGAATGAGGATAATGCAGGGGGAGGTGGTGCTTTGCAAGTGTGGGGGCAAGATGTGTATGGAAATTCTCTGTACCTTCTGCTCAACTTACCTACTAATTTAAACTGTTCTTAAGAAGTGACTATAGGGAAGTGTGGGTGGCTCATTTGGTTAAGTGTCTACCTTTGGTTCAGGTCATAATCTCAGGGTCCTGGGATTGAGTCCCACATTGGGATTGAGTCCTGCTCAGTGAGGAGTCTGCTTCTCCATCTCCCTCTGTCCCTTGCCCCCAAAACCCGTTTCTGTGCACGTGCATTCTCTCTCTCTCTCTCAAATAAATAAATAAATAAATAAATAAATAAATAAATAAATAAATCCTTTTTTTTTGAGTGGCTATAAATAGTATGAATGACATATCCCTTTGGAAAACTGCCTAGGGGAGACTATAAGGTAATGTCCTTCTTATGGGTTCCCAAGTCATCACATTTAGAATTTGTGGTCCACTAGGCAAAGCTTTGAGACATGAAGATCTATAATTAAATTTTGGATCTACTACTGAATGGCTTCGGTTCTCATGTAAGTCATTTAACCTGCGTGGACTCTGCTTTCTTGGTAAAATAATTACAATAATAATAGTCATTCTATACCGGGATTTGCAAGGATCAAATTTAAATGAGCTTTGGAAATTTTAAAAAATAAATAATAAAAAACTACCTGGCTGCTATTTAGAGAACAGATGGTAGGAAAACAGACTAATCACAGCAACCAAATAGGAACTTACCATCATAGGCAAGCAGGAGATGACAGTGGCCTGTACAGGATGGCAACAGTAGAAGGTGAAAGAGGTGGAATTCTCAATATATTTTGGAGGTACAGTATATAGGATTTATAGATGAACAGCAGGAAGTAAAAGGTAAGAGGGAGAGTGAGGAGAGAGAGAATGTGCATGTCATCAGGAGAGGGCAAATTTGGGGAGAGAACTGTAAATTCAATTTTGCACATATGAAGTCTGAAATTCCTATAAGACTCCTATAAAGTGGAGTCACCTAAATAATTGCCTAATAATTATCATGTAAAGAAATGAGACTTTCATGCCTAACTTATTAAAACCTGTTACAGTCACTCTTAAACATGCACATGGTAAATATCAAGATCTTTTAAACATCAATATTAGTTAAGACATACCAACAGGTGATTATAACAAGGTAGACATGGTTTCAACCCTCAGTTTACAGTTTAGGGTAAGAAACAGAAAAAATAACCAAGCAATTAAAATATATGTACTGTTATTATGGAAAAAGTCCAAAATGGAAGAAGAAATTTAGGTAGAGATAAACTTCTGGCTAGATGTCTGAATTCTCAATAAATAACGGAAAATATTTAGGATAATAGAGGCTTGACTCATAAATGAATATAATCACAATTATTTTAGCTAGTAATCTACTATAAGCACAAATTACTGGCAAATAACACCTTAAAAATGATATTGTATACCTTAAATGTAATTTAAAGTAATGACATGAAACCATGCGAAGTGCTAAAATGAGACATTTCTTGAAAGTGTTCCCAGAACCTAAAGAAGTGAAAGGTAAGTAGATACTGAAATAAGCCAAAAAACAAAAATAAAAAAAATCTCCCTGCCCTAATGGAAGCTTAGAAGATGAACAAGAGTTAGAAGAGTAAAAAGAATATTCCATACAATAGAAATCCCATAAACAAAGGCTCAAAATTAGAAATTATTAAAAGGACTTAGAGAAAGAAGCCATCGTTCAGGAAATATTTACTGTATGCCTATTTTATGACAGGCCTTGGGAATCGAAAGTGATGAAGATATTCTCTTAAAATGTCTAGAGCGGGTTTGGAAAGCAGACCACCAAAAACAGTTGACAAGTGCAAAGACTGGGTTAAATTCAGGCAGTTATGGAAACATACTTAGGCAGATCCTATAAGAAAAGGGAAGGCTTTCTCAAGGATGTGACATCTACACTAAGACATGAAATTAACAGGAATTAATCAAACTTGGGGTGGGAGGTGGGAAGCAGTGGGGACAGAGGAATGGCAAAATAGCACCTGAGATTACAGTGTGTGCAAATGCCAGAAACAATAGAGCATATATCACTGGTAGGGGGATGGTGGATATGGCTGAAGCATAACAGTAATAGAGTGAATGGCAAGAACTACGGCTAAAGAAAGAAATGAGAACCAAGCCATGAAAAAGATTCGCAAGCCATGTTAAGGAGTATAGACTTTACCTTAGGATGTCTCTTGGCCATACTAAAAAGTTCATATTAAAGCAAAGATATAAAGTTTATAGTAGTGAGATACCAGATTACCTAAAACAGGAGATACAAACTCAATTATTTACAGAGACTAGATAATCAATAAAAATAAGTGAGGAGGGCCAGGTAGAACAAACACCCAAGAAAGAAGAGGGGGTAATGAGAACTGTGGAGAGCAAAAGTCCCCTCTAAATGGGTCAACTGTTGAAATGAACAATGCGGCTCAGGGTTGCTAGACCTTCCTTTAAAAATAAAAATAAAAAAGCTGGAAATGTAAAATTTCAAGAAAATCCCCTGAATTCTTAACAGTGGCAATTCCATTTCTTTGAAACATGATGTAGATCAATACTGAGGGGATCAAATAAAACTAAAAGTCAAACTGGTACCACTGGTCATCAGTTTCCAGTATTTCCTACAGAAACTCAAAAACTATGCTGAGGCCTCTACCTTCGACCTGAAGGCAGTGGAGTGCTCCTGGACATTTAGAGAGGAATGATAAGTAACCACTGCATGAGAAGCCACAATGTCCGTCTTGGTCACTGCTAAGAAAGTACCTGGCACTTCACTCGTCACAGTAAGTACTTAGAGATGAAATTAAACTGGCATCTTCTGAACATCAGAGCCATGGTAGTAGATGGAATAAACTATCCAATTATAGAAAAGAAAATAGAAGAAAATAAATCCAGCACTCCTTTGCTCTAATCCTTTAAGACTCTTCTGCCAATTTTTAGTTTTGTTCAGTCAGCTGCTACCACATGCTGCCTACTGTTCATTGGTTGTAGCAAACTCTAACTCAGAAATCTGGCAAACACAACCAGTGACCACAATTAGCAACTATCGCTTTCACCTGGGTAGAGGTAATGACATTAAATAGGATGAATGGTCATAGTAGATGGGAGAGTGACAATATTTTTTGCTTCAGTTCAACACCAGACAAGGCTCTCCAATGCTAATTCCACAGCATACCCTACCACTCTGTTGTTAAAACTCTACTTAATAAATGCTGTGTTCACTGTGCTAGGCATTACTGTCTACCAACAATAATGGGTATATCTGGATAGTAGGGTTGGGAAAGAAACAGAATGTGATCAAGATTCTGCTAGAAGGGAGACAGAGTAACACAGGTAGGCTAAGAAAGACTGGAAATTGAAAACACGTATGAAAGTTAAATAGCCCAAGAAGCCCCAGAATCTGGGCATTTATATACTCAAAGAGTTCAAGAAATCTCATAACAAGAGCACTGTTTGAAATAAAATAGAAAAGATTCTTCTGCTAGTACTGGGGCACAGAGACAACTAATATTAGAGGTCATAAATTTACTTACTGAGAATAATCTTCATGGAGTCCCTCATCTAGAAAAGGTGAAAACTAACAGGACATCAAAATGTCAAGTCATATGTGTTGTACCTTAGATATGCCTTCCTTTATTTTGCAATGTTCATTCTCATAGTATCTACTAGGGAAGAAGTAGAGAAAAATTGATTTGGAAATCTTTTTGTTGGTTTGGGTTTTTTTGTTGATTTGGAAACCCTTCAGCAATTAGTATCTTAGAGAATGGACATACAATCCTCATAAAGTAGGACATTGGACTTCCCCTTATATATATATAAAAAAAATCATCATATAAGAAATACTTCTGGTTCAGAGCAAGGATTTTAAACCAAGAAAGGAGAGGTCTGTTACCTACTGGGGTGGAGGTGATGACAATGACAATAGTGTATAATCCTATCTAGAGTAGCCCATGTAGAAGGTCTGAGTCTGATATTCTGATAAAAAGCAGAGCTAAAATTCTGAATAAAAGCTTATCGGAAGGATGGGGCACCTGGATGGCTGAACTGATTAAGTGTCCAAGTCTTGGTTTCCAGTCAGGTCATGATCTCAGAGTTGTGGGATCAAGCCCCACATCAGGCTACGTGCTCAGCACCGAGTCTGTTTGAGATTCTTTCCCCCTTCTTCTCCATCCCCTTCTGCCCCACCTTCTGCAGGTTCTTGCTCCCTCTCTTCCTCTTTCCCCCTTTCTCTCAAATAAATAAGTAAATAAATAAATCTATCTATCTCTATCTATCTATCATCTATCTATCTATTTTTTTTAATCTATCTATTTTTAAAGAATATGTGTGTGTGTATAAATTAGGCAGGGCAGCCCGGGTGGCTCAGCGGTTTAGCGCCGCCTTCAGCCCAGGGTTTGATCCTGGAGATCCAGGATCGAGTCCTGCATCGGGCTCCCTGCATGGAGCCTGCTTCCTCCTCTGCCTGTGTCTCTGCCCTCCCCCTCACTCTCTGTCTCGAATGAATGAATGAATGAATGAATGAAATAAGGCAGACCTAGATATCAGAAAACACTACAGAAAGACCGAAATATTCTGTCAAATGTAGGAAAAGATAGTAGGTTTCAGGTTACCAATGATCAACAGTAAAGGTGAGTACCCACAAACAGTGAAGTAATAAAAGAAAAAAAGAAACTCAAAGCACTTTTAATAAGAAATAACAAAAGGAGAATTATATAAAACCAAATGTTTTTTCAGATGCTCTAAGTCTGTGCTACATAATACAGAAGCCAAATGTGTGTACTAAGCACTTGAAATGCGCTAGCCCAAACTGTGATGTGCTATCAATATAAAATATAGACCAGAGTTCAAAGACTCCATATGAAAAAGACCACAAACTATCTCACTAATGATCTGAAAGGATATTTTTTTAGATATATTGAGTTAAATTACAGTTTTAAAGGTAATTTCACCTGTTTTTTTCACTCTTTTAATTTGGCCATGAGAAATTTTTAAATTACACATATGGCTCTCTTTTGTGGCTTGCATTTAATTTCTATTGGACAATGCTATTAAAAATCAGTCATGTTTAATGTGAAGCCTTAAGTTAATATAACCATTTTAAGATTTTCATTGAATTTAATATGGTTTCCTCCTTTAGTATTAAATTCCTCTTGGGTACATCCTGAATAAGATGATTTTAACGTGAAGAACAATGACAGCTTACCAGACTGTCCAGAAAAGAGATTGAATCAAATTTCTGGGCAGAGGCTTGAGCCAGCAGGATTTTTCCACCAAATGGTAACCAGGCTCTCTTCATGTTATCTCTGGCAAAAGGGTTATATAGTAAGAAAGCAGCACTATGTATACATGGAACAGGATTTGACCAATAGTTTAACTAAATCCATCCAGCATAACAACATTATATGTTGTTATATATAACAATTATAACGCAAGTGTTGAATTCACAAAGTAAAATAAATATCTTTCACTATGATTTATTCAAATTTACCCATTTTCAGCAATTTTGAGGTATTCACAGTTGCCTTTTGGGAAAGATTCTCACCTAACACTGGCTCTAGTTTGCTAAAAGGAAAAATACCTCTCTCATTAGGGTGAAAGGAAACAACTAACTATTTTTTATGAGGTATCATGACAGATTTTTAAAAGACCCTGGGATTCTCATACCATAAACACTAATACCATCTGCAAACAGTCCACAGTCCATCTGGAAACTTGATGAGAATGTGGTTTTAGGAAATTAAGAATTTCACAAATAAGAAACAGAACATAAACACTTACACAAGACAGCACTGACTCAAAGACAGAACACAGAGAAATGATTGTACCATCCCCATATTAGAAGACTACTAGTTTTAAAAAAATGTATTGGACTCAGCGTAATGAAAATAAAATTGGATTTTAGAGATCCAAAATCTCCTACAGATTAAAGTATTTCTCAAGTCAAAGTTCTTTGGCACACAACAATTTAAGGCTTATTCTTAGTCAAAACACCATAGACTTTGGTAACCAATGGAAGAAATAGAACCAATGAAAGACATTCCAGGTGACTCAGGATAAATTTGGGTTGAAGTGCTAGTTAATTTGAGACTGAAGTTCACCAGTTACTCACCAGTCATTCAGTTAAGTGCAAGGATTATACTAAGTTTTAGAGATATAATGGTGAACAAGCTACAATCTCTGACCATTAGTTCACTCTCTGGTAGTTTTGTAAAAGAACAGGAAGTAGGACTGCCACTGATATTTCACTGCCTGTTTCCCATGTCCCAAATGAGGATGTTTCCCCCTTTCTCCTACTTGTATTTGGAGGAAAGGGCGGCGAAGGAGGTGGAGAAGATGAAGAAACAAAGAAGAACACAGATCTATATATGAAACATATCGAATTACAATTATTTATCTCTTTCCCTATAAAACTTTAAACTCCTTAAAAAGAGAAGATGAAACATATTCACCATCTCCCTGTTCCTAGCACCTAAATCCAGATTTGCTATCTTAGAACTAAACTAAATCATAGGGCAGCCCAGGTGGCTCAGCAGTTTAGCACCACCTTCAGCCTAGGGTGTGATGCTGGAGTCCTGGGATCGAATCCCACGTCCACTCCCTGCATGGAGCCTGCTTCTCCCTCTGCCTGTGTCTCTGCCTCTCTCTCTCTCCCTGTGTCTCTCATGAATAAATAAATAAAATCTTAAAAAAAAAAAAAAAACTAAATCATAATCACTGTGCTAGGGCCACTGCTTTCTTTTTCTACTATAAGCCAATATCAAGAATAAATGTAGATTAAAACAATTAGATCAATCCTTCCAGTTTTTCTTATCGTAAAAATAAGCTTATATATACATTAATTGTAGGTGTTTAAAAAGCTGTAAAGTAATATACATGTTCTTTAAGGAAAAACATGTAGTTCCATAAAGCTTCCTTTCATCACTATCACTAAATCTCCCTCCTTCATCTTGATCTGTATACTTATTCTATATTTAAATAATCAGACTTATTCTATATTTAAATAATCATCCAGAGGTAACCACCAGCATGAATTTGGTGTAAATGAGTTCACACTGTACACATCATTCTGCTTTGACTTTGTATTTCTGAGCTCTCTCCCTATTAAACACATCAAAAGGCAGCACGGGCATAAGGGACTCTGAAGCCAGGCAACTGAGATTCAAATCCTAGCTTTCAATCTCCACTCTGCCATTTACCACCTTTGAAAGAGAGTAGGCCTTTTGCCTCAGTGCTTCAGTATTCCCATATATAAAATGGAGATAATAACTGTACCTATTTCTGAATTCTTATGAGGACTAAAATAATGTTTATAAATGCTTAAAACAATTCCTAAGCATAGACAATGTATTTTTTCCCTTGAAGTATAAAAAAAGTCACCAATAATAATAATCTAAACATAGATTTGGTAATTCTCTGTTATATAACAATTTTTTATCTTATTTATCTATGATTCCTATGGACAGACATTTAGATTTTTTTTTTTTTCCAAACGAATATCCCTGTACAAATATCCCTGGGCAAATGTGCAAATTTCTCTAGACTTAATAATACTTTGAATAGTAATTTCAGGATACTAGGATATGTACCTTTTCAACTGTATAACACTTACCCGATCCTGAGCTAATGGGCGAAAATTGATGGCTCATAAGTTTTTAATTGCATTTCCCTGCAAATGAGACTAAGCATCTTTTCAGTTCATTAGCCATTCCAATTTCCTTTCCTCTGTTGTGAATTGCCTTAATATCCATTGTTCATTTTATTTGCATTTGTATCATCTGTCTTATTATTTTCCTCTTTATGTATTCTGGACATGAATCCACTGGATATTACAGACATTACACCTGTCTCCCAGTTGTGCCACTCACATTTTAGTTTGGTTTATGATTTATTTTATTAAACCTAAGTTTTTCTAAGGTAGTCCAGTCTTTTATCCTTGATGTCTTTATCTTAGATGGTCCATTCTTGACTTGTTAAAGAATGCCTCAAACATCCTAAAAACACATAATTCTTCTATAATTTCCTCTTTATTAAACAGTTGTTCATGCTTAGTGTAAAGTTCAAATGGAACTGCTTTCTGTTTATAGTATGAAGTAGAGATCCCCATACAGAAAACCAATTCAACAGTTTCTTACTTTCTCTGCTGTAGAAAATGTCATCTCTAGGTCTTGGCAACTTCTCAAATATATATGGATCCATTTCTGAACTCTCTATTCTGTTATATTAATCTGTCTTTTCCTGCATTAGAACTATACTACTTTAAACACTATAAATTTATATTTTACTTTTTTATTGAGATACAATTTACATGAAGTGTACAGTCTGATTATTTAAATATAGAATAAGTATACAGATCAAGATACTATCATTTCTCATGCTCCAGAATGCTCCCTCCCAATCAGACCATGATTCCAAAATAACTACTATTCTGATCTCTAACACCAGAGATTAATTCTAGTTGTCTTTGAACTTCCCATAGATGAAATCATATATGTAATATCTTCTCATTTCTTTTGCTCAACATTAAGCCTGGGAGATTAATGCCATGTTGTGTATAGCAGTTTATTCTTTTGTAATGCGATGTAGTACTCCATTCTAAGTATTTTAAGTTTAAAATTAATCTTGCTAAACAATGGCACAAGCCCCTCCTCACTGTTCTTGTTCTTTCAGGACTGTCTTGGTTATTCTTGTGGCTTTACTTTTGCATACGAAGGTCATTTTCTACGAAAAAAAATCCTATTGGGATTTTTATCTAAAACTAGATATAATAAATCAGAGAAGTAATATCTTAGCAATAGTTATACTTACCATAAATATAGTAGATACTGCCTTTTATGTCTAATTTTATGTCCTTTGATAATACTTTGGGTACTTTGTAGTACAGGAGAAATTTTTTATTTTCTAATTGGCTATTGTCAGTTTGAATCTATTGGACCGTATATTCAATGACACTGAATTCTATTAATACAGTCTTGATTTTTAGAAAACTTTTGTAGGGATATGTTCATCTCATTTTTCCTCTTTTCCAATCCTTTCAGATTTTAGTTTTTTCTTTTTTCTTATTAGTAAAGACATATTTGTCTGATTCTTGACTTTAATTGGAATGTTTCTAAAGTTTCACCATTAAGCATAATCTTGTTGTTTGAAAGACAATTTGAAAGATAGCCTTTACTGAAAGAAAAAAGTTCACTTGTCATGGTTTGAAGGGTATTTTTTCAAAACATTAATAGGCATTGAGTTTTATCATAAACTTTTACTAAATCTTTTAAGATTATTCCCTTAAATTATAAGTTACATTGATATAATTTTCAAATATTGAGTTATCCTTATATTCTCATATTAAGTAAAATTTTTATGTCTCTGTTCATACATAAGATAGAATATATTTTCTCTTCTATATTCTTTCCAGTTTAGGTAGCCAGACTACACTTGTCTGATAAGTAGCAAGGTAGCTTTCCCTCTTTTTTTCATTATCTGAATCATTTTGTATAAAAATAGAATTATCTGTTCCCCAAAAGTATATCTGAAATAGGATTATAAATATCACAATTAAAACTATTCCTCTGATACCACTTCACACAGTGAGGATGGGTAAAATAAAAAAGCAAATAATGAAAGTATTGGTGAGGGTATAGAAAATCAGAAACCTTTTATACTGCTGGTGGGAAAGTAAAATGGCACAGCCACTTTGGAAAACAGTATGGCAGTTCCTCAAAAGGTTGAACACAGTTATCATATGACCTAGCAATTTCACTCCTAGATATATATTCAAGAAAATGAAAATGTATGCCCATATAAAAAATTGGTACATAAATGCTGATAGCAGCTATTCCTTTTTTAAAAGATTTTATTTATTTATTCATGACAGACACAGAAAGAGAGGCAGAGACACAGGCACAGGGAGAAGCAGGCTCCCTGCCAGGAGCCCAATGAGGAAGTCGATCCTGGGACCCTGGGATCAGGCCCTGAGCCAAAGGCAGACATTCAACCGCTGAGCCACCCAGGCATCCCAGCAGCTATTCTTAATAGGCAAAAAATGCAGAACAATCCGAACATCCATCAGCTGATGAAAGGATAACCAAAATATATTATATGGATAAATGAAATATTATTTGGCCGTAGAAGGGATAAAGTGCACTGATATATGCTAGAATATGGTTAAACCTTAAAAATATTATAAGTGAAAAAAGTGAGTTGCAAAAGGCCACATACTGAATGACTCCATTTACATGAAATGTCTAAAATAGGCAAAGTGACAGAAACAGAATAAATCAGTGGCTGCCTATGGCTGGAGAGTTTGAAAAGAACTGAGATCTACTGCTAACAGGTACAGCAGTTTCTTTTTGGGGTGTGAAAGTATTCTAAATAACTGCCTGCACAGCTCTCCAAATACTAAAAACAACTGTACTGTACATTTTAAATGGATACATGATAGGATTTGTGAATTGTAACATAATAAAATAAAAATAAAATAGTAACTTTATTATTTTTATTATTATTATTATTTTTAAACAGGCTCCCTGTGTAGAGCCCAAGTAGGGCCTACACTCATGACCCTAAGACCAAGGCTTGAGCTGAGATCAAGAGAGTTGAATGGTTAACTGACTGAGCTACCCAGGTGCCCCTAAGGTTATTTTTAAAAACCTGTTTTTTAGTAGAAACTTGTAGAAATTTACTACTTCAATTTCCTTAATGGTATTTAAATTTCTTTAGATTTTCTTTCTCTTTACAATTCTGGAATGGTTTTTCCTAGAAAACTTATATATATGTATATTATGTATGTATAATATATACATATCAATTAATAATGATTTCTTGTGATTTTTAAAATTATAATTGTGTTTGGGGGCACCTGGGTGGCTCAGTTGATTATGCATCTGCCTCCTCTCAGGTCATGATCAAAGGGTATGATCTCAGGGTCCTGGATCTAGCAGCATCCAACTCCCTGCTCAGCCGGCAGTGATGTCTGCTTTTCCCTTTCCCTCTGCCTCCTCTCCACTGCTCATGCTCATGCTGTCTCTCTCTCTCTCTCAAATAAACAAATAAAATATTTTAAAAATAAATAAAATTATAATTGTGTTTGTAGTTATATCTCATTTAAAATTTTATTATTTGCATCATCTGTTTTTTGATAAGTATGTCCAGAACTTAACTAAAAAGAGCCAGCTCTGATTTAAATAAACATTACTGTTGTTTTTATTGTTGATTATTTTCTATTTCACCAAATTCTATTTTTTTTATTTGTTCCCTTCTTTCTCAGCTTTTACATTCTCCTTTTGTAGTTTTTGAGTTGAGTATTTGGCTCATTTACTTTCTTTCAACCTAATACATGCATTTAAGATTATACATTCACCCCTAGGCACCACTTTTCCTGTATCCTTTAAGTTCTGATACAATGCTTTTGTTATGATTCAGTTCTAATTATTCTACAATTTCCATTTAAAAAAATTCTTGAAAATGTTTAGTCATTTTTTTCTTCAATAATGCTTCTCCACCATTCTCTGTATTCTCCATTCTGGAACTCCAAATCAGATCTACACTGGAGCTTTCAATCTACTGCTAGCTTAGTTTTTCTTTTATACTTTTCATCCCTTTTTCTTCCTGTGCAGTGTTCTGGAAGAGTTAAAAGTTTTATCTTGAAATTAACAACTTCTCTCTTCAGCTATGTCTAATCTTTTTTGCCCATTGTTATTTTATAACTAGCTATGTTTTTCCATTTCAATTAGTTACTTCATATATCTCTACATATTTATTGCTTCTTGACTGTTCTTGTTCAATTCTAATGCAATAAACTCTGAATAAGAAAAAGGGATATATTTTAAGCTAATACACTTTTACGTGAAATGTTCTTTGAATATTCTCCACTATAAAACTCTTCTTTAATGTATAAAAAAAACCCCACTTCTTAAAAGTTCTTTTGACTGCTATTCTACCAAATGTACCCCTGCTGTGCCTACTTGTAACAAGGCATAGAAAGAACAAGTTCTATTATTCCCATTTTAGAATTAGAGAAATTGAAACACAATACAGTTCTTTTTAAAATACTTTCTCAACTTTTTTTTTGAAAAATATCAAAACCACAGAAAAGTTGAAAGTGTAATGTATACCCTGTATACCCTTCACCTAGATTCAAAATTGTTAACATTTACCACATTTAGTTTCTCTCTACATACACATATATACACCACACCCAAATACCCACACTTTTTTCCTGAACCCATCATATTTCACTTAAAATTTTTTCAGCATTTATCTCTGAAAGAATAAAAAATAAGGATATCCTTAATATACCATATCACTATCACAGAAAAGAAACAATGAAACTGAACAGTCTCTTACATGGATGTGCAGAAGTAAATTCAAAATAAGTCATCTAAATGTTCTTTAGTTTGGCTTGTCTAATTGGACCTGAACTGGTTTCTCTGGTGACTATTTAAAAGTGACACTTATTCTGTTATTTTCTTCCTTCCAGTAATTATAAAATTAGATTTCATTTACTATTTCCTCAGACAGGTATTCTTAAATCCAAACATTTCTAAAAATAAAGCAATAGTCTTCTTTTTTTTATTTATTTATTATTTATGATAGTCACAGAGAGAGAGAGAGGCAGAGACATAGGCAGAGGGAGAAGCAGGCTCCATGCACCAGGAGCCTGACGTGGGATTCGATCCCGGGTCTCCAGGATCGCGCCCTGTGCCAAAGGCAGGCGCCAAACCGCTGCGCCACCCAGGGATCCCAAAGCAATAGTCTTCTAAGATATATTTTTTTCTTCTAAGATATTTAAACCTCAAAAATCAAGTACACTGAATTTCCAGTTTTCTAACACTACACAGTCTTAAAGTGAAGCCAACTAGTTAACTTTCTCAAAACTATACCTTCTATTTTAATGTCCCATGAAGAAATTTATTTTTTTTTATTTTTTTTTCCAAGAAGAAATTTATATTGCACTATACAATTATAATTTCACTATCCCAGTTTTAAAGGGAAAAAAACTGTTGTTCTTAAGTAAATATATTTATACTATATTCATGAACAACTAATTTTTCTATCAACTACATGAAAAACTATTTTTAATGGATATAATTTAATCTCAGTGACTGATGTTAGAACTAAAAAATACTAAAAACAATAAATCCTATTCTTGTTCTCCATGATCATACAAATTAGCTTAAGAGTTTCAAAACAAAGAAATAGTGATGCCACCTACAGCTAATATTTAAAGGCTAAAAGGCTAAACTGTGTCACACAGATGAAAATTAGATCCGTAATCACAGAAATGTTCCATCTACAATCAAGTAATAGTTAATAAGAGTGTTTACCAGGGCATTGTTCTAAGTAAATTCCAGAAGTTAATTCAATCCTCAGAGCAATCTCATTTTTCCATTGAATAAACAGAGGTCACAGAGAGATGCTAGCATAAAAGGAATTATGTAAGGGACAGGACTTGATCTCAACCTTACAGAAAAGTAGAATTTAAAAAAATATTAATAATAAAAGAAAGAAAAAAAGCCACTTTAAAAAAAATGGCAAAGCATAAGCACCAAAGCATAAATATAACAAGTACAGAAGTAAGACCAAAAGAGAAGAAATTAAGGCTGGATAAATAGGATAGGATTGGAGTAGGAAAGGCCTTAAGTACCCAGCAAATGGATGAAAATTCTGTAGAACAGTTTGAATGGAGCACCACTACAGGCTCTTTACATGTTAAAAGTGCCCTTTTAGAGGGATAACCTGATAACAATACAGAATAAATGAGAGAGAAACAAGAAGCAAATAATTCTGTCCAATTCTACTATGCCAGTTTAATAAACTGGTACTTGTGGAAGCAGACACTCACAATGGACTAACTGTGCCACCTATATCACTTTAATAAGTCCATATATTATGAACAAGGAAGTGGTAAATAAAACTGTAACACACCCTCAATTATTTTCTAAATATACCTACAATGAAGTTAAAAGGTACACTGAAAACTGTATCAGTAAGAAGTCCTAGTCAACTAATTTAAATTATTATTTTGCTGTTTGATACTACACCAAAAGAATTTGGCAAAATTTAGCATAAGCATAAGTTTTACAGTGTTAAGTATTTACTTCATATAAAAACAACATCACAAATAAAGGAATTTTCAAAATAATCCAACACACAGCTTCCTTAAATTACTTTAGAAGTACTATACTATTTACCAAAAGGTAACAGACATAATTATTTTATAAACAGCTATTATGTTATACTCATTCATATACCCATTAAGAACTAGGTATTTATCATCCATACAATAAATTCCATAATTTACACCAAATTTACAAACTGAAGTTATCTCAACTTTCTTCTTTGTAATTAAATTCTTTCTAGAGAGAAGAAATGTGAGAAAAAAAAAATCTAAAGTTTGTGAAAACTAGATTACTCACCAGTAACTTGAGTTATCCTATTGGGTCTTTTCCCTCACAGATCCACCTCTCTTGCCCTTCTGTCCAGCATGAGAATCTTCCTGATGGACATCCACTGGAACTGAGGGGGCATGCAGTACAGACGTATATGTAAGAAAGTTGGGGGGAGGGGATTTGGGAGATGCTAGAGACATGCTTCAGTACACTTGCTTACCTTCCTGAAATTGGAAATTTCAACGGTTCCTTGGTCCTCGAGGCATTCACAATAACTTCAAAGAATGTGGATCTGTGGAGATTACCCAATAGGAGAACTCCAGTTACTGGTAAGTGATCCAGCCTTTTCTTCTCTATCAGAATAAGAAGATTAATTTTATTTGAGATTATTAATACATGTAGAACTACAGGGGAAAGGGGTGTAAATTCACCAGATAACTGTATATGCATGCCCCAAAGTATACACAGAAACAATTTGCTAACTAAAATGTCAGCAGAAACTTCTGGCACTATCAAAAAGAGAAGGAAAAGAAAATAATGATTTGAATGGCTTCATTTCTAAATTCCCACTATAATGGCAAGTACATTTTAATATACAAAAATATCAGCTATCAGACTATTTCATTTTGCTGAAACAACACCATCACTTTTTAATATTATACAAGGATAATTAGTTGATCAAAATCTGCCATTTCTTAACTAGCCAGTGTCATTAATATTCACCAAATCTGGTGTAGAAATCACAGTAAACTAACAATCTATAAGAATTCAGATAAAAAGCATGAATACAATTCCCTTTTATCACTCAATAACTCTTTTTTAAAAAAGATTTTAGTTGAGAGAGACAAAGAGAGCACAAACAGGGAGAGGGGCAGAGGGAGAGAGAAAGGGACAAGGAGACTCCCTGCTGACCAGGAAGCCAGATGTGGGGCTCCATCCCAGGGCCCTGGGATCATGAACTGAGCTAAAGGCAGACTTTTTACTGACTGAGCCACCCAGGTGCCCCAATTAGTCTTTAAAATAGCCATTTGTCACCTATAAGAAACCAAGCACACACACATATAAAAGTATGCCAGGCCACTAATAAAGAATAATGATTTTAATTTAAATACTTGTACAAAGTAGTACAGTCACAGTTTTAACTGTTATGCTTTTTAAATAATTGTCTAAAAAATGGTCCTGTCATTAAAAACAAAACAAAAAAAAACCCTGACTTCTAACAAAAGGAAAAAAACGGTCTCCTCAAAAGAAATATCCTATTACCCTTAGCTCCACACATATTAATCAGGTACATGTTCACTTTTAATGTACTACAGCAATGATGACTTCAAACTCTAGTTCCTGTTGAAGATACAGGTATGTTTCAGTAATACTCCTCTCTCTTACCATTATGCTGGCAAATAATCAACTACCACTTTTAAGAAACAAGGTTTTTATGGTTCTTAATTCCATGGAAAAAATCAAAGATAATGTATAGCTTTCCCTTTGTTCTAAAGATTTATTTACTTGAGAGAGTGCACAGCATGGATGGTCAGAGGAGGAGAGAGAGAAAGTCTTAGGCAGACTCTGCACTGAGTGCAGAACCTACCACAGGGCTCGATCTCACAACCCTAAATTCAGGATCTCAGCCAAAACCAAGATTCCGACGCTTAATAGACTTAATAGACTTAATAGACACCCAGGCACCCCAGCTCTTCCTTTGTTTTAAAAGTAAATAGGAGAAAATGGCGTATAAACTCATTACTTGGGACACCTGGGTGGTTCAGCGGTTGAGCGTCTGCCTTCGGCTCAGAGCATGATCCCGGAGTCCTGGGATCGAGTCCCGCATCGGATCTCTGCATGGAACCTGCTTCTTCCTCTGCCTGTGTCTCTGCCTTTCTTCTGTGTCTCTCATGAATAAATAAAATCTTTTAAAAAAATAAACTCCTCACTCAACAAAAACAAATTAAAAATGTAATTCTAATGAAAATCTTACATTTCATTCTTGCCACATTTCTGTTTAGTAAAGGTTGACAGCAAACGTCCAAGATTTTTGCTAGATTCCTACTTAATTTGAAGATATAAATTGTCTTGGAAAAAGTATATGCTTTTCAAACTAAATCGGAGTTTTAAAAAAATAGTAATTATTGCCTTTGTTTTCAAATGACCCAGTCATACAAACAGGGGCACTATACAGACCTCCATTTCTAACTATAATACAGAGATTAATACCAAAAGGATCTCTTAGTTAACTTTTCTAGATTCCTGATTAACTTCTATTACCTGAAGAATGAGCAAGTAGCTGGCACAAAGGTCCTACATGTTTGGATTGATAAAATAGATACGGGTGCAATAACTCAAATATTCTATCCTTTTGGTATTAAGCTAGAATAAAAAATGTCACTAGGAACTGAATAATTTCTGATTTTTATTTATAGTAAATGCAGTTTCCATTTAGACTCTGATTTAAAATAGAACCAACTGCATAAAGTAATTTAAGAAAATTAAAATCTCTTGAAAATATTTTAAAGTAACCAAAAGGGTCACCTAGAGACCAGCACACAATGCTGTTTGTAATCATGCCATAAGCTCAACTAAAATGGATTTTTATCAGAAAAGCTTAGAAAAGAAAGTCCAGAAATTAGAATGCTCTATTCAAAACTATCTTGTGGGAGCGCCTGGTTGGCTCAGTTGGTTAAACATCTGCCTTCAGCTCAGGTCATGATCCCAGGGTCCTGCTTAGCAGAGAGCCTGCTTCTCCCTATCCCTCTGCTGCTCCCCCTGCTTGTGTGTGTGCATACCCTCTCTCTCTCTGTCAGATAAATATTAAAAAAAAAAAAATTAAAAAAAAATTTGTCTAAGTTCTAAAAATTCAACACTCATCCACAAAAAGCTACTCCTTAGTAATTAAGTACCAAAATCAAGCTTTTTAGTAACAAAAATCTACTCCATAAAACGAACCTGAACCTGTGAAAAAACTGCTCAGAAAAAACTGTGGTAGTTAACTTTCACTTCCAATACTACCCACTGGTTCAGACATTATATTTTGGCTAAAAGCAATTTAAATCACAACTGATTTTCATGATTCCAGGAACTTCACTGTCTAAATCTTCATTTAAGATTTAAAATTCTAATGTAAGGTATTATGGTTGTAGCAGGTTGCTCAGGGTAAATCCTGGGCTTAGAATCCTATAACAGCACAATAAAACGCAGTATTATACACATAATCACACATATTTAAGTGACATCATTGATTGTTCATATGTAAACAAATATGGGGGATGTGTGTTTATATTTGAATTGAGTCCATTACAACTTATTATCCTTATAGTCCCATGATATACTACCCTTAAAGTCCCCAAATTATAAATACCATCTCATTTCCTAATTAAAATATTCCTTTCCCTCATTTTATCCACTACTTCCCACTACAGCAATCCATAGAGAAAAAAACAAAACCAGTACTATTTTCTCGTTAACATAAATTAACTTAAAATCAAGATGGCAAAAACTGTATTCACCAGTAAAATAAGGATAACAACAGAATCTAGTTCGCGGGGCAGTAATAGGAGTTAAGTTAATGTGAATAAAGATTTAGAAACAATGCCAAGAACCTAACTATACATCAAACTGTTGACATAACCACCCAGAAATGATTTTCAAATGATTTTACACAGCTTTACAGGGGATATAGTCTAAGGACTATAAGGACTACATAAAGAAACTCTAAACTTACAGATCTATTGTTTGTTATTAATTTTGGTACTATTATTTTGAAACCATATTCTTTATACTACAAGATAAAATAAGTTATGTTACTGATTAGGAATCACAATTTACAGCATAACAGCTATAAAAACATGTTAATAGGTGCCTGGGTGGCTCCTCTGGTTAAGCGTCTGCCTACAGCTCAAGGTCATGACCCCAGGGTCCTAGAATCAAGTCCCAAGTCGAGTTCCCTCCTCAGTGGGGAATCTGCTTCTGCTTCTCCCTTTCCCTCTGCCTCTCCCTCCTGCTTGTGTTCTCTCTCCCAAATAAGTAAAATCTTAAAGAACATGTTGATATTAAATTTGAATTTCAAGTACTACTATACACTTGTGATTAATTTTTAGAAATACATATAACTTAGAAATAGTTAACACCCCAGGCAGCAATTAGTAAGTAAATCACTATCTTTATCACACCAATATACAAATTATATATGCTAATACTACAAAATAAGGCATTATATTAGATTTACTCTACTAAAAAGGTTGCTCAACTTTAAAAGTTGCCAGAAACATTTATACAAATTGTTTTCCATGTTTCAATACCTGATTTTTATAAGCTAGAATTATACAACTATTGACAAATTTTAAAATGAAAGTATGAGAAAACCAGTATTTATTCATGTTCTTGACTGACATTTGATGGTAAAGATACTAATACTCAAATTGATTGGAAGCTAAAGAGGAAGGATGATAGCAGGTAAGATCTACCTCCCTAGAATCTGTTTTGGACAGAAAAAATTTCTTATTTATTTTATATTTTGAGTCTCCTCCATAAGCTTTCCTTCTGAGAAAGGATTCTGCAACAAAACAATAAAAAGTTTGCAACTTAAAAGGATGGTGCAGTGGACAACCTCTAAGATGGCCCACAATGATTTCATCTCCTCCAGGTATGCAAACCCTTCTGTAATCTCTTCCACCTGAGTATGAGCTGGATTTAGCGACTCAATTCTAAGGAACAGAATTTAGCAGATGTAACAGGGTACCGCTCCCAAAACTATGTTATAAAAAGATTGGCTTCTGTTTTGGGGCCTCTCACTCAGATGCCTTGCTTTGGAATAAACAAGCTGCTATACTGCGAGCAGCCCCATGGAGAAGAAGCTAATGTCACCAAGAAATTGATGTCTATGGCCAACAGCCAGAGTCCTGAGGCCTGCTGACAGCCATGGGAGTAACTTGGAAACAGGTGTTCTAAGGCTTGCTGACAATCACATGAGTGAGCTTAGAAACGGACCCTCTCTCAGTTGAGCCTGAGACCCTGAGCCAGAGATAAGCTGCTTCCAAATTTTCTACTCAAAAAAAAAAAAAAAAAGAAAAAAAAAAAAGAAAAGAAAAGAAAAAGAAAAAGAAAAAGAAAGGAAAGAAAAAGGATAAGATAATAAATGTTTATTCAGCCATTTTATTTTGGGGTAATTAGTTACACAAATAGGTAACTAATACAGAAAATTTTACAAAGTAATTAGTATTAAGCTAAAAGTGATAAATCAAATGCCAATTAGCTGTCTCAATGGGAGCTTATAGAAAAATAATACCTATAAGTTGATGGATGGGGTTCCAATTTTGATTTGGTTCTTGGTTTTTAGATCCAAAAATTCAACCTAAAGCTAAAGCAGATGTAATTCAGTGACAGAATTCTATCACCCAATTTCACCAAACTGATTAATAAATCAGAGCATTTCTTTCCCCGTTATCAACATATCCAGGCAGGGCCAAAGCATTAACAAAGACTTGCATAATAATGCACAGTCTAAGTGTGCAGCAGCCCTGGAACTGGTTGCTGTGTCTACAGGCTACTTTTTCTACTTGAATGATGTTAAGATCTAATTAATATAAAGAAAACTATGTTACCACAACCCCAGAATAAAGTACCACTCCAGTGACCATCAAGGAGCATCTCTCACTTCCTACCACCTCTTGTACTACGCTGAATATTGACCAATTGCCCAGGGCTATAATGCTGTGTGTTTTTTTACATCATTTTATGTTCTACTCATTCTTCCTAAGGATACCTTCCTAATCACATTAATTAATCTTTTTTTAAAAAGATTTATTTATTTACTCATTCATGAGAAACATAGAGAGACAGAGGCAGAGACACAGGCAGAGGGAGAAGTAGGCTCCTTGCAGGGAGCCCGATGTGGGACTTGATCCTGGATTCTGGGATCACACCCTGAGCCGAAGGCAGATGCTCAAACTCTGAGCCACCTAGGCGTTCCACATTAATTGAGCTTCAATAATATTTTGCTCTTTCTAATTTAACAGATACTGTAGGTCCCTTAATTAAGCACATTCTATAAACCAGATCTTAAAAAGGTATACTTCCACTGACAGTTAAAATCATCTATTCTTTATAGGTTCTAGTCCAAGAAAACATTTTCCTGATCCTAGTCCAAAATGTCAGGAGCATTATATGTAATACTTTATACACCAATTATAGTTAGCATCCAAGTTAACACACAAAAATAACAGCCAATGGTACTCTCAATGCCAACAATTATGTCATCCTGAAAATGAAGACTAACCTTTCTTTACTCTGTAATTATTTTTTTTCTCAACTTTTGATACTAAAATTAATCTGACTAGCTTCTAAGGGCTGCATTAGTTTTCAAATCAATTCTTATTAATTAATCTCTAAAATGTGTAAGTGTATTTTCTATGTGAAACGGATTTTTACAAAACAATGGCAAATTTTTTAACATAAATTCCAATACCGTCTGAGGTCAACAGTGATAGTTTTCAAACTACTGCCAATAACTTTGTTATTTAGCACTCATAAAATCTGAATCATGAATCACATCAAATCCAATATATCCACAGATGACTATTACTTTACAAACCAGACACAGTTTTATAAAAAGTGCTGTGATTTGCTTGGTTAATCAGAGTGCTATGATTCATTCCTTCTAAAAACAGAAGAGCCTCTTCAAACCATACATGCTCCCCTGCCCCCAATTATGCCATTACATTTACTTACCACTTGAAAAATCCATGATACCAAGACAGACCCAATTTTTTAAATTAAGTCTATTAATTTCTGTAGCTACAATCAAGAGCTACCTGTAAAAGTGCAGGCTTAATGACAGATTTTACTGAATTAGAGCATTCTTCTTTGAGAAATTTTACTCATCTCCTAACCTACCAATATTACTTTCTTTATTTAACCAATATATAGGACTACTGTTGCTTTCATGCAAAGTTTAGTACAAGCACTACGCAGGATCATTATCTTGTTATAACTTAAAATATAAATTTTCACACTGTTAAACATTTACACAGAACGCAAGGGAAAAATTAAGGTTCTATCTGGTCAAAGGCCATTCAACATGGCTCACCACATCCTCTCCTTCTGAAAAACCTTTCCTGTTTCTGTAACATTACACTCTCCTGGGTTTCCTTCTCCCTATTTCTCTTTCTCCTCCATTTCTTTCTTAGTCTTGGTGGGACGCAAAAAAAGTAGTTGGTTGTTTCTCAGGTTTCTGTCCTGGGTTCTCTTTTCTCATGCTCTGCAGTCTATTCTCTCCCTGATGATCTGTCTTACCTACTCCCATAGCCTCAACTCAATCATATATGCTGATGACTACACCAAGTATATATTTATAGTCCTGTTCTCCTTCATAATAAGTCCCACATATCCAACTGTCTCACAGATCTTATCTCTTAGATTTCCCTCAGATACCTGAAATTCAACGTACCTAAAAGTGAAATACTATCTTTCTCCAAAACTGTCCTCCTTATTTCCTACCTCAGTGAAAAGCACATTTATCAGCTGCTTACTTTAGCCAGAATCCTGGGATTTATCTGGGATTCTTCCCAAATTCCTACCTCCCCAAACCATATCCATCCATTATTCCATCCATCCATCCATCCAAGTCCTATAAATTTTCTCCTAAATATATCTAGAACCCAGTCATTTCTGTCTCCCATTGGGATTATCCTTGTTCAGGCCCTACTCTCTCTTCCAGAGACTATTGTCATGGGTTCTACTAAATGGTTTCTCTGCCTCTAGTTCAGAGTCAACAAACAAGTAAGCATGACATAAGACAAAATGGTATTGGTTGTGGCTTAAACGACACATTATACTGATGGCAAAAGGAAACATTTTTTAAACTGCTGAAAAAGTTGAATGTGAAGGTAACTTTGGTTAATACAAGTTCTTTTGTTCAAGTAAAATGGGCATGATAAAACATACTCCATCTAACACACAGGTTCATGATATAAAATACTATACAAATGTTCCTTAGAAAACAAGAAGTGGAAAACAGCTTAAAGCAGCAATCAGATAAAAGATAAAGAGCCTTTGCAGTTAAGCATTATCAGTACCTATGCAAGACACAGTGACAAGCACTGCGAATGTTTATTAATATTACTTACAGTTATCATCATTATTAAATAAAAACTATGCTAAGTTCCTTGCATCATTTATCACATTGAATCATCACCATAAAATCATATAGTTATATGGCTATAAATGGGAGGGTGGGGATTTAAGTTGAAATATGATTCCATGACAAATGGTACTGCTCTCCAGGAGATTATAGTCCTGGGAAGGAGAAAGAAACAGACACAAAATGATTTCAACACACTATGGAATTATAATCATCACATTTCTGCATAGAACGCTTCAAGAGTAATTGAAAGGACATTCATTTTGGCCAAGAGATAAAGAAATGTTTTTGAGATGGTATCTGAGCACTCATAAAAACTAAGAAAGAAACTGTGGAGGACAGGAGAGTGTGAGTTAGAAGAAACAGCGTAACTTACCAGATGACAAAAGAGGCCTAAAAAAGACTATGACCATGCTTTCTGACAACTCAATCCTGGAAACAGATTTAGTCTTTACCTATGGCAAACAGTAAAAAAATGCTGTTTTTAACTGTTCAACTCTTAAGTCTATTTACACTGCTTACCAGTATTACACTACCAAAGTGCTTTATGGATGGTAAAACTTCTACTGGCAAGCCCCCAAATGTTTATGTGACAAGCCGTATCAGGTTACTAGGAAACACATACATACACACGCACGCACACATGCACACACACACACACACACACACACACCCTTGCAGGCAAAAAGTAGGGTAGGAAAGAGAAGAGGGAGATAGGGGGACGTAGTGGGTAGGTAAAATTATTCCTGAAACAATTTCTGGAAATCTTTTAGCAGGAGACTTATTCTTATGCTCTGGTTTTGTTAGAGCATACCTGAACCCACACGCTTGACAAAAGAGACTGTTATACCCCTAATGGATATCTTGTATTATATCACCACTTGTGTACTTGATTGTTTTAACTAACATTTTTTGAGGACTTACTATATGCCAGGCACTGTGTCAAGTATAAGAATCATTTCATTTAATCCTTACAACCTTATAGATTAGGTAGGTGCTATTATCAGGTCCATTTTATAAACATTAAAACTGAGGCTCTAAAAGTTGATTAACTTTCACAATGTCACACAGCCAGGAAGTGCTGGGTGAGACCAATATTTAAACCTAAACAATGGGGCAGCTTGAGTATTTCAGCAGTTTGGCACCCCCTTTGGCCTAAGGCGTGATCCTGGAGACCGGGGATTGAGTCCCGCATTGGGCTCCCTGCAGGGAGCCTGCTTCTCCCTCTGCCTGTGTCTCTGCCTGTGTCTCTCATTAAATAAATAAATAAATAAATAAATAAATAAATAAATAAATAAATAAATAAATAAATAAATACCTAAACAATCAAGCTCGAGAGTCCACATTCTTTACTACTATAGTATATAACTGCATAGAACTCTGAAATATTCAAATATTTTTTTGCTTTCATTATACTGAATACACATAAAAATTTAAAACAAACATGCAGGTGAAAAAAATAAAACTAGATAAATTTTCCTGCATTAAGAACATGAATACACAATGAAGCCCTTCACAAGTAGAAGATGGCAAGATTACAATTAAAATGTCAATTACCAAGGAATAATCCAGAAAAATGCTATGTGATCAGAGACATTAAGCTTATGGAAAATTGGCAAAGAAGGAACACTAACCAAATGTGATAACCACATTGATACAGATAACGGAATAGCCTTATTAATTTTACCAAAAAGTATAATTTGATGACATTAGGAATTTAACATTTTTCATCTATAAATTATATTTCTCATTACTCATCTAATGAATGTATTATGCAGTTCTAGGTTTTACCAGCCTTGGTCTTTAAAAAAAAGAGCAAAGTGTCTGACAAGATGGGTGAGAAGAAAGGAAAGATCTAGGGAAGGAGGGAGGAAGAAAATGGTTTTCAAGAAAGTTTCAAATCTACCCATCACTACACTAAACTTATTATAAACTCTTGCCTTTGAAATGTGAAGCTAAGAAGTTCAATTAACAATTAGCTTAGCCTGTGCTGAACAGAAGACTGTAAGTGCTAGAAGGCTAAATGGATGGAACAGGGCAGTGGTTTTCAACAACAAAAAAAAGTTGATAGCAAAAACACCTTTCAAAAATAAAGAATTAAAGAGTTAAAAAAATTAAAAGAAATCCTAATCAATAAAGTGCATAAGGGCACAGATGATGTGGCTAGAGTGGAGTTGTGGGACAATGGAACCCCAGTTGCTCCTATTGGCAATGATGGGGACAATTTCATAAGACTTCAGGGCTACAATCAATACAATGAAAAACTTGTGGGTTCTTCTGAGGGAAGGCTAGCTCATTTCTACCCCCAAGAAAACTGATATTTGATTCTAACTGGCAAGCACATCTTCTCCTTACTCCTACAACTTGCTCTCTCACAGGTTTCCAAACTTAACCCCAAATTAGATATGTGGATGAAGGAATGTATCGCTGTGTATGGACAGCAGAAACAGGCATAAGAGGGAAGAAGTGTTAACAAAGGAAGCACTTTTGGACATAAGAATTCATGAGGGAAGTGTTGGCCAGAATGGAAGCACCATAAACAGAAACATCCACACTCACATGCCTTGTATACAAATGCACACCCACATACCCACATACATGCAACCTTGCCTACAAAAACACACGCACCCCCAAAAGAAGAAAGCCCTTTGGAAAAAGCAGTGCAAGTGGAATGAATACCTCAGAACCTTGCCTGTCTCACTACCTTATGCTAAAAAAAAAAAAAAACTAGAGTAGTGCTTCTCAAATTTTAATGTGCATATGAATAATCTAGGGATCCTATTAAAATGTAGGTTCTGAGTGGTAAATCCTTGCTGGGACCTAAGATTCTGCATTTCCCTTTTTTTTTTTTTTTTAAAGGTTTTATTTAAGTAATCTCTACATCTATCATGGGACTTGAACTCACAACCTTGAGATCAACAGTTGTGAGCTCCTCCAAATAAGCCAGCCAGGCACCTCCAGATTCTATGTTTCCAAAAGTTCCCAGGTGATGCCTATGCCTGTGGTCTTTGGACCACACTTCAATAGCAAGGGTCTACAAAACAGTATGCCCCCAAAGAGTTCTGTATTATCCAGAAAAAAACAAAACAAAACAAAACCCAGTCAAGTAAGATTAAGAACTGCTAAACTAAATAAGCTAAAACAAGTTCTACTGTAGACTTCTCAGAACTTTGACTTTATTAAACTCCAAGAAGATAGGATTCACAGTATTTTCCAAACTTGTTTAGCTTGTTTTCAAAGAGCATTCCCTAGGACTGGCATTTGTGAAGCATGGAGCACAGAAAGAACCAAGGCAAAGTGAGAGCTGTCTTGGGTCAGAGAACTCCCGATGTAGAAGTCTCCTCCTTTTCCCCATTCTTCCAAAGAGACACCTCAACTTCCACTTTTAAATCCTAATATCCATGGAATTTAAGAAACAAAACAGATGAACATAGGGGAAGGGAAGGAAAAATAAATTAAGATAAAAACAGAGGAGACAAACCATAAGAAACTCTTAACCCTAGGGAAAAAACTGGGTTGCTGGAGGTGGGGGTGGGAAGATGGGCATTAAGGAGGGGCACTTTGATGTAATGAGCACTGCGTGTTATATGCAACCGATGATCACTTATCTCTACCCCGAATCCATACATGTTAACTAAATTCAATTTAAATAAATAGATAAACACTAATATCCACCTGTAAAAGACAAAGTAAACACACTTTATAAGTAGTGATCTCTGGTTGGAGAGATGTTATAAAGAACATTTCTATTTTCCTTCTCTTTAGGATCTTTAATGAACATGTAATACTTTTATCATCAGAATGAAAGTTACTGGGCAGCCTGGGTGCCTCAGCAGTTTAGCGCCACCTTCAGCCCAGGATGTGATCCTGGAGACCCCGGATCAAGTCCCATGTAGGGCTCCCTGCATGGAGCCTGCTTCTCCCTCTCTCTCTCTCTCTCTGTCTCTCTGATGAATAAATAAAATCTTAAAAAAAAAAAAAAAAAAGAATGAAAGTTACTACCTCAAGAAAAAAAATAATTCTATCCCCCATGTTCAAGTTATTTATATTCACTTGAAACCATTACTTTATTCAGATTTACTGAACAGATAAAACCAAAAAGATTTTCTAGTAAAGGAAGAACTGCTGGCAACCTAGAAATGAGTATTAGTGAGGAGACTTTGGGCCCTGGGGAGACCAAAGATAAACAGCAATAAAAAAAAAAAAAAAAAAAAAAGGATGGAAAAAGATGAAAGAAGGCCAAAATAACTTTGCCTTCTCTGCAAATGTACCTAGAACTCTTCTTGAGCAACCACCTTGCTGGCATCAAATATTTGCTACTTGCTACTCTTAAAGGTTGATCTTCCCTAGTATATCCTACCATGTATGAGAGTGTGCACAAGAACCCTCATCAGACTATAAAACATGAAAAAAGTGGTTTAATTTATGTCTAAAAATTGCCAGTGGGCTGCACAAACTTTTTTTCATTCACAATCATATACACACTTATAGTCAAATTCGTTATTAATTATACTATTAATGACTTATTGTGTCACCAATAAAAGAGGGAAATGATATTTACAGGGATTTTTTTTTTAAGAAATACTATTATATCAAAAAAGTCAGTATATACAGTACAAATGTTACTATAAAAGACATCAAAATGAAGTTTGTTAACATTTGTTCTCCAAAAACATTAGTTAATATAAGGACTGCCATTTTGTTCTTCACTTATACTGCTAGCCCAGTTTTAACATAAATTCTTATATTAGTTATAAGAAGTGGTTTAGTGTTAGAAATTATCAAGGTGTACAGCACTAGATCTAGGTATACGAAATTTACAAGAAGAAATCTTTAAGAAGTTATTTCCTAGCAAATTTAAATGTTACCATAGCAAAGTGATAAAAAGAACTGGAAGTCCAAATAGCTGAATGTAATATTAACCACCTATTGACTTACACAAAGTTACAATCTTTCCAGGCCTGTTTTCTTACATGCTAGGAGGATACTAGGTTAGAGCCTTGAGTTTCAACAAATAGAAAAGACCTCACCCAGCAAATTGCCATGCTTTACCTGGCAGTTCTCAGTATAGCTGCAACAAGAATCCTCTAAACTAAGCTGAAAATTTCAATCAAGAAGGATTTGCAAACAATAGTGGCCTCAACCTATTTCAAAAGTTTTAATACCAACATGTTTACCCCAAACCTCTCAAGATCTTTCCTCTGAAGACAATTTTATCCCTCTACTATTAAGGTTTCAAGTAATAAAAACCAGTCTGTCTCAGGAAATGACTAAACACCATGGAAGCTCTTGAAAGGTTCTTTCCAACTCTAAAATTCTCAGTAATTCTGTAATTTCCCAAAATTAACAATACTACAAAATGGAGTGCCTACTGAATCTTCTAAAACAGATTAGCATAGATCATGTAACAAAAGGTAGAGATTTTAACCATAAAAGCTAATAAACAAAACACTGTTAGTATTCAATAAATATTCGTTAAATAAGTATTTTATTTTCAAGATCACAATGACATATTTTACAAACGTGCAATATCACTAAAATTACAAGCTTCAAACAATGATTTAAGGAAAATGTGTCTTAAAAAAAAAACCATCACCTGTTTCATTAAATCCTTGAATGAAAACTTGATACCCCACAAAATGCTAATCTTTCTACCAAAATATGCTAGCCCTTTAATGCCTTAAAGAAAAGAGGAATAAGCAAAGAAAACCTTTCACTCAAATAGGATAGTTTCATAACCCTCTTTATCAGAGACAAAAGGATGAAAAGATCAACCGGTAGTCAACCTGCATTTCAATCTAGGCTCTAACACTAAATCTGTGATTCGATGACCATCTTCCTCTCTTCCATATCGGGTGGTCTGAAAAGCAAATGGAAGGCTATATAGGAAAGCATTTCTGAACACAGAAAATCACTAAATGAATGATAAAGAATTTAAAGATACTGCTTTTACTGAATTCCTACCCCCAAGAAACCACCAATAAGAACAAAATTAATTTTTTAGCAATACATTATATTCTTTAAAACATATACCTTAATAGTAATGGCTACCATTTATGCTATGTGTGAGCCATGATGATAAGGCTTTACAGAAATTAACTCATTTAATTTTCTCAACAATTCTTAAAAAAAAAAAAAAAAAAAACCCAAGTAGCACAATGAAAATCACTGCCAACATAATAAGACAGCTGAGAAATAGATGTTAAATTCAATAATGTAGTCCCATTATAAAATTATATTATTCCCAAAAAAGATGGTTTCTGGGATTATTAAATATATATGGAAAAATTCAACCTATACCATCCTATGTAAATTGTCACAAATAATTTTAGCCCTCTGAAATCTTTAATTATATAACAATTATCTTAAAAACAGCAGTTCATTTTAAAATATTTAAAAAATATATTAATATACATATTTAGATACACATACACACAGACCTATACAAGGAGAAAAAGAGGGTTTTATTTAGCAGTGACATGGCAGTTTCATTTGGCTTAAATTTTTTAAGAGAAAGGTAATCATTCAAATTGGAAATTTGCCATGATGTTAGAATAACACTTTACCAAAAGTACCTGACTCATGATTATACCAACAACTGATTTCATTCTTAACTTGAGCACAGGACTTCTCCAAAAACTAGGACTATGCTGGAAAATTAATTCTAAATTCCTTCTTCTTTTTACCCACCGGCAAATACTATTTATCTGTCTTTGCTAGAATTCAAACTCTCAGAAGTTGCAATGGGGTCTCATCCCACAATTCTACAGTCCTAGCATATGGTACATGCTTATCAAGCATATGCAGAATTCTAGAATTTTGTTCACTACCATTCACTTCTGATAATTCACACATGTATATATGAAGGTTCTTTTCCAAGTAATGACTTACACAACTTGCATCAGAATTCCAACTTCTTCAAAGCTTACATATATATTTAAAAAAAAAATCAATAACTTTTCCTTTCTAATACATATATTCCTCTCTCAATAAACTTTTCCTGAATACCTATTATTTCTCAGGCACTCTGTCAAGCATCTTTGAAAAAAGTAATGACAAGCTCACATTTCCCTTACACTCATAGCATAACAAAAGAGCAAATGCATACATGGAGCGCAACTATAGTACATTAAATGATATAATGAAAATAAGCATCACAAACTAAGTGACTATTCAGATTCTAAAACAAGAATATAACTACTCTCACAACTTTAACCAACCCTCCTCTTTCTGGATAATTTGTCCTCTTCATGAGAAAGGTACAAATTAAGCCTCAATTTATGAGGAAATGCTGAAGCTTAATGAAGATCACAATCAGAGGTATGCACAAAAGACACAGAAAGGAAGGCATTTCAGATGGGTCAAGGAGAATAGATACGTGAACTCGGTTTTAAAGAATAAGCAGTTAACTATGTAGGCAAAATGATAACAGAATTGTAGAAAAATATCAACTCATCCTGTTAGTCTGACTCTGGACAACTGGAGATAATGATGCACAAGATGAGGGAAAATCCATTATTTCTTTAATGTATGTCTAATCTCTATAGTTGGACAGGTGTCTGCTAATTTATATAATTGGTTTATCTTTAAAAGTAACAAGTTCATATGTAAAAGATTATCTCAATCATAAGGTAAAAATTAGTTCCATTAACTTTAAATGCAACAAATTCAAACAAGTGCAAAAATCTGAATTCTAAACTATTTTTCAATCAAACAATCTCAAATACAACAAATCTATGTTTAGTATATTCTAGTTTTTAATAGGCCCTCAATGTCAACTATATAACTTTAAAAATCACTCAAAGGAGAACTCACAATTCAGTTGAAATAAAATATATTTCATAATATGCTGTACTCTGACGACTTCAGTAGTTTCGTTCAAAGAAATACTTTTCATTTTAGCTATACTATGCAAATTTCAATAATCTGAATTAACAAGACCTACATAAGTGGTTGTGAGATAATAAACATAACAACTTTCTAAAGTTATACCATAAAAATGCACAATACTATCCTTAAAATATAAAACTAATATATTGCTGCTGTATGTTAGATTAAAAATGATAAAGCTAAAAATGTTTCAAAATTGAGAGGCAAATTGTATTTACTTGTATACATACATGTTTAAGTATTTGACAAGAACATAGTAATAGAAAAAATACATTTAAGAGATGGCACTGAGTTCTTTATGTTTACATCTCAATCTTCAAAATAATCACATATTGTGTTAAAACATTATTGTGTTATAAAAATGCTATTTCCATGTTTAAAGATAAAGAACGGAAGAATCAGGGTCACTCATCTTAGTTACTAGTCTAACTGTAAACACTTGGTTTAAATAAAACGGCAGCATCAAAATACAAAACAAAATTGTGAAAAATTTTTAAAAAGTAATTCTAAAATATATACCTACACATTATTGACAAAGAAGTCTGGTAACATAACATTTTCACAGTCTTAAAAGTTATTGGGTGGTGACTGCCTGGCTCAGTTCAAGGAGCATGTGACTCTTGATCTTGGGTTCATGAGTTTGAGCCCCATGTTGGGTGCAGAGGTTGCTTAAATAATTAAGCTTCTTTAAAAAGGTATTGGAAAAGCAATACTAGGTGTCAAACAGCAATAGTAAAATTTAAAGGAATGTTAGCTGAAAAAGTTTAAATGACTATAATGTTCCAAGTATTTTACTAACTTCTGGAGATTAAACATCCAGACAATATTACCACAACATGGTGGTTCTCTAGGAATAATTACATATACATTTACATAGATTGAATCAATAAAATAGGTGAGGTGAGGAGGTTATAATCCCAGAAGGATTTAAGAAGGGCCATCTAATGAAAATACTTGAGTGCTGATGCAACATTAGATGAGTTGGAATATGCAGCAGGAAACGAGGCTAGCAAGGCAGTTCGGAGAATGAATATCACATTCAGGAGTTTATTAACCTTTTTCAATAAAGAGATCTTTAATCACTGGCGATCTCTCTCTCTCTCTCTCTTTTAAATAAAAGGACAAAATCACACAGTTTCAAAAAACATACTGAAGATAATGCAAATAGCATTGTGAAGAGGCCAATTTGTCGTAATTCATGAAAGAAATGACATGGGCTTCTAAACTACAGCAACATAAATTGGAAAAAAAGGACAGATGTGAGAGACAATCTAAAGACAGGACATGAGGAATGATGATGAGTTAGAAATCAAAGTTAAGACAATGATAGTTTCTGGCTTGGATTCCAGAAAGTTTGTGCCACATACAAAGTGAAGTATATAGAGAAGCCAGGATACCGTATGCAGAAATTGATTTCAGAGATGTACAAGAAAAACTAGAAACAAATCATGTTAAAGACATCAAAAGGGGAGAATTTCAATTTTTAAAAAAAGGCTACCAACATCAAATACTATGGAGGTGACAGGGAAACAAGACTGAGATTAGGCCACTGAGTTTAACAAGTAGGTCACTAGGTTATCAGGGAGATCTTACTCAACAAAGGATAAATGAAAGGAAAAGAATGCCTCCTGAAGTAAATCTGTTGGATGTAGAAACCCAAGCTAGTAAAACCCTACACCAGCAGTTCATAACTTTTTGGTCTCAGGCTCTCTGTACATGCTCAAAGTTAAAAGAGTTTTTGTTTATGTATATCTTATCTAGCAAGAAATAAATTACTATATCAGAAATAAAAAGTTAAAATTTAAATATACATTAATTCATTAAAAAATAAGTCACATTTTAATATGATATTTTTATTTTAAAAAACCCTGTATTTTCCAAAACAAAAGTAATTTCGTGTCAAGAGTAGCACTTACATATTTTTGAAAACCTCTAATATCTGGCTTAACAGAAGACATATGGATGTCATATCAACTTCTGCATTCAATTTGTTGCAATATGCTGGTTCAGTTCAAGAATATGAAGAAAATCTGGACTCCCACAAATATGTAGTTGAAAAGGGAGGAGTATTTTAATAGCCTTTTCGGATAATTATGGATATTTTTCTTTGATAAAAACACACAAGTAGTTATTTCTCAAAGGTTAGTTGAAATGTGAAATCTGAAACCACATAAACAAAATTTTCATAGTAGTACCTTAAAATCCATTGGTTTATTTTGTACTTTAAAAGGATTATCTATGCATGGTTTTGTAACACCAAACATTGTTTATTAGAAAATACTGGTTCACTAAGTTATGCAGATCTTCCAAATGTAAACAAATTTCAGATAAAATACCAGAAATTATGTTCACTGATACACCACCTGATTTCATCTTTCAGGTACTGGGAACTATAGTGGTTACATGTTTTCAAAAATTCTAGTTTTCACTTGAAAGCTCAATTTTTATCACTGGCAATAATTACTATCAATTGTTTTTTCCTTGAAGTGACGGACTCACTGTGTTCATTTTCGAAAAAATATGTTACATATCCAAGTCTGAATAGCCATACTTTGCCAGACATTCTTTCAAGTAAAAATGATGTTCTATGAAAAAAAGTAGCTAGTTCTGCTTGCAACTCAAACAACTACACAAACGCTTTCCCTTGAATCAACCACTGTATTCTGGTATGCAGCAGAAGTGCTTTACTTGTACTTCCCAGTTCATCAGACAGTATTAAAAAATACACGAGACTCCCTAAAATTAGTAACTTTTACTGCTTCATCAAGGGAATACATCCTTAAGTGAAACTGGCATCACTTAAACTTCACAAACATAGTAGTGAAGATTATGATGAATATAGATAGCAATTTGGTGCCACTGCTTTGGTTCATACTAAGCGGCCAGCAGTTTTACCCATCCTTGCCTTTACACCACCACTGCAAGTGTCAACACAGCAGAAAGGGCAAATAACGTCTTAATATGATTATGAAAATATTTTAGACCTTACAGACTCCCTAAAAGGGTCTCAGCCACCCCCCAGGGTTCCTCAGATCACACTTTGAAAACCACTAATCCAACCACTAATCTCTTGAGGAATTTCTCTGTAAACAATGAACCCCTGTGACTACTCTAACTCAAGATACCAAGAGGAAAACGAACCAATCAACCTCCTAGAATAAGGAGTCTCTGAATGACAACAACTATGTGGTAGCTGGAAAGGCTTCTCATAGACAGGTAAGGGGAGACTGGAGATCTCTGCTTTCTGAAAAACAACTGACTTAGATGGTCAATAATTTTTTTCTCCCATTCCTACACCAAGAGTAGGAGAATCTATGACAAACCTCAAGTCAGAAGATGGAAAACAAATATAACAATGCTACTGAAAAGATTTTTATCAGAAAATTGGGATTTTTTAAAGAAAAGTTCTTCAAAATGTAAATCTTAATCTACTTCCATTTTATAAAAGCTGAAATAATTTATCTTTTTTATGAACAGTCAGATCCTGACCACATTACTGTTGTTATAAACACTACTTGTTTTAAATGAGAAAATTTCCATCTCTTTGAGTACACATAATTTACTAATACTTCATGTACAGAATTTGATACAATTCCAAGTGTTTCTGATTTGACAACAAAATCATAAAATCTTACAAAAGAAACAAAGAAACATCTATTTGCTTGCCATTTTATGTCCAATATCTAGCTCAGCTCTTGCATAAAATAAGATGTTCAGTAAACACCATTAACATTGCAATAGTTGAAATGGGTAAGAACACAGGTCTCCGGACAACTAGTACAACTCGTACTTTATGAAATCTATTTCACTGTTCTCTAGAACAACATCTCAAATAAACCCAAGGGAACTATTACAACTTATCCTGAGAAAATACAACATTACCTGTTATACTTTACATCTGAAAGGCCACTACAGACTCAGTGTTTCATATGTTCTCATTTGGATCACATTTCAAAATCAAAACAGAGAGCTTCATCATGCTCATTTTTAAATATGTGCCATCTGAGCCAAGCAGTAACTTCTATTCCTACTTTGAAGAATTGGCAATAACCACTTTAACTCAATCATCATACACTGACTGTGCTACTCTTATACACACTATACTAAATTTTCTCAGATGATTCAGAATGGTTCTTTATTTCCTAGTTCCTAAGTGTCTCGTAGTTGAGACACTTACTGCCTTATAAAAACTTGAGATATAAAGACCAAGAAGACTGTATATAGTACCTTTGATATTAATTTATCACCATAGCTTTTTCTTTTTTAAATGTTTCCTGTCAGTATGACTTTTATCATTGATTCTCTCACAAGAGCACAATGTAGAAAACTTCAAGTACTTGAACTATCTAGTTATTTAGATTCTGGATTAAAAAAAGAGATTAATCAAATTTAAACTAATTAAGGCCAGCAAGCACAAAACTGAAATTCAATCATAGAACTGGCATAAATGTAAAGAATATAAGTGATCAATTTAGGAACTCAAGCTACCTCAAATCACGTTTCATTTTAAAATACCATTATGAATATGACCTCATTTCATTGCATATAGTCATTCTGCAGAAAAACGTGACCTACCAAGAATACAGCCAAAGAAAATGGCCTTCTGTTGAAATATAAAGGATTTGAACTCGATATTCCTTAAAGTGGGATGTCAGTAAAGACTTTGGGAGGAGACCATGGGCTCCATCTTCTCTGGAGGTTTAAAAAGGAAAAGACTTTTCGAATGTCTGGGATGGCTTAGACTTGGCCTCACATTGGGCAACTTCCAGACAGAATCAGTTCAAAGGTCATTCTGACCCACCCAATTCAAGTCCCGTAGGTCAGTCACACAAACGAGTCATTAGCAAACTGCATCTTCTGCTCTGCCACCATCCAGGGAGTCCCTGCTTTGATAATTACCAACCTTACCCATGAAATTACCCTAACTGCTAATTAACGTGTCAGTTGTACAGAATTATTTCTTCCAGCTCCTGAAACTTTTGCTTCTCACTAGCGTCCTTTAATCCTGTTTTTCTAACATTACCAGAGAGGGAAACATTTTGTGGTACAGTCAGTATCTGCCCTCTTAACAATGCCCTGTTCCGTTATTCTATCCAAACATGGATTCCACTCTGAATTTCAGAAACAGTGGCAGGAAAAAAAAAAAAAAAAAAAAAAAAAAAACAAAAAACAGATAACACAGAAATTAGAGCTCTGAGGTTTAACTTAGGGCCAAAATCAAAAGAGAAGAGACAATTCAGAGAGAGGAAGGAAGAAGCTGAGAGGGTCGTAGTGTAGAACACTTACTTTTAGGAACAGAGTGTCCCTTAGACTTCTGGTGAGTTGCCCAGAGCCTCTTCAGTTTCAATCCAAATGACAATGCTTCTCTGAGTCCTCCTCAAGTAATGTTTCCACCACTAAAAAAACTGGATCTACAAGAGCTCAGATGTACTGGTAAAAAAATATCAGGGGCCCCCATATGGGCCTGAAGCCTCTTTTACACTAGGCCCACTTCTCTGTCCGGGGCCAACTCCCCTGTGCACTATATTCCTTCTTCTTCCAGGTGCCAGGTATTCAGCCTGTTTCTTCTCTTCTGAGCTGCCACCACCTACTCTATTTTCTCAGGGTTCCTCTAACCCCAAGACTGGCTGTGGAGTAGGACAACAGCTTCCCCCCTTCCTTGCTGTCCCTGCAAATAAACATATAGGCTCTTCTAGTTTCAGTATTTTTTCTAATGGCTACAAGAAAATAGAGAGGGAACAACAAAAAGCAACAACATCGTACCAGAGATTAAGATTATAAAATAATTGTCTCCACTTTAAAAGTCCCTGCCTGGAAAAACCACATTTTCTGAAAATTGCTTGAGTGTTTTAAGAAGCACAACGTACTAACATAGATATACAAATATATTCTAAACCAAATCCAACCTTATATAAAAAATAAAGATATTCTACTTTTCAAAATACTTAAAGCACGGGTCCAAAAATTGTTGCCATGTTCACTTTAGCAAATAGGTGCTTTTTTTTTTTTTTAATGGTCTATTCTATTTCTTGAATTTAGACATTTTAAAGTTTGCTTCTTAAAGGATATCATGAAAAATGCTCTACATATTTTATCCAATGTAAATGAGATTTAATATGTAAAAAGCATATTAGGATCCATGAAAAGACAAGTATGTGAAATGCAGCTAGCTTCTAACTAAGCAAATCTTAAAATTTATTTCCAACCATTCTGCCTCTATCTTTAAAAAAAAAAGTCATAAATTGTTGTAAATGGTGTTTTAAAACCTGGTTATCTCGTTTTTAGGATTCTAACTTCTACCGAATATATAAATCTAATGTCAATACCAAATAGGCCTTTTTTAAAGCAACAGTCTATCACATCAGTATACCTATACCCTTGAGTTTCTAACAGACTATTTTTTAATATCAAGGCACATGATATCTAAATATTAGCTATAAATCCCATGCTTACAATAAATTCCAAGGCTACTTTCCTATAAAGTGGAAGGAACTCTGTAACGAAGCGTTGGCAGATCAAGAACGTCAGACTTTGAATTTCCTGTATGATTTTCTTTATCCACTTAATCCACTAAGTGGTTTGTTTTTTTAAAGACTGAGCTATTATACTGTAGGCCTACAATAAAATAAAAACTGAAAATAGGCAGAGATCATTTCATCTCATTTGTATAGCCTAATAGATTGCCATTTCATCAAACTAAAAATACTCAAGATACTTTCAGTAAAAAAACAAAAAAAATGTGTCCCTGTGACCGGGCTCACCTCCAACTATTTATAAAATCTTAGAGAATAAGGTTAAAAATACTAACCGAAACGTTGATCTAACCGTTCCAGACATCTATATATAAAATACAGGAAGTTCAACCTATTGTGTATTCTAGAATCAAATACTTTTTCTTTCTTTGCTTTTGGAAGAACGAAATTAAATTCTACCTTTTGCTTTCTCCAGAGTGTCTCATGGTTGGTTTTTTTTTTTTTTCCCCCTTTGATTCCTAGAATCAAATACTTTTTCTTTCTTTTCTTTTTTTTGGAAGAACGAAATTAAATTCTACCTTTTGCTTTCTCCAGAGTGTCTCATGGTTGGTTTTTTTTTTTTTCCCCCTTTGATTCCTAGAATCAAATACTTTTTCTTTTTTTTTTTTTTTTTTTTTGAAGAACGAAATTAAATTCTACCTTTTGCTTTCTCCAGAGTGTTTCATGGTTGGTTTTTTTTTTTTTTCCCCCTTTGATTCCTAGAATCAAATACTTTTTCTTTCTTTTCTTTCTTTTTTTTTTTTTTGGAAGAACGAAATTAAATTCTACCTTTTGCTTTCTCCAGAGTGTTTCATGGTATTTGTTTTTTTTTTTTTTTCTCTCTCTCTCTTTGATTCCTACACACTAACACAACAATGCAGCCAACATTATTATACCCGGAATGGGAGGCCGGCGGGGGGGGGGGGGGGCATCACACCCAGCGATACGAATTACATCGCAGGAGCTAATGCCTCGCCTTAAATAATTTATTCTCTCTTGGCAGCAAAGTAACGTTCCGGCCTCTTCAATTACCGCTCGCCGCAAACCGCGGCTCGGGGCGCGATCAACGTGACCCAGTTCCTGTCGCGGCCGCCACCTCGCTCCCGCCGGGGCTGCGGTGTCACGGGAGGGGCGGCCTCCGCAGGGGCGGGGGCGGCGACGGCGCGCCGGGCAGGCCCGCGACTCACCGGGTGGAGGTGCCCTTCCGCACATCGCACATCATGCACTTGAAGGCCTCGGCGCTGTTCCGGAAGGTGCAGACGCTACAGTCCCAGTAGCCCTCATCCGAGGACGGCTTCGGCTGCCGCTTCGGCCTGCAGGACACAACCCGGACACGACGCGGCGCGGGGTCACCGGCAGGCCGCGCCCGGCGCTCGCGCCCCGCGGCCGCCCCCGCCCCGCCCCGCCCCCGCCCGCCCCAGGCCCGCGACCCCGCGGCCCCCCGCGGCCCCCGCGCCCCCCCGCGCCCCGCGCCTCCCCGAGCCCGAGGGAAGCCAGCGAGGGGGAGGGCGCGGCCGCAGTCGCCGCCGCTCTGACACCCGCGGCCGCCGCCATCGCGGCTCCATTGTGGGGCGGCCGGCGCCGGCCCCTCACACGCGGCAGCGGCAGCGGCAGCGGCAGCGGCAGCGGCGCCGCCCCCGGTGTGGCCCCGCAGCCCGGGCGGCGAGCGAGCCGGGGAAGCCCGGCGCTCGGGCCCCGCCGCCTGCGCACCGCCCGGGCCCCGTTACCTGGTGGGGCTCTTCTTGTCTCCCATGGCTTGGCTACCGACGCACGCCGAGCTCGCCGCCGCCGCCGCCGCCGCTCTGTTTGTCAATAAGGAGGATAATAAGCCGGGGCGGAAGCGGGCGGGGGAGGAGGAGGAGGAGGAGGAGGAGGAGGAGGAGGGAGGGAGGAGGGGGCGGGGAAGGCCGCAGCGCCGAGCTCGGGAGCCGCCGCCGCCGCCGCCGCCGCCGCCGCCGCCGGAGCCCACGCAGCCTCCAGCTGTCGGGGAAACTCCTGCCTGGGCGCACGTGACCCGCGCCGGCCAATCAGCGGCGGCGCCGGAGACTTCAAACGCGGCCAGCGCGGCCCAGCGCCCGCGGCCGGTCGGCGGGGGCGGCCGCCGCCGCAGCCTCCCCGCCGGGGCCGCCGCGTGACCCCTCACGGCCCGAGCTGGCGGCGGCTCCCGGAGGAGGAGGAAGAGGAGGAGGTGGAGCCGCCGCCGCTGCTGCTACTGCTGTGCTGCCGCCGCCGCCCCGCCAGCCCGCGGGACGACGGCCGCCCCGCTCGGGAGGACAGCCCGGCCGCCTCCTCAGGTAGGGCCGCGCGCCCGGCCCCGCCCGGGGGCTCACCTGGGGGAAGGCGGGAACCAGCCCGAGCGCGGGCCTTAAGGGGGGGGAGGGCGGGGACTTGAGATCCCAATTTCTCTGCACGCGAATCTCTGCCCAGAAGGTATCGTCGCCCTTAAATTAGAGGAAACGAAACCGAGGCCCGAGAGAGGTGAGGTGACCTCCCCCGTATTATTATATAATGAGAAGATGACAAAGGCAGGACTTTAACCTTGGTTTTAATTCCAAATGCATCCTTTTGCCCCCCCCCCCACCACTATTTACAATGGCTTTAAAAAAAAAACTCATAAACCCTTTTTCTTTCTCTCTCCCTCTCTCTTTTTTTTTTTTTTTTTTAAATAACGAGTTTACATATTCCCTGGAGGCTGCTGACTGAGAAAGGAACACGTCTCTCCCGAGCCTCGTTGCCTCCACATACCGGATGCGTCGACCTGGCCCCGCGAAGCTCCAGCCCTACTTCCTCAATCTATTAGGTAATCTGCAACCAGATTGAAAATAAAATGCAGACGACGTTAGGCCACCATCCGATCTAGCAGTTCGCTAAAGGCTCTCAGACTCCAGAGCCTGGCATTCAAGAATTTCCACTTTCTCCCTACTTCCCTCTCCCTATCCGACTCCCTCCTCCCCCCCCCCCCCCATCAGAAAAGCTGCCTCCTGGCGAAGACAGCGGATGAAACTCTTGTATTGAGTCCCCAAAACTCTTCCTTCGCCTAGGTGTGTGGCTTCCTTCTGCATATTTCCCTCTTCTCTCCGTTTGTACTGTCTCTACCCATCTCTCTCGGTTCACAGCGAGTCCGAATTCTGTGCAATAGTAACCCTAATAACTGAAAGAATCTGAATGTACTATAAAGGGACTAGTGAAGTCAGGAGTCCCGGGTTTTCAGCCGACTTTCCCGGTTCCTCCGCTGATGGACCTTGGAAATTGGGCTTCATTTCTGTGATTCTCAACCTCTTCATCTGCAAAATGTTACCTGTATTTATTACGAGGTTGTGTAATTAATAAAATAGCTGACAGGTTTTTTTTTTTTTTTTTTTTTAGCATTGCATGCCAGGCACTTTGCAGATCTCTTCACACAGATGCATTAAAAAAAAAAAAAAGGACTCAAAGTATTATGCAAATATCCTCATCAGGTAGCCTATCCCTTCATTTGAAAGACAAGGATCAAAAGGTGTTTTTTTTAATGAAAAGGGCGAGATTAGAGCTCAGATAGCTTCTTTATCTTTTACCAAACCATGGTTTCTGATTAACCAAATCAACCCAGTTTACAGCAGTCCCTGAACTCACTGCACCATGTGTACTTTTTGAAAGTGTCAGTTATCCAGACTCTGACCTCAAATTGGAAACCATGAGGAATATGATTGAGAAGAGTAAGCTAGAGGAGATCTAAGACCTAGTCCTCAATCTCTTAGTGATACAATGAGCAAACTTAGGTAAGTCTCTTCTGTAATATAAGGGAATTAAAACTATTTTTTTAAGTTTTTTTAGGAATTAAAACTATTACCTTAACTAAAGTCCCTTCCAAGTGTAAGGCATTATGATGTTTTAAAATTCCTCAACTAGATGGATCATCAAGGAGACTGGCAGGAACTGGTCTACTTATACATTGGCAACAATGTATTTTTAAGTCTAAAGAAAACCAAATCAGAGCTAAAACTGTCCCATGCTGCACGTCACCATTTCACTAGAATGCAATCTCCACCACTGGGAAGTAAACTCCACTTCTGAATTATTTAATCAGAAAGGGCTTGGTTTTATTTTTATTGTTATTTTAACTTTTATTTTTCATCTTCATCACTGCATGTCCAGCCCCTAGAATCCTAGAATAGTCTGACACCTAGTTGGTAGTCAGTAAATATTCTGAGAATGAATACATTCATTTACATTTATGTCCCAATTCTTTTTTTTAATAAATTATTTAAGATTTTATTTATTTATTCATTATAGACAGAGAGGGGCAGAGACACAGGCAGAGGGAGAAGCAGGCTCTATGCAGGGAGCCGGATGTGGGACTCAATCCTGGGTCCCCAGGACCACGCCCTGAGCCAAAGGCAGACGCTCAACTGCTGAGCCATACAGGCATCCCAATATGTGGCAATTCTTGAATGAGATAGGTTTTCCTAACAGGATTTACAGCCTGAGCATATTGTATGCAGAGGATGGTCAATCAAAGCTGAAATTTGTAACATCCCTTCCAACTGAACTTTTTACAATTCTGCAAAGTATGCTAACCCTTTTAGAAGAACTAGGAACCCAGTTTCTGTGGAATACAAAAGTACATGCCCTTGCACTAAACCAGCTGCCTCCCATTTATTGATGCTTCTTTTAGAAAAACCCCTTCAGGAAAAAAAGAAAAAGAAAAAAAAAAAAAGAAAAACCCCTTCAGGGCAGCCCCCGTAGCTCAGCGGTTTAGCGCTGCCTGCAGCCCAGGGTGTGATCCTGGAAACCCTGGATCAAGTCCCGCGTCGGGCTCTCTGCATGGAGCCTGCTTCTCCCTCTGCCTGTGTCTCTGCCTCTCTGTCTCTATGAGTAAATAAATAAAATCTTTAAAAAAAAAAAAAAAAAAAAAAAAAAAAAAAAAAAAAAAAAAAACCTTCCTGTAGCAGGTTTCCATAGAGAGAATAATACGGGAGCTACTCCTGTTCAGGTGTCTCTCTTCAGTACATTAACAATTCAATACTTTAGACATGCAATTCACTAGGGGCTCTTGTAAAACGACACAAGCACTTTAATAATAGTTTTAAGAATAAAGTCTTGGGGATCCCTGGGTGGCTCAGCGGTTTGGTGCCTGCCTTTAGCCCAGGGCATGATCCTGGAGTCCTGGGATCGAGTTCCACATCAGGCTCCCTGCATGGAGCCTGCTTGTCTCTCTGCTTGTGTCTGCCTCTCTCTCTCTCTCTCTCTGTGTATCTCTCATGAATAAATAAATAAAACCTTTAAAAAAATAAAGTCTTGAAATTTTCTAATGATTTGTCTTATACAAATTAAAATAATCCCTAGGTCATTGATATAATAATACTTGTTTCCATTCTAATATGCTTCCTAAAATGGCAGAGACGGAGAAAGTTACTGAAACTGCATGGGATCCTGTATACAGGTGAACAGTAATCTACCCTCTTGAGATGGATGAAGAGAGTGAGAGCCTCTTAGATCAAGAGACTGATGGTGGGATCCCAGAGACCCCAGGAGCTTCCAATTAGCCGTGAGTTTCTAGCAAGGAGGCAAACACAGAAATAAGAGCTCTGTGTTAAACTTTTCTATGTAGTTATTTGGCAAGAGGAGCTAATACCTGAAGTAAAACTGCAATGTGAAGAAGATGGTATAACTGAGGGAAAAATGAGCTACAAGTCTTCCCTGAGGGAACTTGGAATGAAGGAGAACAATAATTAACTGCAATTGTAAAACCAATCACATTTTAAAAGATTGATTTTTGGTGGTTTTGTTTAGTTGGTTGGTTTTATTTTTGTAAAGCAGAGGTACCTTTCCTGATTTTGTTCATTATAAAACTTATATGTTACCACTCCATTAGTTTCTAGGTACCAAAATAAAGCAGAGAGGTAGAGTGGTTTTAACAAAAGAAATTTATTTTCTCACAATTCTAGAAGCTATAGTGTGAAATCAGGGTGTCGGCAGGGTTGGTTTCTTCTGAGGCCTCTCTCACTGACTTCTAGATAGCCACTTTCGCTCTGTCTCCACATAGTCTTCTGTGTATGTCTGTGTCCTAATCTCTTCTTAGAAGGACACCAGTCATATTAGGTTAGGGCATCCCCTAATGACCTCATTTTATCTTAATTACCTCTTTGAATGTCCTATCCCCAAATATAGTCACGTTCTGATGTACTGGGGAATTAGAACTTCAACATGAAGCTGCAGGGAGGGCAGCCCGGGTGGCTCAGCCGTTTAGTTTAGCACCACCTTCGGCCCAGGGCGTGATCCTGGAAACCCAGGATCGAGTCCCGCGTTGGGCTCCCTGCGTGGAGCCTACTTCTTCCTCTGCCTGTGTCTCTGCCTCTGTGAGTGTGTCTCATGAATAAATAAAATCATTAAAAAAAAAAAAAAAGAATCTGCAGGGAGGACTGGCATAATTAAGCTTGTAACACCAGCATAAAGAGGTCAGCAAAGATTTTTTAAATTAACGTTTCCAGTGTATTCTTATAACATTACTAGTACGGTTCACAGTCCTCGTCTGAAGCCTTCAGGCTGGATAGATTTCATTAGTAAGACATTTTGGGATTTTCAAAAGGCATTATGGTACAAATACTACATAATTACATAACCCTCCAAGTGGGTTCTCAAATAGTGCCCCATAATCAAATGCATTAATATTTCTGTAAAATATTTAATATTCACCCCATGTGGGAAAATCCATAAATCACCTCACCTCAGTGCTACTCAGGTTTTACTACTGAATTATTACAAACCAGGTAAAATATGAAAATGCTTTCAGTTTTCAGTGATTTGTGGATTACAGGATTATAGAAAAAGGACTGTGCATTTGAAAGAACATGAGGACAAAATAAGATTGAAAAGATTAAGATTAAAAACAAACATTCACGCTCTTTTTTTTTTCCTTTTTGGTAAGTATACTCTTTAATCCCCATCCCCTACTACCCCGTCTCCCCTCACTTACCTCCCCTTGTGTAACAATCCATCTGTTCTCTGTATTTAAGAGTCTTGGTTTATCTCAGTCTCTCTCTTTTTTTTGTCTTTGTTCATTTGTTTTGTTTACTAAGTTCCACGTATGAGTGAGATTATATGATACTTGTCTTTCTCTGACTGACTTATTTTACTTAGATAATATACTGTAGCTCCATTCATGTTATTGCAAATGGCAAGATTTCCTTCTTTTTTATGGCTGAATGATACTCCATTGTGTATTTATACCACATCTTCTTTATTCATCTATCAATGAACGCTTGGGCTGCTTCCATAGTTTGGCTATGGTTAATAATGCTGCAACAAACTAGGGGTGCATGCATCCCTATAAATCAGTGTTTTTGAATTTGGGGGGTAAATACCCAGTAGTGTGATTCATGGATTATAGGATAGTTCTTTTTTTACTTTTTGAGGAACCTCCATTCTCTTTTCCATGGTGGCTGCACCAGTTTGGATTCCTACCAACCATGTACAAGGTCCCTTTTTCTCCACATCCTCACCCATACCTGTTGTTTCCTGTGTTTTTAGTTTAGCCATTCTGACAGGTGTGAGGTGATGTTTCATTGTAGTTTTGATTTGCATTTCCCTGATGATTGGGGATATTGGCATCTTTTCAGGTGTCAACCATTTGTGTATCTTCTTTGGGAAAATGTTCATGCTCATTTTTTTTTTAATTTATTTATGATAGTCACAGAGAGAGAGAGAGAGAGAGGCAGAGACACAGGCAGAGGGAGAAGCAGGCTCCATGCACCGGGAGCCCGATGTGGGATTCGATCCCGGGTCTCCAGGATCGCGCCCTGGGCCAAAGGCAGGCGCCAAACCGCTGCGCCACCCAGGGATCCCCATGCTCATTTTTAAATCGGATTATTAGTTTTTGGTGTTAAGTTGTATCAGTTCTTTATATATTTTGGATACTAACCCTTTATCAGATATGTCATTTGCAAACATTTCCTATTCGGTACGTTGCCTTTAAACTTTTTTTTTTTTAATTTTTATTTCTTTATGATAGTCACAGAGAGAGAGAGAGAGAGAGAGAGGCAGAGGGAGAAGCAGGCTCCATGCACTGGGAGCCCGACGTGGGACTCGATCCCGGGTCTCCAGGATCGCGCCCTGGGCCAAAGGCAGGCGCCAAACCGCTGCGCCACTCAGGGATCCCGGTACGTTGCCTTTAATTTTGTTGGTTGCTTCCTTCATCGAGCAGAAGGTTTTTATTTTGATGTAGTCCCAATAGTTTATTTTTGCTTTTATTTCCCTTGCCTCAGGAATCCTATCTAGAAAAATGTTACTATGGTTGATGTCAGACAGATTACTGCCTGTGCTCTAAGGATTATTTTTATATAATTATTTTAACTTAAATTTTAGGTAATTAGCATACAGTGCAATATTGGTTTCTGGAGAATTCAGTGATTCATCACTTACATACAACACCCAGTGTTCATCATAACAAGTGCCCTCTTTAAAACCCATCACCCACCCATGTCCCTCCATCAACTGTCAGTTCTCTATCATTAAGTCTCTAATGGGGCAGCCTCGGTGGCTCAGCGGTTTAGCACCGCTTTCAGCTCAGGGAGTGATCCTGGAGACCAAGGATCAAGTCCCACATCGGGCTTCCTGCATGGAGCCTGCGTCTCCCTCTGCCTCTCTCTCTCTCTCTCTTTCTCTGTATGTGTGTGTGTGTGTGTCTCTCTCTCATGAATAAATAAATAAAATCTTAAAAAAAAAAGAGTCTTTAATGGCTTGTTTCCTCATCCCCTTTTTTTCTTCCCCCATTTGTTCCCATTTGTTCATCTGTTGGTTTTTTTGTAATATTTTATTTATTTGAGAGAGAGTGTGTGTGTGGACAAGCACAAGCAGGAGAGAGAGAGAGGGAGAAGTAGAAGCAGACTTCTCTCACTGAGCAGGGAGCCTGATGCAGGGCTCAATCCTAGGACCCTGGGATCATGACCTGAGTTGAAGGCAGATACTTAACTGACTGAGCCACCCAGGAACCCCTGTTGATCTATTTCAGTTCTTAAATTCCACGCATGAGTGAGATCATATGGTACTTTTCTTTCCCTAACTTATTTCACTTAGCATAATACACTCTAGCTCCATGTACTTCATTGCAAATGCAAGATCTCATTCTTTATGATGGCTGAGTAATATTCTGTTGTGTGTGTGTGTGTGAATATATATATATATATATATATATATATATATATATATATATGCCACATCTTCTTCATTCATCAGTCGATAGACATTTGGGCTCTCTCCATAATTTGGCTGTTGATGATGCTGCTATAAACGTTGGGGTGCATGTACCCCTTCTAATTTGTATTTTTGTATCCTTGGGTAAATACCTAATAGTGCAGTTGCTGGATTGTAGGGTAGTTCTATATGTAACTTTTTGATCTTCAGGGGTTTTTATGGTTTCAGGTTTCACATTGAGGTTCTTAATCTATTTTGAGTTTAATTTTGTGTGTGGCAAAAGAGAGTAGTCTAGTTTCATTCTTCTTCATGTAGCTGTCCAGTTTTCCCAATACTATTTGTTGAAGAGAGTCTTTTTCCCATTGTATACTGACTCCTACTTCATCAAAGATTAATTGACCATGTAATGGTGGGTTTATTTCTGGATCTTCTATTCTAGTGATTTATGTGTCTATTTTTATGCCAGTGCCATACCATTTTAATTACTGCCACTTTGTAAAGTAACTTTAAATCTGGAATTGTGATACCTCTGGTTTTGTTTTTCTTCTTCAAGATTGCTTTGACTATTTGAGGTCTCTTGTGGTTCCATACAAATTTTAATATTGTTTGTTCTAATTCTATGGAAAATGCTGTTAGCATTTTGATAGAGATTGCATTAAATCTATAGATTGCTTTGGGTAGTATTATAGACATTTTAACAGCATTTATTCTTCCAACTCATGAATATGGAATGCTTTTCCATTTCTTTTTGTTGTCCTTATTTCTTTCATTAAGCATTTTATGGTTTTCAGAAAACATTCACACTCTTTGACACAACAATTCCACTTTGGGGAGTATATCCTAAAGATACAACTTGAAATGCATAAAAAGTTTTTACACGAAGACAGCCATTGCAGTTATTTTAATAAACATTGAAAATAGCCTAAATGCCCATAATAAAAGGACTAGTTAAGTAAATTATGATCTAACCAAAGGATTGGATTTTAAGCAGTCATTAGAAACTATGTTGAGGATGTGAGGGCACCTGGGTGGCTCAGTGGTTGAGCATATGCCTTCAGCTCAAGTTGTGATCCTGGGGTCCTGGGATTGAGTCCCACATCGGGCTCCCCATGGGGAGCCCACTTCTCCCTCTGCTTATGTCTCTGCCTCTCTGTGTGTCTCTCATGAATGAATAAATAAAATCTTTAAAGAAAAAAAAGAAACTGTTGAGGATATGAATAGACATTTTTTTCAAAGTAGATATGCAGATAGCTAACAGATTTGTAAAAGGATGTTTAACATCACTAATCATCATGGAAATGCAAATCAGAACCACAGTTCTGATCACCCCACACCTGTTAGAATGGCTATTATCAAAAAGACATGATGTAAGTGTTGGTGAGAATATGTAGAAAACGGAACCCTTGTGAACTGACAGTAAGAATGTAAATTGATGTAGCCACTATGGGAAACAATATAGAGGTTCCTCAAAAAGTTAAAAATAGAACTACCACATGATCCAGCAATTCCACTTCGGGGTATTTATCTGACGAAAATGAAAATACTAACTTGTAAAGATAACTGTACTCCTATGTTCATTGCAGCATTATTTGCAATAGCCAGGATAGGGAAACAACCTAAATATCTATTGACATGTGAATGGAAAAATAAAATGTGAGATATATATACACACACATACACATGCAATTACATACACACACACAGCAATATTTTATACGTACACATGCACACACATACACCACACCATAATGGAATATTATTCAGCTGTAATGAAGAATGAAATCTTGTCATATATAACAATGTGGATGGACTTTCAGGGTATTATGCTAAGTGAAACAAGTCAGAGAGAGAAAAATACTATATGATCTCACTTATATGTGGAGTCTTACAAAATAAAAACAAACACCAAGCTCATAGATACAGAAAACAGAGTGATTCTTGTCAGATGCAGGGGTTTGGTGGGTAAGCCAAACAGTTGAAAGGAACCAAAAGGTTAAACTTCCAGTTATAAAATAAATAAGTCCTGGAGATGTGTAGCATTGTGACTATAGTTAATAACACTGTATTGAACTTTTGAAAGCTGCGAAGATTAGGATCTTAAAATTTCTCATAAGAAAAAAAGAATTCTTTGATTCTTTATGGTGACAGATGTTAACTAGACTTATTTTGGCAATCATTTTCCAACATATACAATTTCCTGTTGAACGTTATCCACTATTAATGAATTCTGTGTTCTATCATACTATTTGATTTGAGGAAGACAGATGAGAACCAACATGTAGAAATAAGAGGCTATGTTGAAAGCAGTGCTGGGCTGGTTTGGAGTAAAGAACAAATACAGGAAGAGTAGAGTCATGATTGGTGGGGCTATTTTTAAGGCCAGACCTTGGGATTAAATAGGGAACCATTCAAAAGGCTTAGGATCAAAAAAACAAACAACAACAACAACAACAACAACAACAACAGGCTTAGGATCTAAGGAGGGAGAGATATGGTGAGGATTCAGAATGCCAGGAGCTGATTGTAGACAAAGAGTCATCCTGCACTGAAATGCAATTGAAGTTGTTTCCAGGCTTTAATTCGCTCTAAAGTAGGTCCACTCACCCTCTAATGCTAGTGTCTTTGATGGAGTCATGTGAAGCCGGTTCTGCAGATGTTGGTAAAACTGGCAATTGGATTCAGCTTCTACTACAGAAAGGAATTGCTTCGGCTGGGAGCAGCCCTCAGAGAGGCAGGGAGCAGACTGGAAAACAACAAAAAGGCAACAAGAAGGTGAGAAACAAGTACCTTTTTCTTCTTTAAAGATTTTACTTATTTATTCATGAGAGATACAGAAAGAGAGGCAGAGACATAGACAGAGGGACAAGCAGACTTCCTGTGGGGAGCTCGATGTGGGACTCTATCACAGGACCTCAAGATCATGCCCTGAGCCAAAGGCAGATGCTCAACCACTGTGCCACACAGGTGTCCCACAAGTCCCTTTTTCCTTCTGCCTTTTAGTCTCCTGCTGGCACCCCCTACTGGCATGGCCCTCTAACGAAGCTGAAAGGTGGTCCCACCAGCACAGTGCCAGCTCCAGGATCACAAAGCAAGTATAGGGCAGCCCCGGTGGCTCAGCGGTTTAGCGCCGCCTTCAGCCCAGGCATTATCCTGGAGACCCGGGATCGAGTCCCACATCGGGCTCCCTACATGGAGCCTGCTTCTCCCTCTGCCTGTGTCTCTGCCTCTCTGTGTGTGTGTGTGTGTGTCTCTCATGAATAAATAAATAAAATCTTTGAAAGAAAAAAAAAACAATTCCTAAAGGATCTGGTGCCAGGGTTTAAAAAAAAAAAAACACAAAGCAAGTATAGAGTGTGGTTTTGGGGGTGACAGACAATGACTGAATAACTGCCAGTGACCCTCTGATGACTCAGCATCCACACAAATGCTTCTACGTATGTTTAAACATCCATACAATAACAAGACTTCTCTCTTTTGCCCTAGATGCAGCCATCCTGTGTACAAATACATTCTCATCCTTCCCTAAAAAGGCAGAGACACAGTACCCCAACAGTCATGGTGCCATTATCTGGGAGTCAATGACATCATCTATCTCCATGCCTTTTTAGTTACTCCTTAAATTCAGTCACAGTCTTATCTGATTTTCTGTTATTAAAGACTAAATTTTAAAGTTAGCCTCCAACAAAACTTGTAACCAAATAATATAAGGAGAAAGAGAAAGAAGAAAATAGTTCATATTGACAAATATACATACTACAAGCTCACATGAAACAAGCAATAAAGAAAAATATATAAAAAGAAAAAGAAAAATATATAGTTGCTGCAATCCTCATTTCTGTAACTGGTCATGGAGCATACTTGATATTTACAACTTTTTTCCACTAACCGTTCTGTAATTTATGTTTCCTTTTTCCTAAGTCAGGCATTTAGCCAGTCTATACATTGTACCTGATGGGGTGACCCAAACCTTCATTCCTGAGTGCTCAGTGGTCCTGCCTTGGTTTGGTTGCTGAAATTTCCATTAACTTTTGCTACTGGACATTGAAGTACTAAGAGATGCTCTCATGAGTATCGTGGGTTGAGTACTGTGTCTCAGCAGTTAATCAGTTAATCAACTTAGTTTTCTCTTTGCAACCAGGATCAGTATCCCCATCCGATAAAGTAACTCCCCTATTTATTTGATGGTTCAGTGGCATGAGGAACATTAAACATCCACCTGTCAGCTTTATCTTCTAACTCAATAGAAGAACTATTACTGTGACCTTCATGGAGGCATTCCTACCCTGGGAGTCAAGAGCTCCAGACCAGCAGAGTTTGATGTTACAGAGATGGAAAGAAAAAATTCTGCAGGCATGTTTTTAGGCATTATAGTGAGAAAAGCCACTTCTAATTCCATTTCTTGATTCCTAGATTTATTCTGGCTATGGAAAATATAGCAAAACATACTGTCTTCTGATTCAAAGTATATACTATATCTTATAAGAACCACATTTTTTTCAGAATATGATCTCTAAACCGACTGAATCTTGAGTAAGCCATTCCACTGTTCTGTTAGGTCAGATACTTCTGGGAGACAGAGAATGTGATGTGACCAGTGAATTTCATGGGCATGAGTCCATTGCTGCACTTCTTTTGCTGTGAAGGAAGTTCCTTAACAGAAGCAATGTTGTACAGAATATAATGAAAATAGATAAGACACTTTATGAACCCACAGATGACGGTGCAAGAAGCAGCATTATAGACAGGGAAGGCAAATCCATATGCAAAGTATGTGTCTATCCCAATGAAAACATCTCTTTTTTATTTCCATGAGGGAAGTGGTCCAATATGACCAACCTACCACCAGGTGGCTAGCTTGTTCCTTCAAGGAAGGGTGCCAAATAGGAGACCCAGTGTTGGTCTGTGCTCTCAGCTAGTTAGGTGCTCAGCAGTAACAGTGTAGCAGGCTACAAAGATGATAGTACTGAACTCATGTAAAGCCTCTATTCCAGACAACATGGCCATTTTGTACATGGGTCCATTAAGAAAGCACTAGGGTAGTTAGTTGATGGACATCAAGAGAGCATCGTTTTGTCCATCAGATGATGCCTTTTAGTGGGTGTTTGCATCTTCACACTGTGGCCCATTCTGAGAGGTCCATCCACATACCTCTTTCCCCAGACCTTGTATCAGTCTTCCAATCTTGTCCTCTCCAAGTCCCTGACCATTCAACCACTGTAGATCCATACTTCTGATCATATTTTAGTCCAGACAAGGTAATCATGTGTGTTGCTCTAAATTATATATAAATTATACTAATGCCCCTTCAGGGCCACCTCTCAATGGGACTATAATGATGCAACCATCCACTTCTTGTCGGTGCCAATAAATCATGTAGAGCTATTCGTAAACCAGTCCTAGTTTTTCCTCCTCCATCAAACAATTGTAAGAAACTTCTTATAAGGCCATAGATGTGGATTGAAAGAGAGAGGAAGAGTCACTATTAAAGGAATCTGCATTCATTTTCTTGTGTTTTTCAATTCTGCTCAAATCTAACATATTATATGCCATTTCCAATTGATGTTGCTTGCTGCCATGCACACCGAACCTTATGACTTACTTAGTGGTCCGCATTGCACTCATTTCATAAAGAGATGCTCAGTTAATATTGTCACTTGATGTCTCATGGTTAGGCATTCAGTCTCTATCCAGAGCTAAATACCAAGGCAGGAACTATTTCTCAAAAGGAGAATCATTATCTGTAGAAGAGGGGATGGGTTTGCTCCAAAGCCCTAGGAGTCTGCACTGTGATTTCCCTTTTGTGCAAGGGATATCCATTTACTATATAATAGAGTGAATAGCTATTGAGTATTAAATATTCTTACAGGTAATTTCATTTTCTTGTTAGAAAATCTTGTTAAAAATGTGTTTTTTGATCTGTTGGTCTTCCTCAATATTCTATTTTAGTTTTTATTGTTTTCATTGTTTATGTTTATTTTTCCATCACTTTCCTATTGTGCTTTTCTTACATGTTTCTTCTTTTGTTTTCTACAGATACTGCCCTTTGAATAGATCGCTTCCAATTTTTCCTCTTTTAGTTTTCTATTTGATACACTTCTCCTTAGATTTTCTTTTTTTCTTTTTAATGATTTTTTAAAGGATTTTATTTATTTATTAACGAGAGACACAGAGAGAGAGAGAGAGGCAGAGACATAGGCAGAGGGAGAAGCAGCTCCATGCAGGGAGCCCAATATGGGACTTCATCCCAGAACTCCAGGATCACGCCCTGAGCCAAAAGCAGACGCTCAACCTCTAAGCCAACCAGGCGTCCCTCTCCTTAGATTTTGTATACTTCATTCTCATATCCACTTTTATCTCCCCATTTCCTTTAAATTCTATTTTATTTCTACTAGTTCTTATTGGTGCCATTTTAAGTTTTTAGCACATACCCCGGGACAAGATTTTTACATTTATCTTTATAGAGTTTAGTGGATTCCAATGGAAAAACTTGCACAGTATATAAGAATATTTATATAGTATGGTTGGATTAGTCATTTAAGAAGGTCAAAATTATATGATTGATACAGCTGGAAATCAGAGGTTCCCAAAATGAAGAGATTTGTGTTCTTTAGAGTCATTTTGCATCACTAGCTCTTTTGAGTACGCTTACAAATCTGTATGTATAAATATGAGGAGAGTGTGGGGAAAGCAACTCCATGTTTATATCCTATAGCCATGTAAGTAAATGGTGTTATATTTATTATAAAGAGGAACATGTTAATAAACTCCACAGTTGTAAAGATTTCATCCTCAATCATATGTTAAGTAATTTTACAAGCTTCCAGCACAGAATATAAATACTGTAGCTACACTTAGAACACCTAATAAAATCAAGTATATTTTAAACATTTTTATACTAATATGTTTGACCCAGAAAAATCTATAACATATCTGAAAAAGTTTTAAGTACCCAAAGTCTTTCTGCCAACAGCATAAACACAGCTGCAATGTCAAATTACTCAGCGGTGAAAATACTGTTTTCCTGAGATACAATCTTGGAGACAGATGTTTAAGGAGAAATTCCAATCTGTTATCATATATAGCTTCATAAAAAACTGATTGAACAAGCATCATTTCTTGCAGTAATTTAAATATATCTCCAGGAATTCCTACAGGGATTTCTTGCAGCAAACACATTACTATATAAATAATACATTTCATTAGTATATTCTATAAGCAAATAATCTTATTTTAGTGATATACTTAAGTAACACTTGAGTAACATATTTTACATATTATATATTACTTGACATTTCTCAGATTAAGTATATTTTAAATTTTTAATACGAATACATTTTGGCAATAAGCAAGATGAAATTATTTGCTTGCCAGTGGTTACGTGCATTATCCATAGCCAGAATGCCTGGATTCAAATTCTGGCTCTGAAACTTGCTGTGTTATCTTAGACAAACTATTTAACCTATGCCTCAGCTTTCACATCTATGAAATGAGGCTAATAATAATCTATGTACTTACGGCATTATTATGAGGGTCAAATAATATATGAAGAGCCCTTAGAAACAATGCTTAGCACTTACAAGTAATATTAATGACCTTGCCGTTTTTCTGAGGTTGCTCAATGGAATGACTAGAGCCAGACTCATAGTTTCCAATACCAGCTTTATAGCCTGTCACCTCCGTAACAATATTTAACCTTTTCATTTTTCATTTTCCTAAAATGAGAATAACACTTGCCTCATAGAATTATTGTGGGTTGATATACATAAAGTACTGTGGCTTATACACAGTAAGTTCTGTACAAATGTATGCTTCTACTAGCAGCCCTTGCTTACCCTGAATGCCAGTGAAGCTTGAAAGTCCTTAAGAATTTAGTGGAATTTTTAGGTAGCCCATTTTTAGGTAACTCCTCCTGGATTCCTCCTGTCAAGGTTCTCCATGCCTTTCCAGGCAACTGGAAGTTTACAGTTAATTATTTATATTTTAGATGAAAACAACAAGGACAGAGATATAGAATCAGCTGAAGGTGGTAATGTATTGGAGTTGGCTCTGGTTCTCCTACTCTGGAACTGTTTTTTACCTAAGTATTTTTTGTGTCTAAATATTTGTCAAAGTTTCACTTAGCTTCTCTGATCCTCAATCTTCTCACTTGTAAAATCAAAGGATTGTTATTCAGAAGTCTCTCCAGTCTCTTCTGGGTGTAAAATTCTGAAACTCTAGCATTCTATCCATAAGATAGATGGCATTATGGATGGCATTTGGGTGTGGTGTGGTCTGAGAGACAGGATCTTAGTTGCTATTTGAATCAAGTCCATAGCTGAAATACCACTCACTGTTGGTAGCAGCTGCTTAAACTATGGGTCTCTATAAATCCTTTAACTTCTTGTTATTATGGAGGAAAATAACCAAAATAAATTGGAATGTTTATAATAATATGTATATAAAATAATAATAATGATAATATGTATATCTCCGATTAAACTGCTATATAACTCCTGAACTACTTTGAAAAAACAGAGCTGTATACAGGTTTTTGAAAGGTTCTAAAATCCTTACAAATCCAAGCATAAATTTTAAGTTTAAATGAGGAAATATATATTTGTAAAAGTTCTTCACACAGTACATTTTACAAATGCAAGATGTGATCATGTATAAAAGCAATCTGGTCTTAACCCTATTTGAATAGAAGAACTTTATAACAAGTCCTAGAGATGGAAACCTCTGATTATTTAGCAAGCATATAGAAGTCCCTGATTCCAACTGACATCAAAGCGTTTCTACATGATAAGATGTCCAAGTAAGATTTCATGTATATGAAGTCATGCCAGTTGCTAGGAGGATAAGCAGCTTTACTTTGATGGTTTAGAGTTTCCATATTTACTTTCAGCTCCTCTGCCAGAGGCACATACTTTTTTATTCCCCTCTGCCTCCAGATAAATTTCTAAGATATTTTTAATAGCAAGGCATTTTTTCCCTACTGCTTTTTTATTTTTATCGGATGATAGAATAACTAATCTGTTGGAAAATTTTGTTCATTATTATGGCCCTTGGTATATCATGTAGTGGTTAATTCTATAGTATCCTTTAAAATATGGCTTCGGTTTATCTTTGCAGTAATATAGTGATCCATTTGCTAAAACATATTTGAAGGACAAGTTTTGGTGCAAATTAGTGCAAAACTACAGTATCATGTCTGGCATAATGTTTACTACATTAGTACATCTCTCCACATACTCTGCAGCACCCATCTTGTTTTTTTTTTTTTTTAAATGTGCTTCTTGATCATATATTCATTGTTTTACTAATCAACTGCAATAGAACTCCAGGATTATTATTAGCTAGGCTTTTCATGATAATATATGTACTTATTTTTTTAATTTTATGTTTCAATTTAATACAGTAAAATTCACTGTTCTGTGGGTTTCGACTAATGCGTAGAGCCACATAATCACCCCAATGGTCAATATGTGGAACAGTTCCATAACCCAAACACTTCCCTCTGGCAGCCCCTTTGCAGTCAACCCTCCGATCTCTAACCTCTGGCAACTACTGATCTGGTCTCCACCTATAGAGTTACCTTTTCCAAAATGTCATATAGTGTCATACAGGTCAATGTATGTAGCCTTTTGGGTCTGGCTTCTTTCACTTAGAATAATGTGTTCAAGATTCATCAATGCTATTGCTTGTGTTGATAGTTTGTTTCTGGGTGCCTGGGTGGCTCAGTTGGTTAAGCATCTGTCTTCAACTCAGGTCATGATCCCAGGGTCCTGGGATCAAGCTCCACATTGGGCTCTTTGCTCAGCAGAGTGTCTGCTTCTCCCTCTCCCTCTGCCACTCTGCCTGCTTGTGTTCTCTCTGTCTCTCTGTCAAATAAATAAAATCTTTAAAAAAATAGTTTGGTTCTTTTTATTGCTGAGTAGAATTCCATACGTATATGTATCATATCCCAATTTGATTGTCCATTCCGCAGTATAAGAACTTAAGAGTTGTCTCCAAATTTTGATGATTATGGATGAAGCTGCTGTCAACATTTGCATTCAGAGTTTTGTGTGAATATAAGTGTTAACTTATCTTGGGTAAGTACTTAGGACTGGGATTGATGGGTCAATGGTATTTTATCTTTAAATTTGTCAGAAATTGCTTTGGAAACTTCTTTCCAAAGACGCTGTGCCATTTTGCATTTTCACCAGCTGTGTATGAGAGTTTTAGGTGCTCCAAACACTCATCCACACTTGGTATTGTCAGTCTTTTTTTTTTTTTTTAATCACAGCCATTCGTGTGGGTATATAGCAGCACCTCTTTGTGGTTTCAATTTGTGTTTCCTTTATGACAAACAATTTTTTCATGAGTTTATTACCCATTTGTATGTCTTCTTTTTTTTTAATTTCGAAAATGCATTTTTAAATTGCAGTCTAATATATAACATTATATTGGTTTTAGATTTACAGCATAATGATTTGATATACACTGCAAAATGATCACCACAATAAGTCTAGTTACCATCCATTTCATACAAAATTACACATTTTCTTTTGTGATGAGAATTTATAAGATTTACTTGCTTACAACTTTCACATATGCAATACTGTATTATTGACAGTTGTCACCATGCTGTACATTATATCCCCATGACTTATTTTATAACTGGAAGTTTGTACCTTTTGACCGTATATCTTCTTTTTTTATATATATTTTTTATTTTTTTAAGATTTTATTTATTTATTCATGAGAGAGAGGCAGAGACACAGGCAGAGGGAGAAGCAGGCTCCACTCAGGGAGTCTGATGTGGGATTTGATCCCGGGTCTCCAGGATCAAGCCCTGGGCCAAAGGTAAGTGCTAAACTGCTGAGCCACCCAGGGATCCCTTCTTTTTTTTTTTTTTTTTTTTTTAAAGATTTTATTTATTTATTCATGAGAGACACAGAGGGAGAAACAGGCTCCATGCAGGGAGCCTGATGTGGGATCCTGGATCCCGGGATCACACCCTGGGCCGAAGGCAGATGTTTAACTGCTGAGCCATCCAGGTATCCCTTGACCATGTATCTTCTTTAGTGAAGTCTGCTCAAAACTTTTAAGCGGCCAGCCTTTAATTTCAGCTTAGGTCATGATCTCAGGGTCCTGGGATGGAGGCCCACACTGGGCTCTGCACTCAGCAGGGAGTCTGCTTAAGGATTCTTTCTTCCTTGGACACCGGGGTGGCTTGGCAGTTGAGCATCTGCCTTCGGCTCAGGGTGTGATCCTGGAGTCCTGGGATGGAGTCCCATATTGGGCTCCTTGCGAGGAGCCTGCTTCTCCCTCTGCCTGTGTCTCTGCCTCTCTCTCTGTGTCTCTCATGAATAAATAAATAAAATCTTAAAAAAAAAATTCTTCCACTCCCTCTGGCCCTCCTCCCACTCACATGCACTCTCTCTCTCCCTCTCAAGTAAATAAATCTTTAAAAATAAACTTGGTATTTTCTTATTGCTAAGATATTTAAAATTATAGTAAACATACATATTTAACTTTTCAACCATTTGTAAATATATACTTTGTTGATATTAAATGCATGCACAATGTTATGTAACTATCATTACTATCTATACCCAAAACTTCATCACTCCCAACAAAACTCTGTACCTATTGGACACTAACACTCTCTTCCTCCTTCATCCCCTATTTCCTAGTAACTTCTCTACTTTTTTTTTTTAAGATTTTATTTATTTATTCATGAGAGACACCTAGAGAGAGAGAGAAAAAGAGAGAGAGAGAGGTCGAGACACAGGCAGAGGGAGAAGCAGGCTCCATGCAGGGAACCTGACATGGGACTTGATCCTTGGTCTCCAGAATCAGGCCTGGGCTGAAGGTGGCGCTAAACCACTGAGCCACCGGGGCTGCCCAACTTCTCTACTTTCTATATCAATTTTTCTATTCTGGGTGCCTCATATAACTGGAATCTCATATCTGGCTTATTTCCCTAAGCATAATTTATTTGTTTATAAATAATTATAAACATAATTTGTTATGTTTGAAAGTCCATTCATGTTGTACCATATATCAAAATTTCTTTCCTCTTTATGGCTGAATAATATTCCATCATATCTAATTACTGAGTTCTATTTGTGTTCTGTTTATAAGTCTTTTATTGGTTATATACTTATATACAAATATATATAAACAAATATCTATATATTTGTTTATATCTATATATCATATATTTGTTTATATCTATATATCTATATATCTATATATCTATATATTTGTTTATATCTATATATCATATATTATATTATATGTATAATATATATTATATATATATATTATATTATATATTATTATATATATTATATATAATATATATTATATATATTATATAATAATATAATATATTATATTATGATATATATCATATATTATATTATAATTATATTATATATTAAATATATATTATATATATATTATTAATATATATTATATATTATCATATATTATATCTATATATTTGTTGATATCTATATATCAATATAGTATATATTGGTTATATACTTATATACAAATATATATAAACAAATATATATATACAAATATCTTCTCCTGATTTGTTTCTCTTTTCATTTTCTTTTAAGTTTTTCAAAGAGGAAAAAAATTAATTTTGATGAAGTCCAATGTATGAATTTTTCCTTTTTTTTTTTTTTAAAGATTTATTAGTTTATTCATGAGAGACCCAGACTGAGACAGAAAGGCAGAGACATAGGCAGAGGGAGCCTGACACAGGACTTGATCCTGGATCCTGGGATCATGACCTGAGCCGAAGGCAGGCGCCCAACTGCTGAGCCACCCAGGCTTCCCTTTTTTTTTTTTTTTTTTTTTTTTAGATTTATTTATTTATTCATGAGAGACACAGATTGAGGGAGGGAGGCGGAGACATAGGCAGAGGGAGAAGGAAATTATTCCTTTTAAGGACCATGATTTTGATGTGTATCTAAGAACTCATTTCCTATCCCAGTGTCATAAAGATTTCCTTCCATGCATTCTTCTGATATTTTTAAGAAATATTTAGAAGAAATGCTTCTTAGAAGAAATTTAAATATTTTAAGTAGAAATACTTATATAAAGGTCTGTGATCCATTTTGAGCAAATTTTTATATAAAGTGCTTGGTATAAATCAAGTTTATGTTTTATATAAATCCAGTTGTTCCAAGACAATTTTTTGAAAAGACTAGTCGTTCTCCATTGTATTGCCTTTGCATCATTGTCAAAATCAATGGGCTGTATTTTTGAGGGTTTAATTCTAGACTGTATTATGTTCTGTTGATCTATGTGTCTATCCTTTTGCCAAAACCACACTGTCATGATTATTGTACATTTATAGTAAGTCTTGAAATCAGATAGTGAGTCTTCCAACTTCTGTTTCTTGTTTTGGCTTTCGTAGCCCCTCCCTCTGTCTTTACATGTAAATTCTAGAAACAGTTTGTTAGTATCTACAAGAAAGAAATTATTTTTTTTTAGAGAGAGAGCACATGCATATATGGGGGAGGGAGGTTGTTCAGAGGGAACAGGAGAGAAAATCTTAAGTAAATTCCAGGCCCAATGAGGGACCACACATGAGGTTTGATCTCACAATCCTGAGGTCATGACCTGAGCCAAAGTCAAAAGTCGGACGCTTAACTGACTGAGCCACCCAGGTGCTCTGATATCTATAAGAAATTCTGTTGGGATTTATTGGAATTGGGGTGAATTTATAGACCAACTTGGTGAGAATTGACATCTTAGCATTTGTGATTATTTTTGGATGCAACTATCTGATCCTAAACTTTTGCAACAAATCCTTCACTTCTACTACATTTAACATGATATTGTCTTCTACTAAATATAACATGGTATTGTTTTATCTTGGCTAACCTAATACAGGTATTTAAAATGAAGTTCTTCATGTATCAATTGAATTGTTTCCAGGTGATTTTGTGTTATAGTAGATTATTTTCCACTATGAAATTTTAGTAATGCAAAGCTATGGTCATTTTTATTTATTATTTAAATATATTATTATTATTATTAAAAGGCTGATGATTTTTCTTTGATTTTGGAACTATTTAGATCTTTACATGAGCTAAAATCTTTGTTTATTGATTAATTGATTGTGGTAAAATATACATAAAATTTACCATTTTAATCATTTTAAGTGTATAGTTTAGTAGCATTAATTACATTCACATTGTTGTATAGTCATTACCACCATCCATCTCTAGAACTTTTTTCATCTTCCCAAATGGAAGCTATTAATTAAATTATTATTTAATGACTCCTCATTCCCTTTGTCCCCTAGCCTTTAGCAACTATACTCCACTTTTTCTATGAATTTGACTACTCTAGGTTCATTCTACAAGTGGAGTCATAAATTATTTGACTTTTTAAAAAAGATTTTATTTATTTATTCATGAGAGGCACAGAGAGAGAGAGAGAGAGAGAGGCAGAGACACACGCAGGGAGCCTGACATGGGACTTGATCCCGGGTCTCCAGGATCACGCCCTGGGCTAAAGGCTGCACTAAACCGCTGGGCCACCGGGGCTGCCCATTATTTGACCTTTTGTTACTGGTTTATTTCACTTACCATAATGTCTTCAAGGTTCATCCATATTGTGGCATATGTCAGAATTTCCTTCCTTTTAAGATTGAATAATATTCCATTGTGTGTATATACCATATTTTTTTATCCATTCATCCACTGATGGACACATTGATGGATTGCCCCTACCTTTTGGCCAATGCGATTAATGTGGCTATGACTATGGATGTACAAATACCTGTCGAAGTCCCTCTTTTCAATTATTTTGGGTATATCTCAGAAATGGAATTGCTGGATTGTATTTTATGTTTAATTTTTTTTCTGAGGAACCACTGTACTATTAAGCTGAAATCTTAAAAGAATGTTTTACTTATTTAATATCCTTTTTATGTGTTATTGCCAAATTTATGGGAAATATTTAGGAAACAAATTGGATTATAGATATTAATAGACAGTAGTGTGGCTAGTAGGGAGAGTCAGGAAGAACCCAGTGAGAGAAAATATATTTCAACAAATAATTTCTAATATTTCCTTGTACTTATATTAGTGCTAAAACTGCAGTACATCATGTTCATGGTATCATTAACAGCTTCCTCAAATTCTAATATTGGAGATAAATTCAGAATATGGATTTAATTTTTTATTTGATTTCTATGCAAAAGGAAAATCTGACATTTCATATTCCTTAGCTCTGGAAACAGCTTTGCACCAGGGTTTTTAAAATCTAATAATCCCTTTAATAAGCCATTTTATGGCTGTATCTAGAAGTTATCATAACACTGTTTTTAAAACTCTATGGGAAGCAAATACAAACACTACAAAGAATTCAGTTATTTATTTATTAAGCCACTAGTATGTGACATTCATTGTGTTATATGCTAAGAATTTTAAAATCAAGACCCTATTCATTTAGAATTTGCTACAGATATTTCAAAAAAAGCACAGCTGAGTAATTTGAGAAAAATAATTACGTTTTAGATGGAATAGTACTTATATTATTACCACATATTGAAGTGGTGTAAACTTTCCAAAAAATTTTATTTGTACAGAGATTGCTTTAAGGATATGGGTAGTATTTGCACACTGAAGAGTTTCAAATTTCCTTAATTGGAAACCAGCCTTCAAGTCACCTTGGGCCCTAAACTAATAGAGAGATGAGATCCTTAAAATTGACACTTCTACCTCTTTCTGTCTCCTTCCCTCTCAGTCACTCAGTAAAAGAACACTTTAGAAACCATGTCACTCATCTAGCCAGATCTATTTTCAGGAGCTCACGACATACATCATGCACTGTTTTATTTAGAATACAAGCAAAGGCTAAAGACTATTGACAGATGACTGTAGCCTTATCTGGCCTGACTCCAGTAGAAGTCTTAGCCTGGAGCCATTTTGAACCTTAAGCCAATTAATCCTAAAGTATTTATCTCCATCATCCTCAGTCACCTCACAACTGCAAACCACAATATCCTTCCTTCACCAACATTTATACTCTACCCTATTTTAAAGTATTGCTGTCGTGTTACTGCTTTGTACTTTCTCCCCAATAAATCACTTTCCCACTGGTGGTTTCCTGTCCACCTTAACCCTTTTTATTGTGCCTTTGGAGTACCCTCCCCAGCAACCAACCAAACAAACCCTTTTGTCAAGGACATTGATTATCCTTTCCTCTCTGAATTGGCTGCTAGAAAGCTTAGGCAAATTGTGTGAATGAACTCCATGGAAATGGAAGTGAAGTTCATTTTATCATCTTGTTCTTGTTTCTTTTTTGCTTTATCTCTAATACTTTTTAAAACTTTTTCATGTTGTTAACATCTTTGTAAAACCTCCTTAAGTACCCTTTATTTTATTTTATTTTTTTTAAATTTTATTTATTTATGATAGTCACAGAGAGAGAGAGAGAGAGAGAGAGAGAGGCAGAGACACAGGCAGAGGGAGAAGCAGGCTCCATGCACCGGGAGCCTGACGTGGGATTCGATCCCGGGTCTCCAGGATCGCGCCCTGGGCCAAAGGCAGGCGCCAAACCGCTGCGCCACCCAGGGATCCCTAGTACCCTTTATTTACTTATTTATCTTTTTATTTTTAAGTAGGCTCTGTACCTAGTGCAGAGCCCCATGTAGGACTTGAACTCACAACTCTGAGATCAAGACCTGAGCTGAGATCAAGAGCTGGACACTTAACTGGCTGATCCACCCAGGCACCCCCTCATTAAGTACCCTTTAGAATAGTATGAGAGTATAATTAATACTCTCATGAGGTTATAATAAATAGTACTCTAGTGTTCACTAATTACCTATCCAAAATCTATTCCCTCTCCTTTACTAACAGAATATCAGTTTTAGTTGGAACATCAGTATGCCCCAGGTCAGACAATTTTGATTTTTTTTTTTTAATTTTTTTTTTTATTTATTTATGATAGTCACACAGAGAGAGAGAGAGAGAGAGAGGCAGAGACACAGGCAGAGGGAGAAGCAGGCTCCATGCACCGGGTGCCCGACGTGGGATTCGATCCCGAGTCTCCAGGATCGTGCCCTGGGCCAAAGGCAGGCGCCAAACCGCTGCGCCACCCAGGGATCCCAATTTTGATTTTTTAGGCTCCTTTAAAGCCAGGTATGGTCAGCTGTAGACATGGTGTTTGCTAGTGAGATGTAAATGGAAGTCTACTTCACAGTTTCGAGAATAGCTATTGTTTTGCTATTAAGAGGGGAAACTCAAGTTGGCACACACTTTGCCCTCCTCCTTCTCTTCTTCTGGTCTATTACTAGAACATGATGGCTTGTGTTACAGAAGCCATCTTGGTACCATGAGGTCAAAAGCCACATGCTAAGCAAGGTGTCGCAGGAAGCAAGCAAGATCTTTCCCTGATGGTCTCATGAAGCCACAATACCAACCTTGAAATGCTTATTCTTAGACTTTTTATTTCATAAGATCAGTAAATTCCTTATTTAGTTAACCTAGGCTGAGATCCTGCTACATATTATCAAATGTAACCTAACTCTTTCAAAGTCTATACTTCAGTTTCTCCCTTTGAATAGGCCTCCCCTGACCTATGCCTTCAGTAGCTGCCTTCTTACCTCACTACTTTGACTATAACCCCAGATTATTCACTCTCTCAT